>NC_143190.1:58227314-58534074 GCF_051530095.1 Phoenix dactylifera | reverse complement strand
AGCGAGAGACGTGTGGAGAAGTGAACTTGGACATGCGTGTATGTTCCCCAGCTTGAAGGGCGCTGCCAAATTGGTTGCTGGGTCGTATAGGCCCAAACACAACGCTCCCAACATAGCATATCCAATACGATCCTCTCTCTATAGCACGTAGGAATTCTTGTATTCGATAGGGTGGACCCACATCTACTTTTGGCTCATCTCTCGCTCTCTGGCACGCGTGCTTTGGGATGATTGAATATTAATAGAGGCTTGTTTCGAGGTCCTGGATCCTGCAATCCATGGATGGACCTTAGGCTCACCTCATATATATTAGCTCGGTTCAATTAGCAGTTTGACAATGAGGATGGCAAGTTGATGAACTTGGATATATAGCAGTTTGACTTCTCCAACTTCTAGCCGTTTATAACTTGACCATTAGAACGAGTTGTGGGAGGAAGGAAAAAGATCGAACACCATATATACGATCCTTCCCCAAGGAGCTAGTGATCGAGGATTGCGTTGCAAGCAAACATGCACCCAAGCTATGAGGGGGCGTTTGGTAACCCCAACAGGATCATCACGGTGATCTAAGGATTTCGGTGATCCGAATGCTGGGGTTATTTGATCTCCTGACTTAAGATCAATGTGTTTGGTAGGTTATGGTCCTGTGATTAAAAATTCCTAGGTATCCATGGGTAACTTGTTTGGTACAGTACGGGGATCCAAAATTACCGACCACATAATGCCACAAATACCTCTGATATATCTTAGATGGATTTTTTATGTGTTTTTAATTCTCATGAATAAAAAATGTAAGTCAATATACTAATTCCTATAATAGCTCCATAATTTTGTCACATATTCTACTTTTAGTAGCCCTTATCACATATTTATTCATCATATAAAATATATTATAATAAAATATTAATATATTTATCAATATATTAATTATTAATATATTCTATAAAAATATATTTATTACTCCTATAAATTATTAATCTTATAAAAATATGTTATTTTTCATTATAGAATTAATATTTTTATTTATACTTATAATAGATTTTTTAATACTAATAATTATTTTGATTAGAAAAATAAGGTAAATAGGAGTAATATATTAAATATTTTTATTATATAAATATAAAATATAATAATATATTTCTACTATAATTTAATATATATATATAATATTGACATAATATATTGATGGTGTATTGATATATCAATTTTTCTGCTAAACTGAGGGGTATTTTTGTCTTTAACTGTCAATTCAGGATCACTGCCCTGGGGTGATCTTGGATTTTCGACCTTAAGGATGGATATTCTATCACCAGGTTGGATGGTGATTTGAAGAGTGGAGGTGATTTAGGATCACTGCCACGTAGGATCACTGTGGTGCAACCAAACGTAGTGATCTCATCACCTCCACCTACATCACCCTTGATCCTGGGATGATCACCTCATACCAAATGCCCCTGAGGGAATGCATCAGTCAGACATCCGAAGGTAGTGGCAGTCGGCATCGTGTCCTACGGTAAAGATGGGACATTGTATCTAATTCTGGCGTGCTCCATGACCGTTGTAGTCTTGTGGTTGCCGAATTCTGGCTGTGAGAGTCTGAAGAGGACAACCTCCGACTTATACTCTTGGAGGTACTGTGAAGGGGGGATATATTGAGAAAAAGTAGAATGCGTGCACTTATCTAGATGTTGAAAACCCCCACTAAAATGTTCAAAATAAAACATGCCTAAAGATCTTTTATCTAAGTGGTGGGGCTCCTAAATGAGTAGAGGATTCAGATCCAAGTGTTGGGGGGCTCTTTATGAATCTAGGATCTAGACCTGGTAGTTTGGCACCTTGGTGGACTAACTAGTTACAATTTGGAATATCATTCTCAATGACTCTATGGATGAGACTAGGTATCTGGTCTTCTTGAGATTTGCGTCGAAAGGTGATTAAATTTTTCTACTACCAGCCAAGCTTGGATCATGATAAAGCCAATATGAACTGAGTGCTTCCTGTTATAGGCAGTAATTATTTAGCATGCTAGGGTGTTGTATATGGAATGGCCTCTTGACTATTGACTGATAATTGGTCCAGATTTTAATACCTTGACCAATTTAATGCTCGATAAATGTTATACATCTTCAAAATTATAATACAACTTATATATATGAATTTGTAAGGGGAAGAAATGCAAAGAAAGCTGCCTATGGATCTCGGTATCTCAAAATTAGGCTTGAAGTCGGCTCGGATGTAAGCTTGATCGGGCTTTGCTCGGATTTTTTTGAGCCAAACTTGAATTTAGCTCTAAGGCTCGAGGCTAATTCGAGACAAGCTGAAAGATGCTCAGCTCAATTAGGCTAGGCTAACAGACTTGAAAATGGGTGTATGATATGTGTTTCATAAAGTTATAATATATAAACTCAGTTTAAACTTGAACCAGGTTCTTCTGAAAAAAATGAAGTGACTTGGATTTAAGCTTTATCTAAGCTTGAAGTTAATTTTGGTTCAAACTCATGGTTACCAAGCCGATGGAACGTCTCATGTCTAGGTTCATTTGATATTAGATTTGATGGGGCTCAATCAAATAATAAATGAGACGTTACAAAAGATGGCTTGTGAATCATCTCTATCCATCAATCTAAAAATGGCATTTTTCATATCTTGTTATAAACAAATTCCATTTTTGTGAGATTTCCTTAAAATTTGACTATAAAAAATCCCTCGAAGAGCATTCACTCCATAAAAAGTGCAAGTCAAATCATACCGCAACCACTGGCCGAGATCCAATGCCAATGAGTTGATGGTCTCAAAGATCTAACGACCAAAGTTCCATTCCTCACACATGGAAGATACGCCTCGCGTTCGGTGGAAAGAAGCGCAGAAGGAAGATACCAAATAGAACCGCTGCAGTGGCAGCCGCGGATCCTTTGGGATTGCTTTCTACTTTTTGGTCTTTCGAATTTCTTCTTGTTGTCGCCACCTTCCCTTCCTGCCTATATAGCAACACCAGGGCCCAAGGGACAGCAGAACAAGACCAAGGCCAAGACCGCTCCCTCCCCGAGGAGAAGATGTTGAGGCTCCCTTCTCTCCCTCTCCTCCCTCTCTTGATCCTCTCCTTTCTCTTCCCGGCTCTCTCTTACAATCAGCGCCAGGTCAGTTTGATTCTTAGTCTCCTAGTCTTGTAGTTCGCATGCACCGGCGGCAAGAGTGGGCGAAAATTCTTGAGATAAAAGTATAGAACGTTTGCCTTGTGGAAGCAGGTCTACATCGTGTACCTGGGAGAGCACAGTGGAACCAAGACCACCCAAGAAATCCAAGGGGACCACCATTCTCTCCTGCTCTCTGTTAAGAATAGGTGCAGCCGTGATGGCCAATAATAATGGCATTCCTATCTTTGTGTTAATTTCATGCTTTCTTTTCCTTGTATCCATGTCGCTTGTTGCATTTCTTTCTAACCCCATCCCTTTTTTGTGTTTCTTTTACTCCTATGCTTGGCCCTTTGATGTGCTTAGTGAGGCAGAGACACGGGAATCTCTTCTCTACAGCTACAAGAACAGCATCAATGGATTCGCTGCATTGCTCTCCGATGAGGAAGCTACAAAGCTTTCGGGTAAGGAGAAGATTAGCGCCATCTTGTTTTCTTTGGAGATTGATATTATGGATTGGGATTTGGTTTTATGCGTTTAATTAGTACTGGCGTTGTATATGTTCTGCTAAAACAGAGATGGATGAAGTACTTTCGACTTTTCGAAGCGAGGGGAGACGGTCACCGCACACGACTAGATCTTGGGAGTTTATAGGTTATGAAGAGGGACTAAAAGGTTCGGAGAGGGATTGGTTGCGCTCCAAAGCGGAGTATGGCAAAAAAGTCATCGTGGGCATGTTGGATTCTGGTTGGTGCTCTCTATAATGTTGTTCGCATGTTGCCATCTTGGCTTAACTTGTTTTATATTGCTGTCGTTATACTATGTTACGTACGAGAAATAGCTACTAGCGTGGACGTTTCTCTTATCTACAGAATGGGGTAAGAGGAGAAATATAAAGGTTTTGAATGGGACGTTTTTTGCTTGGAATTGTTAGGTATTTGGCCAGAGTCCGAAAGTTTCAGCGACGAAGGGATGGGACCCATCCCTAAACATTGGAAGGGAATCTGTGAAGAAGGAGACGCCTTCAATTCATCCCACTGCAATAAGTGAGTAATCTCTCTCTCTCTCTCTCTCTCTCTCTCTCTCTCACACACACACACACACACACACACACACAAGAGTGGTTGATAAGGGTTGACTATTTTTTTATCCATTTGCTCATGTTGGTGCCCGTAGCTGTCATCTTTCGCACTTGTTGAATCCTTCCACACCATTCATTTTTTTCTTGTAATTTTCACCGGAAAAAAATACGTGGTTCTTAAATGCAATCCTATCGTGTTGGATGCTTGGAGCAGTCAATATACCTATCAATCAGATAGGTGAGAGAAAGCTCTACTCTCTCTATAATTCGAGAAAAATCTTAGAAAAATCATAAAAATATCGAGTATGCCATGTTATGAATCTATTTCCCGTACGTGTGGGAAAAAAGGTATATCTTTATTAGAATTTTATGAAAATAAAAACTTTCTTATTTGCATTCCTTGGTTAGAAGTTTTATTTATTTGAAACTCTTTTTCATGATAACTACGCTTTCATAATAAAAAGTTTCGTAAATTAAAAAATATAAATTAATATATTATTCTTAAAACAACAAATTATTTTTATGTTAAATAATTTGTCCGTGTGCCCAAGCATGGCCTCCTAACAGCCATAGCCCTATGTATTGGCACAGTCGGTAGTGAATGAAGTTGTAGCAAGTGACTCACAGGACATGCTCAAATTGCAGGATTGCTGTAAAGATCGTCAATCCGTGCATATATGTTATTTTTTTGATAGTTAAAAGGATCTGCCAAATAAAAAAAAAAGCTCATCGCATCCATATACCTCTAACTCCCAAATCCTTGTGAAAGTGAGATATGATTTCAGGTTATTTGATATAATTGCTGAAGATTTTGCCGGCTTACCGCGCTACCAAGCTAAACCTTCTTAACTTCATTAGTTTTCTCTATTTTAATCCTCCCTTATCATTGTCTCTCTTTTTTTAATTAACCTGCCTCTTTTTTTAACTCTTCTTTCATTCAATAAGGCAAGTCGATTTCTCCCTTTTGTTTTTCAAAAGATATTTATATTGTAGTTTTATTAAGAAAACTAATTATATACAATAGATTATTTTGTCATGACATTTTTTAGTAATTTTAATCTTATTGTCGAAGCTCATGACAACAAAATCTGCAAAAGGACAAGTATCTCAAGTAATAACTTTCTTTCTAGTCTTTTTTTTTTAAATTAAAAAATTTCCAATATTTAAATAAGACCAAGCATCTCAAACAATAACCTTTTAGTTAATTCTTTTTGGATAACATAGCCCCAGACCGTTAAAGTATCATAAAAATAGACAAGAAAGAATACCATGCTAAATAAATGAAGAAACAATAATTTCTACCTGCCACCTTAGGACGTGCAGATCCAAAGAAATAATGATAACTTACCAACCAAAGAATTGTACAGATATTACAATTCAAAAAATATAAAATAATTTGAATTATGGCATTTTATGTTCTTGTGAATTATTTTATTTGGTGCCTTTTTTTTTTGAATCAAGAGATAAAATACTCGACGTAGACAGATATAAAATTGGTCCAAAAAATCTCTAGCTCTCCCGCTTTTGATGGTGACCAGAATTCATAGCATCTTAGGCTGCACGGCATAGGAATATAGGATATAGACGGATATTAACAACCGGCAAAAGATGGGGAGAAATCCATGAACACCCAGAGTCACGTTCTCAGAACTCTATTGCTCCTGCTGGCCATCTCAATTATTTTGAGTCCTTGCAGTCCGGCTCTGGGCTTCTATTGGGCAGCCCTTTGTCCGTTAGTCTCACGTCCAAACAAAGCCATTTGTCTCTTCCCGGATGGAAGGTTTCACGGAACCATAATGAGAGAATCCTGAAGCAAGAGAGTGAGATTGAAGAGGTCAGGCTTGTTTTCCAATCACAGCAATTCACGACAACACGATTAAATAGGATTCAAGAGAATGCGCGTCACCAGCGAACCCGGACAAATCCATGAATCCATGCATAAGGTCTCGTGACGGCCTCTTTCTGCTCCCAAGTTCGTCCTCTCTCTCATGCTGTGGGGTTACCCAGTTTGCTCCCTGCCAAAAAAAATAAAATTTTGGAGGTTGATTTTTGGTAGGATCTTGGAGGCTCTAGTTTTGACTTTTGGAATCCGACTCAAAATTTATAGATTTCATAATATTTTAGGATCCATAATATTTAACCTTAAAACAGATTTAACCTGAAAATTCTCATATTTTAGAATCCCATAATTACAACATAGCTTATAAAGTGAAGTAACTTTAAAATGTACTATGTTATCAAGCTGATAAATTTTATCGTAACTAAAATAAATACAGATATATCTATTTTTTAATTATTTTTTATATTTGTATGTACGTTTTTTTAATAAAAATAGGAATGGATATGGCGATGCTTACCAGAAATGTAAATTTTGGCAGGAAGCTGATCGGCGCACGGTATTACGTCAAGGCCTATGAAGCCTACCACGGCCCCCTCAACACAACATACGCCTTCCGCTCCCCAAGGGACAACGACGGCCATGGGACTCACACAGCCTCCACCGTCGCCGGCCGGGTGGTCCGCCGTGCCTCCGCCCTCGGCGGCTTCGCATGTGGGACTGCCTCCGGCGGCGCCCCGCTAGCCCGCCTCGCCGTCTACAAGGTGTGCTGGCCAATCCCAGGTCCCAACCCGAACATCGAGAACACGTGCTTCGACGCCGACATGCTCGCCGCCATCGACGATGCCATCGGCGACGGCGTCCACATCCTCAGCATCTCCATCGGGGCGGTCGGCACGCCGCCGGTGTACTCGGAGGATGGGATCGCCCTTGGGGCGCTGCATGCGGCCAAGCACGGCATTGTGGTGTCATGCAGCGGTGGGAATTCTGGGCCGACGCCGGCCACCGTGTCCAACCTTGCACCATGGATGATAACAGTCGCTGCGAGCAGCATCGACCGGGCCTTTGATTCTCCCATCTTGCTCGGTAACGGCTCGACGATAAAGGTACCACCACCACCATCACCACCACCTCGTAGCCCAGTACTAGCTTGAGCTGAATTACTGACCATTCTTCCATTATATGACATTTGCCAGGGCCAAACCGTGACACCATATAAGCTGAAGGGCAATGAGCTGTATCCTTTAATTTATGCCGGCGACGCCGTAGTTCCAGGCACTCCGAGCAATGTCTCCGGGTACAATCTTAGCTTCCGAACATGACTAGGTTTTGTAAAAACATTTTTAAGGAGTGATCTCTAATTAAACTTTGTTTTTTAAGCTAGTAACGTTGAGTTAATTCGTAGTTTTTAAGTTTGTAACATCTGTTTGGAGATAATTCTAATCATAGGCGCTGCGATCTCCAGGCAATGTCTTCCGAATACTCTTTCGGCGAAGAAGGTGAGAGGAAAGATAGTGCTGTGCCTGAGAGGGAGTGGTCTAAGGGCGGCTAAGGGATTGGAGGTTAAGAGGGCAGGGGGAGCTGCCATCATATTGGGGAATGCTCCGCCTAATGGGAAAGAGATCCCTGTGGACTCTCACGTCCTGCCAGGGACCGCCGTGTCGTCAGATGATGCCATCGCCATTCTGAAATATATCAACTCAACCAGGCGCCCGAGCGCGACGATAGGCCGGGCCAGGACTATTTTGGACGTGAGGCCAGCGCCGGTCATGACGGCCTTCTCCTCTCGGGGACCAAATCGTGTCGACCCAAATATTCTCAAGGTACACTTACGCCTTGCAACTTTCTCTCATTTTGTGCAACATTTCTGTGAGAGATTAATGTGTCAAAAGGTCAGGCTTGTTTGGTTTAGCGGAGTTAGGCTGACGAATAGAAATAGAAACGAAGGATTCTCATTCGGACTGTTTGATTGGAGAGAATTCAATTCCAATTCTGATTTCAGGGAGAATAAGAATTATTCTAATCCTCCAAAATCTAATCCATTTTTTTTTTTGATATTCAAATTTTATTTCGACTTTGATTCTGATTTCAGCCACGAACCAAATATGTTGGAGAATATAGCCATTGCGATTTCTGTTCTAATCCATTCTGATTATGATTCCGATTCCAATAGCAACCCTGATAAACTTTGTTTTTGCTGGTTTGGTTTTGAATTTTGATACCTAAATCATTTTCCAGAGGAAAACATGGTTAGCTCCTAATAAGAATCTCAATACAATTGGAAGATGCCCTTGAAATTCTCTAAAATATGGTGTTTAAATTCAAGTTAGAGCTACATACGGATCCATATTGTTACCTAGCAGTGGTATTTGCAGTAAGTCCACTTTTGACTCTTTGTACCAACAAAAACATTGTCGATCAAATAATCGAGCATTAAAGTCTAATCACCAAAACCTATCTTTGCATCCTCTGCAGCCGGATATTACAGCACCAGGTTTGAACATATTGGCAGCATGGAGTGAATCATCATCACCTACAAAGCTTGAAGATGATCACAGGAGCGTCAAGTATAACCTTCTTTCGGGGACGTCAATGTCATGCCCCCACGTTTCTGCAACTGCGACTCTCCTCAAGTCCATGCACCCTTATTGGAGCTCAGCTGCCATCAGATCCGCTATCATGACCACTGGTACGTAATGGATACCTTTTCACATTTTAGATATTTCGTTTCATAGAAAGGATCATGCACATACAAACCATCGCTCTGAAATTAATATGCCACAATTGCTAACAGTTTCCTAAGAAACTGAAGTAATACATGAAAAATTTGATTCAGGAAAAAGGTCATGTAGTTAATTTGGGACTAGAATGTGCAATCGTTTTACCCAAAAGAAAAAGAATGCCAAGAGGGGGTCTTGGAGGCTGGAGGGGAGGATAGCTGGAGGTCAAAACTCATGTGCCCTTGTCCATTGGTTTGTTTTGTACTCGTTTACCAAGCCACATTTAGACAAGCATATATATGTATATATAGCGGTTAAGCACCAATGCTACTGCTCTAGAAGTTGGCCATTCCCTACGGTCCACCTCTTGCATCATAAAGTATTTTATGATTTTGGGTAGTTAGTACATCATCCATCTTGGAGACGGAAGATTGTTGCCATCCGGTAGCATCGAGCGTGACCGCTCGAATTCTTATAACGAGCAACATCTGTCTACCTCTAAAATAAATGACATGGTGGCTATCCAAAGCAGTATAACACTCTATGGTGCAGGAGGTGCTCTCCGGCCTTTTTTTTTTTGGATATCCTTCTAAAAATTTAAATTGCATAAATACCTTTTAAAATTTATATTTATTTCAGTATCCCCGTAAAACACTATTTTTGCATAAATATCCCTAATATAACATTTTTTCTAACACCATTAAAAATAAAATAAATTTTTGAAATTATTTTTTTGTCCTTCATCACAATCGTCTTATAAATATTTTTTTGCATATTTACTGATTAAGAATATTTTACTTATTTCAATTTGAAACCGTTAATTTTTTAACGGAGCTAGATGGCGTAGGTATAGATGCAAAAACAAGGATAAAAAAAGATAGACAGTAAAACAAGTATTTTACAAAAATATACATGCAAATATAAATTTTAAAAAGATATTATTATAAAATTCGATATTTAGGAGGATATTAATGCAAAAAAAAAACTTTTTTTTTATTAAACGAACCGGGCTTGTGGGCTCAACCTTGGAATCAAAACTTTTCTCTTCACGACTGGCATGCCAAGTGACATAATTTGACAAGCGTGGTGCGATTCAAAATAGAATTTGCAAGACACCAAGCCCCCCCCATCTCATCACATACCATAAAAGGAGTCAAGGAAATATTTTTGGCTTTAGAGTTGGGTCTGGTAAAATTTTTCTATAAAACTAATATAAATTGCTATGACATGCTCAATAATATAAATGCAACCCTTCCATCAGTCTATATCAAGTGTTTTTGCTTAGGTAATGATGCCGCATAAGAAAGCATCGTCCTTGATTATTTTCTTAAAAGACAAACAATTACAACAGCTGGTGTCTTTCGAAACCTTTTCATGGCGTTGTATTGTCCTCCAAATTCACTTCCTTTTCAATGTATTTGTTCCAGCCACGGTGAGAAACGCCAAGGGGGGCCTGATAGCAAATGCGGCCGGAGAAGAGGCAGGACCCCTGGATTATGGATCGGGCCACGTGAGGCCCACCCACGCCTCGGACCCGGGCCTGGTCTACGAGGCCTCCTACAGAGACTACCTCCTCTTCGCGTGCTCCAGCATTGGCGTTCAGATGGACCCCACCTTCCCATGTCCCAAGAGCCCACCATCCACGTTCAATCTCAACTATCCATCAGTCTCTGTCTCCAATCTCAATGGCTCCATCGACGTCCATAGAACTGTAACCAATGTGGGCCAACAGAAGGCCTGGTACCGTGTTTCCGTTGTGGAGCCCAGTGGCGTTTCTGTGAAAATCTCGCCAAATATTTTGAAGTTTGAAAGAGTGGGTGAGGAGAAGAGCTTTACAATCAAACTCCAAGTAGATGGGAGGAAAGGAGCTGGGAGTGGGGAGTATGTGGCTGGTTCGTATACGTGGAGTGATGGGACCCATGATGTGAGAAGCCCTATTGTAGTTTCTGTTGCCTAGCTTTTGTTTCTTTTCCTCCTCCCCAAGCCTTCTTCTAATACCAGTTTTAAAACAGCTCGAGGAACGAAATTTGCATGAAGTAAAAAAAAAGGGAAATGTTCTGAGACTTCAAATATAACACACATTATTGTTGGTGCTTCCTTTGAGAGCCCCACGAAACTCTCCCGTACGACTCTTCCCGCTGGGGGGTACTGTTGGGGGGTGGATGGGGCAGGGACCAAGATAGTCCCATACTGCTTGAGAGCGGAAAGGGGTCGTGCTTGTAAGGCGCTTGTTCCCTTTTGGTAGCAGGACTAGATCATGCACCGGAGGGACAAAATCGTGCAGGGGCGGAGTATCTATGCAGACCCCTCAGAACAGATAATACCTCATGACGGAGGGCTGATCTTCGTTTTTCATGACCTCAACACAATGTCTTTACAGTGTTCTAAGTTTTAAATAAACTACTTTGGTTTCGGTTTTCGCTGAATTGGACCGACAGATTATGTATAGGTTTAATAGGCCCGGAAGTGGTGAGGCTGGGCTGCATGGCCGGACTGGGAAGAGTGAGTCCGCTAAAAGAGTCGCTTGTGTGGGGAAATTGCAAACTTTGTACATGCCAAAGGTGGCCGCATCTTTCTCATGTCAACCATAAGGGCTGAATGACAAATAATCCAACCTTCAAATGCTAGCATTTTCATATATGATGAATTCTTGCTACAAGCATAGGTCTAAAATTATAGTGGATTGGAGCTTGTCTAAATGGTAATACCCTGATTAGCAATCAAAGTTTCTAGGTTTGAATCTTGGATGGTGCATCCCCATATATTTTGACTTGGGCAAAGGTGAATATCCCTCCCTCCCTCCCTCTCTCAAGAAAAAATATTCCAAAATTATAGCATGATAATTAAAAAAATGAAAATATATAAGGAAACTAGCTGCCCTATATGTTGATTCACCATGATAAATTTGTTCGAATTGCCGGTGTTGTGTATAAATTATCTTAAATATTTATCCCATTTAAATGGAGATTGTTGTCATGCTAGGTTGCGATGGCTTTGTGCCTAGGCACTTCCCTTTATCTATATAGGATTGCTATATAGCAATGTAGTATGTATGTCTTCTATAGCGCAACTTGTGAACATTTTGTATCACTTGGGTGATAAGGAAAGTTGTTATATATAATGAAACTTCAACTTATGAAAATTCTTCCACTAAATCAATGATAGCTAGACTTACGTTCATATGGCCTGGTTTAAGGAATTTTCTACAATTGGAGAGTAGCGGATTGGTTTCACAAGTATGCGATCTGCAGTTTCTATTGCAGATTGCTCAGGTTTCATCAGGTTTCCTGAAAATGATTTATCCAACGTTAATTGTAATATTCTTACGGATAATATAGGAATCCGTATAGATGTTTTAAGGTGCCATCCTTGTTCAAATAGAGCCTACCAACTAGAGAGTTTAATAAATTTAAGACCTTGAACATCAACTATTGACAAACCCTTCTGTTGTTACCGATCCTAGGACGTCGACATGGATCGTCTTCATGGACCCACAAAACAACAGACGAAGGGTGAAAGCTCATCTGGTTGGTTCCGGCTGGATTTTTCAATACTTAGTAAAGATTTTATAGATGGAAAACAAAAGACAGAGACTCTTGATGGAGTCTTTTTCCTCACTTCAATTTCTTCCACGGCTATCGAATGTGTCAACACCGTTGTCATGGCCAACTAACGCTGGAAGCTAGGTAAGAGCCCAGCAATCTCTACTTAACTCTTCTCTCCCACTTTCGTGACCCTTGGGAAGCTTGATTCTGACTAGTGATCGTCAGATTTTGACTAGGAAGGGCAATGTCCTAATTTTTCCAGTTTTCTTTTTCCGGCCACCGGCATCACCGCCTGTTAATGTCAGACCCTTGATCTACTCCCCCGGCCTCCCACCTACTCTTCTTGGCAAAGCAATGGCCGCTGATGAGTGGCCAATGGCCAAAAAGGATGAAGAAGCTTTGATTCTTCTGTTTTTGTTGATTTTGGCGTTGTTGCCCGCCAGTCCCTGCCGGCCATCGACCGTAAGTTCCTTGACTCGATGCACCACCACAGCCACCCTCCCTCTCCATTCTTCTTCCCTTGGCTAGAGAGAGACCTTGTTCTCTCTTCCTCTCTCCTTTCTCTCTCTTTCCCCACTTTCTTGGTCTTCCTCTCTCTTATTTCTATCTCTGCAAAGTTTTTCTCTCTAGATTCATGGCCAGATATGTTAATTGATCTAGGTTGATTTTTGCCATTGACAACCAAACCTAGACCCCTCATTAAACCTGGACCAAGATTGTCTCTCTTCCCATCTTTTCTCTCTCTATAAAATTTATGTCACTATCTGGACTCTCTCTACTCCCTCTAGAGATGGTAGACTAGTAAGATACTTCTCTTTATGATTTTGGGTCAACTCTGGTGAAGGGTCTTGATCCAAGGTCGTCAGACAGCATGTCAGCCCCCACCTTGTCTCTTGTCAATTACTGTTAGATTTGATTGCTCCGATTTTTGTTGAACCATCTATACCTCAGTCCGAGCATGATTCGATGAATTTCACTTTGATCGGACCGACCGTGGTGTCGGGTACTCCTGCTTGGTCAGCCTTATGGCGGTATTGAAATTTAGAATTTTTATCTTTAAAATAATTATGATGAAATTCTAAAAAAGTTTTATTTTAGAATATTAGGCTATGAGAAGAATTTTTGAAATTAATTGGATCTATTAGTTGGATTGAAAAATAATTGATTTATGAAATACAATTTGAAATTTGAAGTGACTGCATAGCGTATCGATTTGGCTTTGAATCGATATATTTTGCAAGCTTAATTTTAGTATATTATTATTATTTTATTGCTTGATTTATCTAGCTAAAGTGTTCATTGCTTACTGGGATGTTTAGCTCATTAAATAGTTTTTTATTTTTTTTACAGATTCAGAGAACTAGCCTATCATGATTTTTAACATGGGAGAGTGACTAAAAGAACTGTGGCCGAAGGAGGTATCTTAGATTAGAGTTTATTTAAATTGGTATTTTACTTTAGACTAATGTTAGAATTGTGAGACATTGTAGTTAAGTTAGTTAATGAAATAACGTTTGCATATTATTAATTAAATTGATCTTCTGCATATTTATGATATTATATTGAGATGTCTTGCATGCTTATGGAAAGAGTTCTCCATGAGTATGTATGTGTGGCAGTTTCCGCGACCTCTGACTCATGATCTCGGATCGAGGCGTGACATATAGAGTCTTCCTCAGCCAACTTAAATTTTCGTTACCTTTGCTTGAGAGTCATTTTGACCTATTTATAGCTAGAGTCCGAATATCCTAACAAACTCGAGATCATGCTGCAACGAAATGCTAACGTGACAAAACAATCCTAGTAATGTGCCGCAACAACTTGGCATTTAGCGGGATTAGGCACACCTTTGAGGCGATGAAAGTCGAGCTGCTTCTTCTATAGTAAAATTCTACTAAGCATGGATTAGCGATTCAAGTTACGAAGTCGAGCTGGGAGGAGGTCAGCTATAAAGGTCAAATACTTCTGCTCTACTCTACCAACACCCTTAGTTTGACCAAGAAGATCAAGTTGAACTATCTTCGGGGATCCTCAAATGTGCGGAGGCCATACTATGGGCCACGTGTTATAGGTATTAGTGCGGACACGAGTGCTAGATTAGCCGGTTACCGCAGGATCCAGCCAGCTCAGCGGATCCCAGCCAATTCAGCCAGCCTAATTTTATTTTGGATTGATTTATTTTAGTTGGATTTATTTTATGTTGATTGGGTTTATTTGCATATTGTCATTTGGGTTTATTTGCATATTGTTATTTTAAGACCTTTTTGGGATTGTTTTATTTGTAAGGGTCTTTTTGTTATTTTGTAACCCTATATATATATGGCCCATGCACTTGTTTAGGAATTGATGAATGATGAATGAAAATTAGCCTTCTTTACTTTTTCTTCCTCCTCCTTCCTCCTCTTCTTCATCTTCTCCTTTTCCTCTTCTCTCCTTCTTCTCTCTTTCTCCCTCTTTTTCCTTCTGTCCTGCATCAACTTTGGTATTAAAGCCAGGTTGGCTTTGCCTCTGTTGCCATAACCCCTGCTTCATGGGTATCTGTTTTTCTTCCCGAGGTGCAACCTCTTCTTCCCCAACTCAAAAAAAAGTAGAAAAAAGGGTTTTGGATGCCTCGTCCAAAGCCTCTCGTTCGGCCGAGGAGGGGTTCATCGCTTCCCCGGCCTCGGCTGAAACCCAAACCCGACGGTGCCCAAGGAAGAAGGTTGGCGATCGGACGCGAGAAGGACATGCCCGATCCTGAGTCACCCAATGCTGCCCTGTGCTACCGTCACCTTGATCCGAGGAAAAACTCTTCCTTCAACGCCGTCGCGAGGGCTGCTGCCGAGAGCGACAACCGCATGCCACGCCGCCAAGCACCCCCCGATGCCATGCTTTGACGCCCCACCGCCCGTGGTTGAATCCTGTGGAAGAGGAACACCGCTGTTCCTCTCCGAGGGCCCCCATCGTCTTCAACCGCCGCCACGCCCCATGCACCGGTCGCCGCGGAAGCAGGAAACCACCAGCAACCCCTTTCCCCTCAAATTCTCCCGAAGGAGCTGAAATAGGAACGGGTTACCGGAGCAGTTGTGCCCGTTAACCCGAGTCCGTTCTGCCAAAAAAAAAGAAAAAATAAAGAAAAATAATAAAAAAAGAGAGAAAAATAAATAAATAAATTAGTACTTGTACATCTTGTCTGCCTCGCCGCCCCCCTTCCGTTACCGCAACACCACTGTTGCCGCCTTCCCCGAGCCTGCCGCCCCTCCGTGACTGCTCACAGCGCCGTCCCCGCTGCTCTTGTCTCTGCCGACACCACCCCGCCCCGACATCCTTGGCCACCTGCTCCCGCGACCGTCCGATTTCCACCACCACTGCCTCCTTCCCCTCGTTGCTTCGCCGCAGCCCCCCTCCTCTGCTTGCACGCCGCAAAATCACCGCTTCCAGCACCACTTTACCGCCTCCCCCCCCGCTCGTCCTTCTTCTTGCACGATCACCACCACTCACCCCACTCCCTCCCTCTTTCATTTCATCATGGGTTTCAACAGTGAAACCCTCTCCACACCACATCTGGCTCATTCCCCCCTCTTCCCTCTCTTTCTTCCTTCACGGACTGACTCAATGCACCATCCCACCTGTCCTTCCTTTCGGGCCCAACAAGCCCAAAGACCCATCAGGCCCATCCGGCCCCAGCTTCTTTATGTCATAGGCCCAAGCCCAAACAGTTTAACCCATCTAGGCCCACCCACACCATAGGCCGTTTCTCTTTATTTTTTCAACTCGACAAGCCCATTTCCACAGCAGGCCCGATGAGTTGCTGCACGCAGATCCAATTAGAGCCTTTTGACGAGTCAACTTGCTACGCCGTGCTTTTGGTTGTCGCCGCAACCCAGGTCAGGTTTCTTTCCTTATTGAAAATTCTATTTGTTTGTCTAAATTTAGCATCAATTAACTTTTAAGTGCTCTATTGATATTACTTCCTCAAAAAAAAATCAACACACCCACTTCAGACAACACCAAAACCCTAGTTGTGGCCTATCTTTGCTATTAATTGTAGGGTATCTAATCTTCGGAAGTCGACGAGGCTCTGTGCAGCCCTGCAACACACTGAAAACTAGTACTATCTAACCGCAATTACTTATTTGGATTTATTACGTAATTCTAAGCTGATTTCAATTGCTAGAGTTAGCTTTCGATTATATTGAACATATACGTTGCATTTTAGATATCATTTTCATTCATTAGGTCTGCCTAGAAATCACCACTGTCTTTGCATTGTAGAGCCAAGTATAATTTAGCACCCTCAGTGTACGCACTTCCGTAGTGGTTGTGTTGTCACCCATTTTGAGTCCCAGCTTGCTATAGATGCCCGCATCGACGCCCTACTATAGGCAGTCGAAGCCCTAACCACTAAGTCTACCCAAACTGATGCCCGCCTTGAATCGGTTGAGTCCTTCCTGCAGAGACTCATTGAAGCCAAAGAAGATAACATCACCCACTTTCCAGGTCTAGATTTCGATGAAACCCTAGAACCCCATAGCTCAGTTCGGCAACTTAATTTTGACTATATGCCTTTACCAGGTCGTCAACATGCCTCCCCTTGCCCTAGAGGAGTGGGCACCTTCCTCAATGCTGACCGAGGTCATCGCCTTAATGTGGAACCTAGACAGCCTCGTGACCATGATGACGATGTGATGAAAGGCATTCGGGTCGAGGCCCCTACCTTTGATGGTCGCCTTGACCCAAAGATCTTCTCAGACTGGTTGCACGAAATGGACCACTTTTTTGAGTGGTATAATTTATCTAATGAGAAGAAGATTCGGCTTGCCAGAATGAAGCTCATTGGTAGAGCTAGACTTTTCTGGCAAAATACTGAATAACTTTTGGCTAGAAGACGTCAACCTGCCATAACTGAATGGGTTGAAATGAAGGAAAAACTTAAAGAAAAATATTTGGGCTTTAGCTATAAAGACGATATGCTTGATCAATAGAACAATTTGAGACAAGGTATGTTGCCCAAGGTGACAACCCAAGAGGGAGGGGGGGGGGGGGGGGTGAATTGGGTTTTCTAAAAATTATGTTCCCTCATTAACTTTGAATTGAATGTAGCGGAATGATAAGATATTATCTTACTTAAGCTCTAGGCAATTACAAGTAAAGCAATGAGAAACAAAGCTAGAGATATTGCACAATCAAGTATGAATGTAAGGCATGAAGCACAAGAGATAATTTAAAATCAATTCATTTTGCCTAAATTGCAAATTCAGTCTATTCTATTCTTTTTTTTATTTTTAAGAAGATATTCATTAAAATCAGAAAAGTACAAGGTGAATCGATGAATCCAGAAAATACATATCATTGAGGAGTATGATTTGCAAGTGAAAATGATTTTCATTAAGCTTTGGAACGCAAGTTACTTTAAAGACAAAGATGAAATAAAAACTTGTGTGCAGAGTTAAAACACATTTCAAATTTTAAATGTCGCATGTTATATACAAAACATAATATACATTAAGTCATAACATAATGTATTAAAGCATTAGAAATAATCATGTCAAGGATCAATTCTTTTCAAATAAGCTCCTCCTATTTAAATATGCAATTTCAGTTTTAATTGATCCAATTATGATCCTTTCAGTTTGAGTGTGATTTTTATAAAATAATGTCTTATTTTCATGTAATTAAATATAAAGAGCAGAATTGGATTCTTCATTAAATTTTTGGCATTAGAATCATTACATCTTATGAGAATCTTGCTTGATGTCAAAGCTCTTAAGTACTTCATTAATTCATACTGAAATTTTATTTTCTTAACAGAATTTATGAGTCTTTTGATATCAATTAAATATGAGTCATTAGAATTAATTTGATATTTTTGCATATAAGCACAAAATTTGATCTATAATAATACAAGTTCAGACAATAGAATTACTTTGCTTATACTTTTCAAATTCTATAAGATGGGGTCATAGACATACCTTCTTCATGCCAATCTTCTATAAGAGTTTTCTTGTGGACTTACTTTAGCCAATGAAGATCTCCTTTCTTGTTTGTTTTAATTTGAAGTTCGAGAGAAAATGTTAACTCATTCATTATACATGTTTCAAACTCATTCTGCATGAGCTTAGTAAAACCTTCATATAAAACTTCATTAGTAGAACCAAAAATGATGTCATCAATGTATACTTTAAGCAGACAAGATATTACAAATTTTTCTTTTTGATGCATAGATTCATCAATATTGATTTCTATCAAAAAGTTCCTTAAGTTTTCATATCATGGTTTTGGTGCTTGTTCCAAATCATATATTGCTTTATTATATTTGTAATGAGTGTTTTCAAATAAGGTGGTTATTTTACATAGATCTTCTTGAATGAAATAATCACATAGGAGTGCATTCTACACATTCATTTGATAGAATATAAAGCTCATAAAGCAAGCAAATGATAATGGTGTTCTTTACTTCTAATCATGCAAGAATTTCATCAAGATCTATTTTATCTTTTTTTGATTGAATCTTTTAGTAGTCACCAATTTTTCTTCATTAAGTACATTTCTGAAAAACTCAATTTGGTTCTAGTTATTACCAAGTTTTCAAATTTTATCAGTAAGATTTCAAATTCTATCTCTTTCGAAAATGATTTAGTTTAACTTGGCCAATTATAATCTTGTTCATTCTTCTTAAGGTGTTTTAGTTTCAGATTGTTAAATGTAAGTGAAAAGATTAATCATATATATATCATATAATCTGATTTTAGTGTCTTGGTGAAAAATTATTAGTCTCATAAAAAATAAAATGAATTGATATTTCTGCAACTAGGATCTTTTCATTGAATATTCTATATGCACTGCTTGATGAATGATACCCAAAGACAGGAATATCTTTCTCAGATTTGGCATTATTTTCATAAGAACATATCAAGCATAACATGTATGACTGAAAAACATGAAGGATATGCAATAGTATAACAGAAATCTATGTAAGACAAGCAGTGATGATAGCTTCTAACAAAAATCAGTTAAGCAGATAACTATCATACAATATAGTCTTTTTCATTTCTTTAGGAATTCTATTAATCCTATTTTACTTATGGTATTCTTGGTGCAAAAAAAAATATTCTGTTCAATTTTATTTTCTGTATCAATCTTATCAGAATTTTAGTTTTCAACACTGTGCCATGATACTCTTTATCTTCACAGTTTGGATACCTTTTTCATTTGAAACACTTTTTCAAGCTTTAGCAAATACAGAAAATACCTCAATTTTATTTACCAAGAACAAATCCAATGTAAGCTTTTGAAAACTTAGTGATGGAAACAACATCTTTAGATTTGGAATTTGATTCTTGTTTGTTTCCTTAGTTAACATGCATAGCAAACTTTGACCTTACAGAAAATAATCTAAGTAAATCAATGACAAGGTCATTTGAATCTAGATCCATACTAGCATGAGTTGATTTTATATACCAAAACTAGTTTCTTTAATCTTGGTATTCATAATGCATATAAAAATATATCAAATACACATTCTTATGTCTATGATCAATAAAAGATAATGCTATGGATAAGAACTCTTAATCAATCATATAGATAATTCATTCTAGAAGAATTGATTAAGCAAATTATCCATCAATAAGTAAAGCATAATATAGAAAGATGGAGTGGTTTGGATATATTTTCTTTTCATACCAAAAATATTACTTACATCACAAAAATGATTAATACTTGCAAGTTATATTTTAAACAACTAATAAAATAATTTCAATATGCAAGAATTACTTAGTTCATTATTTCATTCATTTTAATCACTCTTCTTAATTATATTTTAAATTCAATTCTTTAACACGTGTCTAGAGCACCCATTGTTCAAATAACATCTTTCGTTAGAACCTTGGGTAGCTAGACACATCTGCTGAAAAATAATCAGATTTTCAACTTAGGAACCCAAGCTCTTTTGGATCCTTGCAGGTTAGCTATAATTGTTCTTTTTGGAATCCATATTTTCTTAATAACTATTTTATTTATTAGTTTGCAGGTTTTAGGATTACAAGAAATATATTTCTGCATATTCTTGTTAAATTTAACAAACATAGATTTAACATAAGTAGATGATGAATTTTCAATTTTCAATTTTTGTTCATTAGGTTCATCAGATTTTTGAAAAACTGTTTTAGGATGATCAGTGGAGGATTTAACACATATGTCATTAAAGAATTTTTTTGTGTACCAAGGTTGATATCCTAATCCAGCCTTTTCAAATTCAGTTCTTTGATTATTTATCATTAAGTTCAATTTTTCAGAGCTGATAGTAAAATTTTTCAACTATAGGCTTAAATTTGTTAACTTCTTTAGTTAACCTTTCATTGTCTTCTAAGAGTAATTTGTTGTTTTTCTGAATTATATCATGGTTTTCAGCAAGAGATAGATTTTTCTGATTTAGCTTTTTATTCTTTAAACTAAGCTTCTTATATTCTAAGTATAGTTCAGAAAAAGCATCATAAAGTTCATCAAATGTAAAATCAGATTGAGTTTCGGTATGTACTTCATGTTTGAATGAGAAATCACTTTGTGTTCTAGTACATACCTCATCTTTATGTCCCACAAAGCATAGATTTTCAATTTCAGTTTGCTGTTCTTCTTTTTCAGAGCTAGTTTCAAATTTACTAAAAATGTTAGTGCATTCATATTTAACTTCAAGCATATTCCAGATTTTCTTAACAGTTATGTAAAAAGATATGCTATTAAGTTCACTATCATCTAATGCACAATATAGAATATTAATGATTTTTGTATTTTGCTGAGCCATTTCTTTATCATGATTAGTGTTTGTGTGTGGACCATTGACTATGATACTCCATACATCATAGTTATGTGCTTGAATGAAAATGCGCATGCGTGTTTTCCAATGTGTATAGTTTATGCCATTAAATAATGGAGGTCTATCAATTAATTATTCCTCTCCTAGAAAACTATCTATTTGAGTTGTCATGATCTTTGTCTCTTTGATCGTTAGATCAATAATCAATATTAGAGCACGAGGCTCTGATACCACTTGTTGCCCAAGGTGACAACCCAAGAAGGGGGTGAATTGGGTTTTCTAAAAATTATGTTCCCTAATTAACTTTGAATTGAATGCAGTGGAATGATAAGATGTTATCTTACTTAAGCTCTAGGCAATTACAAGTAAAGCAGTGGGAAATAAAGCTAGAGATATTGCACAATCAAGTATGAATGTAAGGCATGAAGCACAAGAGATAAGGCATCACAAACGTAAAGATGTATAGTGGTTCGGTGCACCCCAGCACCTACAGCCACTCCCCAAGATCTCTTGAAAATTTTACTATATTCCCTCATATTACAGCCGGTTGTTTTACAAGCTCACAATCTAATGTTTTTACGAGATTACAATGAACTTGGTCGGTTTTCACAGGCTCACCGACTAGAACCAATCCGACCGTTTTCACGGGCTCACAATCCAACCCAGTTAGTTTTTTCCGGATTACCAACTACAGCCTAACAACGTTGGTTTTCACTGGCTCGCCAACAAACCCTTAACCCCTTGATTCAATCCCTTGATTGAATCAAGTTACAAGATATCACAATAGGAGTTTAAATCAAGTACAAACTTTTCAAACAAGCAGATATAACAATATAAATAAATAGAGTAAAGAGAAGAAGCCCTCAAACAAGTTTTACAGATGAAAGAACTTAGCTTTTTCTTTACTTGACCCTTTTCTGATTTTGCACGAGGTAGAGGATCACTGAGGTAGCACACAGTTGGAGAGGAAGCTTTAAGATTCACTCAGATGCTCTTTTTCTCTCTTTTTTGCTTTGAATGGCTCTTTTGTATTTTTGGAAAGTTTCTCTTAAAATTCCTTTGTAATCTTTTCCCTATGTGTTCTCTTCCACTTCTCTTTTTTCTTCCCTTGCTCTTTCCTTGATTTTATAGCTTTGGATGGCGTGGGAACAAAGATCTAGCCGTTAGAGACAAAAATAGAGCCGTTGGAGTTGAGAAAAACTAGCCATTATGCATCTCAATCGTAGTGGAGTCGTCTCGCCCGTCCAGAAGTCGGCTCGGCTCAAGTGGGAGACGTCTCAAAGCGATTGGGAGTCGTCTCGTGCTTTGTGGAGACGGTTCAAGGGTGTGCCAAAATGTCATGCTTGTGCTGGAGTTGACTCGTACTTTCTGGGAGTCGACTCGAGGACCGTTCTTTTGAATTTTTCTTTGAATTTGCTCCTCCAACTTGAATCCTTTGAACTTGAACCTTGGGCCAATAAAGTATGGCTTTCTTCCAACTTTTCTTGAGAGCTTTTGAAGCCTTCTTGTATTTTTCCAACTTGCTATATTTCTTGCAAGACAAATTATCTTTCTTCTTGCAACACAAACATTAGTAATTATACTTCAAGATTTTGTGATCATCAAAATCAATCTTTGGATCATCAATCTTTCCCTTTTTGATGATGACAAAACTTGGAGTATATGGAATATACAATAGATTGTGTTCTAGAACTAATGCATAGCTAAGTTGCATGAAGTAGAAAACATGTATCTTTAAAACATGCTTCATGAGATAATGCTTTAGATTTAATCAGCTTAACCCAATCAATATATTTCAATTTAAGCTGATTTATATTCCATTGAAAACATACAACATTCAAAACATAAAGCATTATGAGCATATACTCAAATATTTCTCCCCCTTTTTGACAACATCAAAAAGATAATGAAACATGAAGCAATATATACTCTAATTTCTCCCCCTTTTTGTACTCTAATTTTCATTCAATGCATGTCAAATTATTGCAAGAATATGAATCATGTCATTCAAGGCAATAGTGTCAGGGTAAGATTAATGAGCATAGATTAGAGCTAATTAAGATGATTTCAAAGCAAATTATAATAAGAGCACATCGAATGTGATTCCAAAGATAGTTTTCAAATCAAGTGCAGGTGGAATCTTTTTCAAGTTAATTCAAGAAGTGTCAAGAATGATATTCAAAGAAAGCACGAATGAAAATCCAACCTCTTTTTCCCTTTTTTTTGAAAGAGCTTTAATAACAAGTATGAAAGCTTGTTTATTTAAGATCTTTGGCCCATTTTTTCTCTCTTCTGCCTTCTATCATCAGGTATTTTCACATGCTACTGTCACATTGGTTGTAAATTGATGGCATTATCGTTAAGTCTAGTCAAGCAAATTGCCAAGGATGTGGACACGACGACTCTAGGATGCCTCGTTCGCTTTTCTAGAAAGACATGTCATTTTTTCATAAAACATGCTAAATGGTATTCAGGAAAAAAATGTGGCTTAAGAGAGAGCATAATGACGGAATCCGCTCTAGCTTTTCTTTTTTTCCCTTTTCACGAGGAGGAGCCACTCATATGGTTTAAGTTCTCTTTGACTCGGTGAGGGGTGGGAGACTCAATCGAAGATGTAGAACACTCTAAATCCATTTTATCTTCACAGCAGGGCTGGGTTCTCGTACAGTGGACTTTGAGATATGTACGCAGCCTGATAGAACAATGGGAAAAATTTTATAGTCTCATGCTGGGCAACATGCACATATTTTCCTCATTTTCAATTAAATAAACGAGAAAAATCCAGCGACACCTTTCTAAGTTTGGATGGAAAAAACATTAATCCCAAAAATTTAAAAATTTTCAATTAATCAAAAAAAATTATTATTTTGCGTCAACATAGCTCAGCCATCTATTTCCGTTAGGAACCGTGGCCACTTAAGGTTATCATAGTTATTTTAATCACTTTGTCAAGGGTTGGATAGATGAGGAAGATTTCTGTATATTAATTAAATTTTTATAAAATTTTGGGTTTAATATAATTTTTGCCCAAATTTGAAAGGTATTGCCCTATTTTTTTTAAAAAAAAGAATGCTGCATATCGTCGATTGGAAGACATATCTCCCAATTTATTATTAATTGCAGCCTGGCCTTCGGTGGAATAAAAAATCTTGACGTTGCACGTAAAAAGCAAACGGCAACGCTTCCGAAGCTAGTCATATATATAGATTAATTACCTATAGATTGAAAGACAAGGTTCCAAATACTTATCCAGGCGGAATATTTTAAGGATCTTGTTTCGTCTCATCTCATCGCACCACGAGAAAAAGTCCAAGATGCCACCTGCATAAAGCGGTTGAAAGGGTTCGCTTACGTACTAGTTTTGTCAACGTCTAGACCAACCAAACCATTCATAGGTCGAGAAATCATAGCAATCATTCATCATTCATCAATTTTATTCACACCTCTCTCTCTCTCTCTCTCTCATGGTTGATAACTTTTGCTAGCTAAGTTGATCTTTATTCCCTAACTGATGGAAGAAGACGGGATTGAATACTTGGACGGCCAAATTATAGCATAGTTTATACTTAGCCAAATTATATGAATAGCTTTTAGAGGGACCACAATAGAAAACAAACTCTAAGCCTTACACTAAACATTTTTCTCATCTTCATCCTACTTCCTCTTGTGGTTCTGCATATCAAATATCACCACTAGGGCTCTTATTAAAAAATACTAGCTAGAAAATATTGTTTGAATTTTTTTGCTTTTATATAAGTACCCAAGATCTACCAGATGCATAGCTGATATAGAATTAAACACATATTTGCACATATCATTACATGCTTCCTTCATTTAGTCCTAGCATCCTTGCTAGGCTAAAGATCAAAATTTATTTTAATTTAATCACAAAAACTATAATCAACTTGTGGTTAATCTAAATGTGGTTGTGCATCAATATTTTCTATTTCATATAGGTTATGAGTTAGATCCACTCTGATAACATTTATCATAATTATTTAAAATTTTATCTTACTATGCTAGCTAAAATATATTATTTAGATTTTTTGATTTTGTATTAATAATATTTAAGATTTATCTAATGTGTCTGATCCTTGTGTTAAGCAAGCGGATGGTGGTCCCAACAAGTAAAGAAAAGCGACCGAATTTAGGTCGGTGAGGGCGACCCCTCCTTTTCTTTCCCACCTGATTCTTTTGTTTGCTTCCCTTGGTTGGCCTTATTAAAATACCTTGTAAAGTTCGTATCTTGTAAAGCCCTTACATTCGGACCAGCGTCATCAATTGGTTCGACGTAAATGGGCATGACCCCTACGGTTCCTCCATCTGACTTCAACACCAATCCCGACCCAAAAAGCCCCACCATTCCATTGATTGTGATGCTTTTCTTATATATATTTTTAATACTTAGTAGCACTTCTTCCACATGTTATTCTCCCTTCATGTTTTTTTTTTACTCTAAAGAAAAAAAAAAAAAAAAGTGATTCATACAATTCTAGCACCGTTATATTCAAAAAAAATCAAAAGACAATAAGTTTCAAAGCACACTAGGCAGCTCTATCTCTCCAACCCAAAGAATATCTTCGGAATAGTTGGCCACGTATGAGACTATCCAGTCTGCAGGTCTGTTGGCCTTTCTGTACACGTACTTGGCCTAAAAGGCCACATCGTCACAGACCATGGTCCAGATATCTCGATGTAAGATGTGGCATCCATCCATATCGCCGGCACCTCTCTAGATCCAACCAATAACTATAGTTGAATCACTCTGGAGCAGTACAGTTTTAGTCTGCAAAACACGTCGAGCATGGTCTAGATCGGCCTATGCCGCTCTCAACTTAGCCTCCAAAATCGAGATATCGAAGATCTAGCAACCACTAGCGATAATCATCCTGAAATTCAGACCCCTAAAAACAAATCTTTTATACTTATTTAATTAATCGTCCATCCACTGAGATATGGTTGCGTCAGCAGGCCAACTTTGTGCTCTAACTTTGCATACTCATTCTAAGGACTCCTTTCCTTACAGGAAATTATATGTTACACAGCGTGATGCTAGCGGCCGTGTATGCTGATAATAATCACAGCAGCTTGTTCAGCGCTTGATGGATGGAGCTCATAAAAAACATTGCCATGCATGTAGGACACGTGGCTGGTGAGAATTGGTCACACCACCTTTAGAAGGGTGTGATTTTTATGATAGCTAGCATAAAAATCCAAACGGCTATAAATTCGACGTCCCCACCCCACTCCAATTGAAGCGAGAGCTGCACAAATAATTGGTGGTTTGATGGAAGAGCTTTACGAGGCCGACGTGATGTGGCCGGAAAATGAGGACCGTCCGATGGGTGCGTCCAGCTGCAATACATCGCCTAAGAGGACGAGGGGGCGGGGCCAGCGGGCAGCTTGTGCGGCGCCGCGGAAGATTCCGACGGCAGGGCGGATGCGCGGCGGAGAGAGTGTGGGGGAGGAGGAGGGGGCGGCGGAGCTGATCCCGCCGCATGTTCTGGTGTCCCGCAGCGGGACGGTGGGTAAGATGGCGTTCTCGCTGTGCTCGGGGCGGGGGAGGACGCTCAAGGGCCGGGATTTGAGCCAATTCCGCAACTCCGTCCTCCGGATGACCGGCTTCCACGAGGGATAACGGCCGCCGCGAGGGTCCAAACCGCAATGAGCGACCCCAAAGATAAAAAAGGTGCTCTGATCTCGGTGTGCATACTCGTTCAACTACAATAAAATAAACCTAATTAATGGATAAACATATTCTTTTTTGAAAAACAGACAACGCCTCTTTTTCTTTGATTTAAATCATATGTTCTCAGCACTTTACTATTTCTGATAATTACATTTACAGTGTACGTCAATCATTTATCGTCATGGATATTGGCGTAGGAATCACCTAATAATTTTGTATCGATATATTATTTTTTCTGTTAGCATGTTTTTATTATAATAATTTTAAGAATCACATAATAATATGTATCATTATATAAATTTATTTTGTTAGTATAATTTTATATGGATCTATATTATTTTTTTAATAGAATCTGTATAATAATACATAATTTTTAAGATATATTAAATATGATGGAACAAAAATATATAACTGTTTCTCTCTCTCTTCCTCTTTGGTTTTTCTCTCATGCAAATATTTTAATAGGGCAAGATTTGGCGAACTTGAGAGGATTTGAAATCTTTAAAAGTTACTGTCGCACATAATTGGCTTGCAATATTGGTGCGAAGAAAGGTGACAAGCATTGTATTGATCGAGTTATTTTTGTGGTGATATATAGGATCAGGGTCTTTAGTTTTTGCTCTGAGAAGAGGGTTACAGAAAATTGAATATGGGTCTCTGTTTGGTGTTGTGTGCGAGGCCTTCCTCCGCCGAACTTCCTGCCATGGAGGCGGGTCATTGTTAGGGAAACGTCGGTATCATGCCACTGAGATCAAGTTCATGTCCAATAGGCCAGAATGCCACATGGAAGATTGGAAGCAGTGCCACGTCCGTCCGGCTTCAGAGGTGGCACCTAGCTCCCGTCTCTCACGCTGGTTACCGTCTCTCACCCTGGCCCTGCTCAGTGATTATTTCTCTCTACTTTTCTGCTCCGAGAGAGAGAGAGAGAGAGAGAGAGAGAGAGAGAGAGAGAGAGAGAGAGAGAGAGAGAGAGAGAGAGGAGAGCAGTGCAGTAAATTAGGCAAGGACGTGTATGCCAGATAACAGCAGCTTGAGGTCCCAGGAGCACTGCAAACTTTGCAAATGAAGGGAAGCCACAGGACCCACTAATTGGATGGAACTTGGCATTATCTGGTGAAGCTCCAATGAAGGCTGAACAAGAACATAGCAAAATCCAACCAGCTTGGTAGTCTTGTTATAACTCAGAAGTATGATGGTTTATGATCGACTGAGTGGTGTTTGTCATTGATGAATGCATAATTGTCAGTTATTATTAATTGTAGAACGGTTGAATACGTGGTGCCATTACCATTGATGATTTGGATGGGTCGTTTCCCAATTCTTTATCTTGAAAAAACCATTGATGATCAAGAAAATAAAAAAATATAACTATGTCAAACTCTTGATCATTCAAAATAAATAACGAATATGTAACACAAGTGAATTAATGGAGAATCATTTTGGTGTTATTCATCAGTTCGATTATTGAGTATGGAGGCGAATTATGTGCAAGTGCAAATGCGCAAATTTAGTAGCATCATCAAATGTTGCTTTGAGTAGATGCATAAGAACTGTGTGGGCTTTATCTTTGATAAAAAGACAAGCTAGTAGTACATGACAAAACCATATTGATGTACATATTGCACCGATAATTTTAACCATCTAAGCTTTTTTTAACTATTTGGGATAAGCTACCATATTGATTACATACATACTATTCTCTTTTGAACCATTAGTCTAAATTAAAGAAAATAATATTAGCCTATAATTTCTTCAAATTTTATCTCAATAACTATTAGCTAAATCAGTTGGCACCTCTCTCTTGAGAGTTTTTCCTTGGTGGAGCTTCAAGGTTCAAATTCTAAATATCGCTCAATTTTTTTAAAAAAAAAATTAATGTATATTGATTATAACATTCAAATGTTGATCAAGTGAACTAGTGATACCCAACCACCGGTAGATAATTATAATTTGGATGGGTCTTGATCTGCTTCTCTCTCTCAAAAAAAAAAAAAAAATCCTGCTTCTTAGCAATTAATCAAGTTTTAGGTCATGATAGTATGTGGGACAACGTTGAACCCTCATGGCAGCTACATGTTGCTTTGATGTTGTTAAAGGTTAAACCTAGAGGCAACCTAGCTAGGGGTTATTGGAGTGAAATGTAGGGATTTATATACCAGAAGATAGGGTAATTGATATTTGTAATTGTTCCTGAGAAGAATGTCATCATTTATGAGTGTTAGGTTTGTGGTGTATCGGATGGTTTTAAAACCTTAATTAAGTTTAAACGAAAAAAGGAGTGTAATTTAATTAAGTTGTTGTGAGTATTAAAATAATTGACTTACTCGACCACCAAGGAAAAATCAAGACAAGTGAAAGTGAAAAGATGAAGAGTTAAACTTCATCCCACTTCATCATATATAAACACGAGCCAGCGGCAAGAATGGTATCTCTAGAAACACTCAGAAATAAGGAGGGATGGAGGTTCTTATTAAATTCCAGTCCACTATGTTGACTAGTTACACATCTGTCCGAAGTCTCGCAATGTCCGGTCAAATGATTTGGCGTACGTGCTATCGATTTGCAGCACAAATCTGCATCTAGTGTCTTAAGTTTGCCGCATTCACGCTTGATGCCAAAATAAGTCATTTTCTATGAACAAATAACGAATCAATTGGAAAATTTTGAGCATAAACGAATTCAAGGATAACTTTTCCAAACAATGCATCATATATGGGGACCTATAAATTTGTACTTAGCAGAACGGTTTCTTGGCAGCATTGCCACGACTCTTCTCATTTATCTAATGAGTGTAGAAAAACAACAGCTAAAGCAAAAGCAAAAGCAAAAAATTCATAACAAGTGATGGAAGAATTCCATCAATACATTCTTAAGCATTTATGAAGAAGTCCATCGAATGCTCTCGAATCGAATGAAAGAGATGTTTATCAATCGAGTCTTCCCCTCGACAAATGATCGGCTCCCATGTCGAATGTCCAAATTTGAGTATTCAGTGCCTTTCTTTCTCACATTCAATCATTGTAAGCAAGGTCACTTCCCTTCAAAAGAGCCAAGAAAGGTTGCTGTCGATCATAGGCTTCTTGCTGCGGTAGAAGTCCAACTGTGTGTGGTTGTATGTTCCTCTAGAGCTAAGCCATGGAGGAAGCGTGCGTGCAAACACCATCTCCCTCTGGGGTTGCTTGCTTTGTTTAACAGCCATTCGTTGTATGTTGCTTGAGGGATGGAACAAAGGAGACTTTGGGAGAAGTAAATGGAGTTTGGAACACGAAAACGGTTGGCAGTTGGCACCTAACGAGAGAGGAGTAAAGAGTAAAGACTGCTACGAGTGTCCGAGATACTTATAATAGGTTTGAGAAAGCTAAAGGGATCTTGACCGGGGCAGGGGCCGTGGGGTGCGCTGAGTTGGACGAGCCACTTGTCCTCAGCTCTGATACTCCATTCCCTTAAAATAATTCCACATGTTACCTTAGATAATGCTTTAAAATCTACTTGGAGATTTTGAAATGTTGCAGTGGGACCAGGGTTTCTAAATCTTTTCAAACACCCTATCTCCATTTTTATCAAAATAAAAAAAAAAAAATAAAACACCCTATCTTCGTAAGTAGCTACTTTCAAGCTGCTTCCCCGGGTTCGCCCTCGTTAATTTCTTCGGTGCCCCCACCCCTTGGTCATCTCAAAGTGAATTTCGATGGGAGCATGTTGGTGGATGGTGTATCTGGGGGTGTTAAATTTATGATCAGAGATTTCTGGGGCAGGCTGGTGGCAGCCGGGGATCAGTGCACGTTGGGACTCACAGTTGTAGGGGCAGAGCTTCGGACTGCATGGAAGGGGTTGTCATATGCGAAGAGGATCCTCGGTGTCAAATTGGTGCTTCTTGAGGGGGATTCTTCTGTGGTGATTGACTGGATCCGAGATATGGATAGATATGGTGATGGCCATCTCCTTATTAGAGAGACTTGAAGACTGGCTCAGGAGTTGGGTGGTTTTCAGGCAGTACACGTATTTCAGAAGACGAACAGAGCAGTAAACTGAGTCACCTCCTTCGTCACTCGGCACTCCGAAAAGTTTATCTGGACATCTATAGGGGATATTTGCTCTTCTTTGTACTCTTTACTTTCTCGCGATCGGACAGGATATACTCATATTAGAGCTATATAAATTACCGTTTTTACCAAAAAAAAAAAAAAAAAAATAGAGCTGCTTCCCCGGAATAAATCTTTAGCTCTTGTGTGATGACAAAAGATGAATAAGCATGACATGAAGTCAGCGTAGCGATTTGAGAAGAGTGATATATGAGAAATTCTCTTCGAGTTGCTAAGGGGCTTATATGATAGAGAAAAAACAATTTAAGCATTTGTTATATGCTAAATGAAAAATAAAATAATTAGTTGGTAACTAGCACGATCAGGTTAACTAGCGGTTAAGGCATCTCGAAGGTCCCCATTGATGTTGATTTGTATGAAGAGCTACGAGATAAAAGATCTAGGGATGTTCTGATAATATCTTGATAAAGTAATAGGTGTATTTACTTACAAGCCTCAATCCATTGCAAGAAGTTGTGGGTGCCTGCTTCGCCGCTCCCGCATTTTATTAGCCTCAGACAAAATTATGTTTGTAAAAGAACACGCTAATTAGGAAAATAATTAATCAAGAGAAAAAAATATTAGAAGAAAAATAAATATGAATACGATAGATCACTATCCGATTCATATTTGAATATTCTATTTTATTTGTAAGTCTATTTAAATTTATATAGTAATTATAAACTTAAAAATAAATGATTATATTAATACGCTATTAGTTTGATTTATCTTACATTTAGTTTTTTTTTAAATTTTGTGATCATAATATTTAATTATCTGACTTATATCCATAATTATATATATATTTTTAGTATTCGATTTGTATCTAACTCTATCCATATCTATATTTATTAAATAAAATAAATATAAATATAGTTATACTGGTATCAGTTTTACATCAGATTCAATTTCAGCCGTAAAAATGGGCCAGGTTTATCCCACAAAAAAATATACTAAAGAAACGAAGTCCTCGTTGGGAACTATCTTTTGGAGGGTGAAAACATCAGGATCTGGGCATCAGTGGGAAGATTCCGTTCGACCAATTCAAAACAAAGTTGAGAAACCGCGAATCTACTCGGGAATGAGGTGGGCCCAGCCTTATAGGTGGAGCCCACGCGGCGTGACGCTGCAAAACTATTCCTCCCACCGCATGACGCCATGGTAGCTTGGAAGTGAGCTCACGATGACTCCAGAGGCAACCCCACGATCCCCTTCCTCCCCCTACCTCGATCCAAACTTCTATAAATTCTCCTCCCCATCCCCCACCAAAGCCTCTTAGCCAAAGACAATGGAAGAGTTCCAGGAGGCTGATATTCTGTGGCCCGACGACAATCTCGACGACGACGACGACGAGGAGGGCATGGTCTCAAAGAAACAACCGTCCCACCAAGAACTAGCTCCATGGAAGGAGTCGGCTCCGGTCGACATCCCGAAGGCCAGTCGTTCATGGGCGCCGCGCTGCACCTGCCACGACTGCGAGATCAATAAAGAGGATGGAGATGGTGATGATTTGGGCAACCACAGAGACCATGAGAGGATTCCACCCCACATCATCGTGGCCCGGAGATCGGCCGACAAGATGGCGTTCTCGGTGTGCATCGGGCTCAAGGGCCGGCATCTTCGCCATGTCCGGAACTCCATTCTCCGGATGACCGGGTTCCTCGAAAGATAACAATAGCATAAACAAGAGAATTTTATATTATATTGACATATATTTTTCCTTCCTTCTCCTATGTATAGGTGTTAAAGTCGATTGTTTTTGTGCGTGAGGAAATGCAACATGAGTTTTGAAAGGGAATTAATTAGAGATGGGAACCTACCGTTGTAGACTCATTACTGTACGTCTGATCGTGAGTGATGGATGAACCCTTGTATGGTAATTCCTTCTGGAATTAATACAACCTAGAATCTCAAGCTGCTCTCTTTATTTTTCGGTTCATCAATTTTCTTAATTTGGTCTTGAGTTTTAAACTTTCTATCGACTATATATGCGAAGAAAAGGAACCAAGCATGTACTGCCAATGCTTCCGTCAGACAAGTATTTTTAGGTTAATTAATTCCTTAAGTTTTGGTTTTCGAGGTTTTAATCGAATAAGGGGAGAATGGGAAGGAAGCAATATACTTGCACTGCCAAATCTTCTATTGAACGAGTTTTCCTTTAGTTGGCCAGACTAGGTATTCGTCTAGTAGACGTGAGAGATGGATTGAGCTCTAAGGTGTTAAAGGTGTTGTTCCCGTGAAGGAAGGAGTTCGTCTATGTTGATAAAATTTGGTTAACGTCGTTGGCAACTTAATTAATTATTATCTGTTGGCTTCTTAAGCAGTTTGGAACTCTGGCTGGAACTGGATTAAGGCGAAAGCTAAAACTGTCTAAACCTGGGGCCAAAAAATATTATCATACTCGTCAGCACTACGTGTGATCTCGAGGTTGTCCAAGTCCAACATGCAGTACGTCCACGTCGGGACACAACGACACGTAAGGATGTGCTGTCGCCAATTATTATTAGATGTGAGTTCGTGTTTGTGGCCTAACATCTCGTATTATGACAACATAATGAAATAGTATTAAAAATAATAATATAGGGGTCGAAGAAAAAGGAGAGAACCAATAATACCAATCAGTTTACTTTTGGATCATGGGTAGGTACCATGAATGATTCAACAAGCTTCTGTGCGAGATTCATGAGGAAGTTTTTATCTTTTTTTCTCTAGTGATCAGCAGAAGTAATTGATTTTGGAAGCATTTCTAGAGGGGAATTACTTTGGTCGAGTAGTAGGAATCGCTAAGCGCAAAGTCAGATGAAGATAATATTCTTTTAGAGAGAGCTTTTATTTCTTTAGTTGTTAATTTCATATCCCTCTCCTCTCTCTCTCTCTCTCTCTCTCTCTCTCTTATCTCAATCTATTTATCTATACATTGGGTGTATTATATTGCAAAGAGGGACATGTCATGGAGATTATGGTCAAGTTTGCTTTCTTAAATGTCTCGGCCGCCACCTCAGCCCACTATAATAGAGCAGCACATAGGAAGCCATTTCTGGGGGCTACGCACGCGGAACAAATCATATGACCCACAGGATTTTATGTGGTAAACATCTAGGCATCCAATCATTATTAATCAAGTTCTAACAGATACAAGTTATTATCTTGCTGGAGAATTAATAAACCAAGTGTTTTCTAGGTAGATGCAAGAAAAAGAATTGTTTACTTATCATGGCAGGCCAATTCCACATTTCTTTCCCTCTATTATTGGGTAATTACATGAATCTTATGGTCTTGTGGGCAAGAATTAAAACTAAAGGTTTGATTTGGGTTACATATTTATACTGAACCCAAGTTTTAAAGGAGCACAGATATGCGGCCAACTGTTGGGATACCATTGTCTGATGTCAAGTTGCTGAATTTAAATACGACATGCAAGAGCAAATCTAATGTGACAGGGATTCAGAAGTATATTTGATCTGATTCTGAATATTTGATTTGGACTAAAACCTGAATATGAGGCTTCTCTGCAACTTTTGTCGCTGCGGTGGCTCATGGTTTTTTTTTTTTCCCTTGTTTTTAGAAGAAACAGTAGATTATATGCATGTCTTGGTGAAAGCTACTTTCGCACACCATTTGCTTCACATTCTCATGTTGTATATATCCGGGGCCTGTGCATTATTGGAGGTCAAATAGAACCCAGCACGTTGAAATGGTGCAAGCAGTTCATGCAAATGCTGTATAGCTTCTCATTCTGTTGACAACGTACCATTCCAAATTATCATGAGTCCAAATCTCTGATGTGTGTTATCATTTTTTTTAAAAAAATTTTCAAAGCCCGCTAAATATTAATACATGAATCTGATCATTTAATTTAGGGATGATTTAAAAAAGAAAAAAAACTCCTATAGACAGCATTCTCAAACTTTGTAAAGTTTGATCCTAATTTCTTGAACTCTTTTGGAACACGCCAAGATGAAAAAGTAGCAATGTCTTAGGCTACCCTCATTTTGTTTGCAACAAATTTCTTACATCTGCTTGCTGCAAGCTGCAAGCATGGATGTTGACTCAGCAGCATGATATTATTCGCGGGCCCTACCCTACAAACCATCTCAACATGAGAACATCGTGACACTTCTCTAGAAAGAAGAAATTATTAGGTGGATCAGGTGCACCATGGACCTAAGGTGGCATCACCCTAGGCGGACTCATTTCATCCTTGGGTGAAATTATTTGGTGGGTTCATTTCACCCTAGATCCATGGTGGACTAAGTCCACCTAATAATTTCTCCCCTAGAAGGGTGATAAAAAAGAAAAAAGAAAAGTTTACCCGATAAATAGCTTTGTTTCAGTATATTAAGACTAGTAAATTTTCTTCCAAATGCTTACAGAGGGCAACATTGGATAGCATTATAAAACCACCGCATAGACATTGTTATGTGATCTATTCTGGGCTGAGCCTTGCCCCTGCCGTAGCCCACAATAACTCACAGTCTACTTTATCCTCTTCCATTTGAATTCTTCCAGGTAATGAATAATTAATAGATGCATATATAACTCGAAGGTGTGATATTAAGACATTGATCTCATCCAAACAGAGTCCTGTTCGTATTAACTTTCTCCATTTTGTTCCCAACAAATGAGGGCAGACGTCCCCAATCCCCCAAACCCCAAATAAGCTGACTGAATTGCCCATTACATATACAATACCAATGCCCCACATAGCCCTGAAAGCAACCCCATGCTCATCCTCTAAGTTGGAATACTTGGTTCGATTTGGCATTACATGACAGGCGATATCTAAATTCTCTTCCAACAATGTTTGGCACACTAGGATGTTTACATCATTCTTCGCAACCTAAGGTGCCGACAGTCTCCCAATACGGCCAAATTTTCCATTCCTCGAACACCTTGTGGTCCAAAGCAAGGTGCAACCAATCCACTAAGAAGTTTTGACGGATAAAGCCGTGCAGGAAAGAACTTAAGAAGTTATGACGGATAAAGCCGTGCAGGAAAGAACTTAAGAAGTTATGACGGATAAAGCCGTGCAGGAAAGAACTTAAGCATGAATGCATGACGTGGAGGAGGACTTTAAGGCTCAAACAACAGAAGAGCGCGGTGTTTATGGTCATGGAAGAAAAAGGACAAAAGGAGAGCTTGAAATATAGATATTTAGCAAAGAAGGCAATAAAACGCTTGTGATTTCGCGTTACACAAGATCAGGTTAACTTGTATGATGAGTCACGGACTCGTGGACTAGTAGGTTGTCCAAGCCAACACACTATAATGTAAAACAAACTTAGTTGCATTTCAGTGGTTGCACCCGTGTGTTCTCAATCTGAGGTGTTCTCATGATCCTCATTCTAGGATACTCTAATTAATCCATATATTTTAGGAATAATGCATTCGATATACTATACTCCAATGATTAAAAATATATGAATATCTATGAATAACTTATTTGGTATTTCACATGAGTACAAGGTCATTTACCATATAATACAAAAGCTATTCTTGATATATTCCATAAACATATATTTATTAATCATATAAAAATATATGATAATAAGTTATTAATATATTTATTAATATATTAAATATTAATATATTTATAAAATATATTTATTGATACTGTAAATTATTAATCCTTATAAGAATTGTTATTATGGAATTAATATTTTCATTTATATTTATTATATACTATTATTTTAATACTAATATTTGTTTTGATTAGGAAAATAACTAAATAAGGAAAATAGAATTAACACATTAGTATATATCATAAGTATTATATATCCAATATCAATATTATACATAGAATATTGATATAAAATATTAATGGAGTATTAGTACACTAATTTTTCTCACTGGACTTAGAGGTATTTTTATCCCCTAATTTCAGTCTAAGATCACCGTCCTAATATAATCTTGGATACTCGACCTCAAAGATGGATTTTCCATTACCACGTCAGCTAGTGATTTAAAGAGTAGAGGTGATTTGGAATAATCATTGCCACATAGGATCACCATAGTACGATCAAATATGGTGATCTTGTTATATCCACCCACATCACTCTTGGTCTTGGGATGATCACCTCATACCAAATGCTCCTTAAGTGTTTACACAGATAATGCTGGTTAAAACTGATCCTAAGATTACAAGTTCCGGAAATCAGATTTCATCTGATAGGGGCTTAGCCGTTAGGCATTTCAAAGTTTGTATCACCAGGCCGGTTATAGTGCCCTATAGAGCATCAAATGAATGAAGCTCTTTATGAACATTGCAGACAACTCCTTACTGCTCATTAAGTGGCTCGTGCAAGCTTGCTTAATAGGAAAACAAGCAGAGGTTTGGCCTGTTTTAGCCAGGCCTAACTAGTAAGTAATACTTTAGCTCAGATAGAAAAGCGTGCTCTCGGGTTTGACTGAACAATCACCTCTTTTAACTTTTAAGTGGTTCACAAGCAACGCTTCAGCACCACCTTAATATGACCAAACCGAGCTGCGACAGCACAAAGCCTGACCCTTCTTCAGACGTAGCAGTTGGTTCAGCAGTATTTCAATCGGCGTCTGGATGATATGAAACAGAGATAGCATGGATTCCCCGCATGCAGTTGGTTCTGCTACTAGTGCTACTTTCAGGCTCTCTCTCTCTCTCTTACGCACACAAAAAAAAAGGAAAAAAAGATTACCTACACTTAGTTCAGTTAAGATTTAACAAGAGGATGCTGAGGGGGAGAAAACAGACGCATAATAAACCATCATAACATAGATAACCATATTAGTCGATTGCAAGATCCAGTTTATAAATAGGAAGTGGATAATGTGTACCAGAAGTCCGGAGCCATCTGAGCTCTAGATGCAATAATTGAACATCCCACCACTTTATGTTCTTCGTTTATTTTTCTTTTCCTTTTTTTTCCCAAACTCTTGCAACCAGAAGGGGAATTAGTGGTTTGCAGAACATGCCCCCTGCATGGGCCGGCCGAACACAAATTTTGAGGGCAGAAAAAAGAAAATTACCTGCATATGAAAATATATTCAACGATAATAGAATCTCAATATGAATCATCATTTGAGTACATGAACAACGCTTCGAAAAATATTGCTGTCGGGTTGAACGTGTCCACCTTAAAATAGCTGAAGAACTTATGAAGGCGCACCATGTATTCTCGTATATATAATATATATCCATGGAGGGGCCGTTGGGCCTCTCCTTCAATATATACAACTCGGATGGATTTCATTGTTACGAGTAATCAGTATACAGAGCTATCCTGAGCAGAGACTGAAAGCAATACCTTCTTCCCCCTGCTCAAGTCTGCTAACTCTGCCTGCCAAAATGAAACTGAAATAACTATGTTCTATGTAATCAATTAAGCTAACCAAGGAGTGGTTGAGATCAGAAATATATCCTTTCCTTCACTAGCCTGTTATATACCTTCACTCCACAACTCTACAGTTCCTTATGAACTCATTAGAGTGGTTTAACTGGGCTCTCCACATTTCTCGTAGTGCTGGGAATCCAATCTCAAGCCACGGTTTCCGTGGTCCACTGAAATGAACAACCGCAGCAGATTGTAGAAGATCAGAATCAGGCATTCGCCAACCCAATCCCGACAGATGCCAATAAGGTTCAATGGTGTGTACTTGGTCATCAAAAGCAATTAAGGCTGGAGGCAGTGATCCCACGTCGTACAATACAAATCCAAACTCACGATTCTGCACGACAACAAAAAAAAGAAGCAGCTTGAGTAACATTTCTTAGATATAGCATCTTCTTAAGGCGATAAAGACATGTTGATGAATGCATGAACTTGCATGTTTAAGCCAGCGCTGATAGGCCTGTGTTATATTGGTCCTTCGCCATGCTTGAAGATCATAGACGTTCATGCCACTCAACCAAGCACATTGATCTCTATTTGACACCAAAGATAGTGAAGATATCATAGGATTCGAGAAATTTAGATAGTCACTTAGTTTCTTCCCGATGCAATGGCTGTCTTCCCCTTCATCATTCTCCTGTGCAATAACTGCACCAAGGACATTCCCGTTGAGATATACATCCCACAAAGGGGCCAAGTCTTGCTGCACGACAACATCATCATCAAGGAAGATCACCCTTTCCAGCTTCGGAAACAGCTGGTTATCACAATCACCAACAATCAGTACTAATGTCACAATTGTTAAACATCATAAGTATGTACTCGGTATGTGACAGTTTTACCTCTGGGAGATGAATCCTCAGGTAATTCAAGACTGAAAATGTGTTTGGTTTTAAAGCCTCAAGTCTTCTATATTCATCTGCTCTACCGTAGTAATGATAGGCTGATGAACTCTTATGGATCTCTTCAACTGTCTCCATGACCATATCATTCACACGGGCAGGCCAGTCAAACTGATGAAGGCCTTTGACCTCCACGACTGCGGGAGGAATGTGGTTGAGGGCAAACCAAGCATGCATTGCAGCGTAGGTCTTCTTATCAGTAATAATGTGAAACACTATCTTCTCAGGATCAGCAGAACTTGTGATGGTGGAGGACACAACTACAGCAGCTGCAACGACATTGTCGGTTATAAGAGCAAAGTGAATGTAGGAGTCACTGGTTAGGCGAGAGGCATATTCAGGGGGTGGAAGCGAAGAGCGGGCAAGGGCATTCACTAGGTAGTCCTCTGTCAGTCTCAGGCTGAGGCAGTGCAAGCTCTTTGGAATCCCAATGGAAGCCAAGTGTCCATAGAATAATGCCCGAAGCCTTGCCAAATGGACCTTGTGATCCATCTTCATAAGCTGTATGGAGTCCATAGCTCATTAGATGTACATACTGCTAAATAGTAAGAATGAAAATAACTAATGAAATCAAGCTCAGAACGCATTATTGACGAACCCAAAATCCATTCATAGTTCAACAACTTTAAGAAACAAGATTAGCTTTTCTCCTACTTTAACAATTCGGACTAGTTTATGGCTCTCAAGTTGATATAAAGACCTCAAGATGCTGGTTACGTACAGAAAAACTAAAACACAGTTTCATTATTAAGACTAATAACAGGAAAAATAAAAGAACATTCTTCTTTCAAGACAATCATTTCCTACAATAACTGGCTCTTGGAAGGAGGGGAAAAGTATACAAGAATTTGCCAAAAGTTTAACACAAATTCGGATAATTAAACTTAATAAATTGAAAATTTCAAAATAGTTGAAGTATTTTATATTCATTTATGTTAAAACAAGCATGGAACGGTCAAGAACCATAAACAACAGCAAAAGTCACCACCATCACCAACAACATATAGCAAAATTGATTTATAATGCATATCTTGAATTAATCGTGTATAATTCATGAATAATCACAAATTTTGTGATAATTGCACATTACTCAGTCACTTTGATTATGCAAGAATAACTCATGAATTTGCCAATAATTCAGTGAGAAATTCTCCTGTGCTTAAACTGTCTGCAATTTGTATAATGGATGATTGGTTCTCAGTTGCCTAGCACACATAGGGATGAAGACACATCATCCTCCAATGACCTTTTAATTGGAACCCCTTTGCTTCATATTGGCACATACAAGAGGGTAATTATAATCAGGGTTCTCATGTCTCATATTTACAGCAAATCATTGATGCAGTGGGGTTCTCGCATGTGCTCGGCTGAGATCATTTGCACTAGGCTGAAGACTGGACTAAACACAACCATAACTTAATATGCAAAGCCTGGTCCATGTGCACAAGGAAAGAAGCCAATATTAAAAGCTGGATTTCATCTGGTTCATGACACAAACAGGTCATACTAATTCATAAATGAAAAGACTCTGTCTATAAAGTCTCGAAACGGCGTCAAACAGGTTGGACAAAATCATAATTCATAACTGAAATAAAATATTAAAACACTTAATTAATACTGACATAATGTTCTCAAAAAGTTTTGGACTGGCATAAAACAGATATCATTGCAAGAGCTCGGATGGCTGGTAATGTAGACCAACAAAAATGATGTTAAAATTTTGACCCAGTCCAACTCCAACGTGCTGAGCTTCCAGCAGAAACCCACTCGATTCTACCCGGCCAAAGAGCCCATTGGACTAGCCCAATTAAGCAAGCAACATCTTACCCTTACTGTGCTACTTGAAATTTCTAACTAGGCGTCTATATCGACCACTATCTTACAAGTCAATTACTGCAAACAATTTTTCTTTTTAAGAAATACAATGAAGATGTCACCATTAGGGTTTGCATCCTAGAGCAATGTTGAGTATTTTTAACACAAAGACTGCTATCTTCAAACACATGCACAAAAAGTTTTAAGCCAATTCCAGGTAGTCTATAAAGTTTCCACCAAATACATGCCACTGGTGCATCAGTAGTATCACAGATAGCATCCGTCTTCATCCATGTGACATGATGGCTGAAGGGGTAATACTGGTTTCGAACCCTTGACATGGCCTTTACACATTAAAGCATATGCTACCAAGGCAGGTTAAAACCAATCTCCATCCATGTGACATCACAAGCAAGGAGACAGGATGGGTTAATTGATGGCAAACAATTTTGATGGTCCCCCAAGTTCAATTCATCTGCTTCTGCTCCACCTGATGGAGCACATCAGCTAGTCCACTTATGCCACAATAATATCACATGCCTAACTGCTTGTGACTGATCAGTGTTTCATCTCAGATGACTAGTTTAATCACTTTGGCAGGCTGAGCTGAAACTTCAAACTTCAACAGGCAAACTGGGGCGCAGACTCCAGTCTACTCGACCATATAGTTTTAACTCAGAATTTATAAGTTCATATGGCCCATGCTACCAGGCATGAGGACCCGATAGCTTTTGCCTCGAATGAATCTGAGAAAACCAACTCCGAATGCTCTCCATCTGCCAGCCACTGCAGCTACTGCTTGTGCTGGATCACAAGACATGATCCTATTTCCGGTCTTATAATGGTACATAGGTCTGGTACGGCCAAACCAAGGGCATTTATTATGCAATTGCATCTTCTATTTATAACTGACTTTGTACGAGTTATTTTATTTTATTGTAAAAAGAGATCCTTGGTTGATGGACTATACCTCCATATGAAAAGTTCTCCATACTTTTCTCTCTCAAAAAAAAAAGAGAAGTTCTCTATACCCACTAGAAATGGCGTGGCTTGGCAACACAGCATTCAACCATCATTCAATATATCTCACCAGTTTTGAGACTTACTCATGTCCTCCTGTCAGATGGTTGAGAGAACACATATAACAGAAGCCTCTCACCATTAACGATACCAGAATAAGGCTTCCCTAAATGCCTCTTATACCCTGAAGACAAATTTTGAGCCTAGATTTTTTTGTATGACCACCACAAAAACTTTACCAGTAAAATAAACTAGCATTTGATCAGAAAGCCAAGTAATAGCATATATATCATGGATATTAATAATGAACCATAGATAAATTCAATTACAATAAGATTTCTTTTGTTTTTTTATCGATCTATCAAACTACATTAGTTTTTCTAGCCATGAATCTTAGTACCTCCGGAAGGGGAAAAAACAAGGAAAAGAAAAGAAAAGAAAAGTGACGCCATATGAAGGGGATCATAACGTCACCATGGGACTAGTAAGTAGTGCAGGATGACATTAGCAGCTCAACCAGTCTTCAAGTAGCGCCAACACCAACGACATGGTGCGGTGGAGAATGCTGGTCCCTCACCAGAGACTAACGGCTATCATGGAAAAAGCTACGAAGCACTCTAGATTAATCATTTCTCAGGACAATTCTTTTCGTAGTAGTTGATGCTGAAGCCTAGCAGGAAAAAAAAATGCACCCCAACTTCACACAAACTTAAAATGCAAGGACCCCACTCGGCGGAGCACCCGCCAACGCCAGTGGAGATGTCATCAAAAACTGGGTGCATCAGGTAGTCATAGTCGGAACTATTAGCATGAGTGCGTACATTTTTCCTCAAAAAATTGGCTGAGTGGAGCCAAAAGGTGCTTGTAATTGAAGACTTGGATATTATGTGCAATCAAATAGCCAAATAAGAGAATCTGAAGGAAATAACGCACCATGGCTCTGGTCTTTAACGCAAACGTTTTGATGTCAGGTTGTTGTTGATAGGAAGAGGAGGAGCTCATTTCTGCTATCAAATCGTCCAATGAATCCGGTGCAGCTTCCACCACCTTTGGATCCATGTATCCTCCTTCTGCCCCTTCTACATAGCCTCTTCTCAACTCCATCATAAATTCCTGCTAATTGCTTTTATTAGTGCAGAAAAATAATTCGGAACATGTAACAATTACTTTTCCATTAAATAGAAACGTGGTCATCCAGATCTTAGGATAAGAAAAATTTAAAGGAAAATAACAATATAACTCGCTGCTATTTTTATAGTGTAAGTATGAAACTATAATATATTTTTACCACGATACTCCTCGACGGGAGTCCCCAGAAACCGCGTGGTGGGAGCAGAATTCCTTTTTATAATTCAAACCGCATAATGATGACCGTCCCGTATACAATTCAATAAACAAATATTCCCGAATCATATTGGTCCAGAAAAAGAAAATACAAGTAAAAACTCCAAAATACCCTCAAACCAGAGGGCATGATGCCATACTTCATGATGGTATTTAAGTCAAGAAATCACAACGCAGTTAAACTATAAAGCTGTAGTTAAAAAAAGAAAAGAAAAAAAAGGACAAAAGAAACAAAAAGCAGGGCGCTCGACTCACCCTCGACGCATCGCTTCCTCTCAGAAACCTTGGCCCAAGCCTCCACCCTAAGCAACCTAATTTCAATGTAATAAATAAAGTAAGTTCTTCAATAAAGAGTTTAATGAAATTAATAATTTATGCGACAGAATAATAAGGAATAAACATGAGATGGACCACATACTGATGGAGGGGCAAATGGAGGCACCGGCATCGAGGGCAAGAAAAGCGGCTCGAATGAAGAGAAAAGGGAGAAAAATCCCGGCTATGAGAACAGTGGGCAGAATGGAGCGGTAAGAGAACCGTCGATTAATGGATCCCTTAAGCTTCATAACCTCCCAAGATCCCACGCTCGATATCGTCACTCTCCGCTCCTCCGGCCAGAAATAAAACTGCATTCCTCCTCCCGATTCGATCTTTGTTTCCAAAATAACCAGTCTGCGAATATAGATATACACTAATAATTTCAAGAAAAGGAGAGCAGATCTGAACTTGTTGGAGATCAAGATTTGCGCTTCTTCATCCTCCCCAGCGTTCTCATTCCAAAGCTATAAAACAACGGCAAAAGTATTAGATTAGATCTTGAAAGAATGTGGAGAAAGGGGGGAGGAAGAGAGTCATTCAAGAATTTACCTTAGAATTTGGAATGAGAGTAAGACAGAGCTCTCACTGCTCACTGGGACAAAGAGGTGAGAGTAGGGAAGGGAAGAGAGAGAGGGGGAGAGAATGGAAACGAAAGGAATGCCGCGTTCAAAGCCGCCGAGGCACAGAGGGAGTAGGGAGGCCCGGACTCATAGGCGGTGGATTCCCAGATTGCCCATGTGGATTTGAGGAAATTATGGGCTTGACCACCGACAAAATTGCGAAAGTGACACCTCCGGTGCCCATCGGCCATCGCTCGCACTTATCGGAGCTAAGATTAGTCGCCAGTGGTCACGCAGCTGCACGTCGTTTCGATCACGGGAGGTGGCAGGGGCCCATAATTTAACTCGGACATGGTTGGCTCACAGGGGGAGGGAGGGTTGGCGAAGCCCTCCTCCTTTTTGTGGTCGAATTGTGCGGGTAATATTCCATTATCTAGATTTAAAATTTTACTTTTAGAAAATTACACATATATTTATTGATAACTAAATTTTTGTAAAATTTTAAAATTATCTTTTCGTTGGCCTACATTGAAGATAGATAGATAGATAGAAAGTACTTTAAGATCTATGCGGACAGATGAATGATAGAGAATGAAATATTTTGAGATCTGTGCAAGAGGATGGATAATAGATGATGAAACGCTTTAAAATGGTACAAGTTAATTGACGATAGAGAATGGAGCGCTTTGAGATGGCACAGGCTAATTGATGATGGAGAATGGAGTACTTTAAGATCTGTGTAGGCGGATGGATAATAGAGAATGGAGCGCTTTTAAATCTATGCAAGTAGACAGAGCACTTTGAGATCCATGCAAGCGGATGGATGAAAAGGATGGAGTATTTTAAGATCTGTGCAAGTGGATGAATGACATATGACGTAGCGATACAATCAATCGAAGAGAATAATTTAAAATGGATCCAATAATTTTATAGGGATGAATTTTTGAAAATGGATAAGTACAATGGGATTAAAGATAAAAAAAAATAGTAATAAAATATGGATGGATAAAAATATTATCCATTTTTTTGGATCAGATTTGGCGGCATAGTCAAGTGGTAAGGCAAGTAAGTGGAATAGAACAAATGAATGAATGATAGATGAATGATGTGCTTTGAGATATGTACAGACGGATGAATGATGAAGAATGGAGTGCTTTGAGATATGTGCAGCATATAGATGACAAGTGATGGAGTGCTTTGAGATCTATACAGATTAATGGATGATAGAGGCTGGAGTGCTTAAGATCGATTCAGGTGGATGGATGATCGAGGATAAAGCGCTGTAAGATCATTGCAGGTGTATGGATGATAGAGGATGAACGAACAAGATAGAGCACTTTGAGATCTTTGTTGGTGAATTAATGATAGTAGATGGAGAACTTTGAGATCTATGCAGGCAGATAGATGGTGGAGGATGAAGTGCTTTGAGATCTATGCAAGTGAATGCATGATAAAGGATAGAGTGTTTTGAGATTTGTATAGGTAGGTCATGATAGAGGATGAAGTGTTTTAAGATCTATGAAGGCAAATGAGTGATTTAAAATCTGTGCAAGCGGAGGGATGATAGAGGATGTAGCGTTATGAAATTTGTATGGACGATAACAAGGGTGCTTTGAGATCTATGCAGAATGGATGAATGATAGAGGACAAAATGCTTTGAGATCTATGCAAGCAGATGAATGACAAAGGATGGAGCACTTTGAAATTTGTGCAGATAGATTAATAATAGAGAATGTAATGCTTTAAGAATTGTGCAAATCGATGAATTACAAAAGATAAAGCGATTTAAGATCGCGCGAAAGCCACAATCTAGCCTCTCTGAATCAAGGATATTTTAGTTTTTTTCTTACTTCTTAATGATGTCAAGATCCAGACAGACAGTTGGGCCATATTGCAATGCAAATAAATTTTTGATTGGTAATTTAAATTTTTTAAATATTTAGATTCTGTGACCCAATTTTGAAGGGTATGCTGCAATTTTCTTTTAATTTTTATTTATAATTTGAAGTGCATTGTTTACGATCCCAACATTAATGAGTCATAGCCGGTAATTGTCCGAGTAGTCTTCCGAACATCATTTCTTCGGACTTGGATAACTGCAGAAACTTTCAAATTATGGGCACCTTAGAAGTTATCAAGAAAAATTAAATTCTGAAAAGGAAGTGTTGGGGGAATACGGTTTTTCCCCCAACAATATAGTAACCCCGCCTCTAAAAGGCCGCATAGCCGCCGACCTTGGACGACTGAGGTCGGCGTCCGACCTCAGAACGTCCGACCTCAGAACCTCCGACCTGGAGAATTCCTGACCCCAGAGGTCTGTCCTTGTCGACCACCTACTACGGCCGAACCCCTCCGAAGTCCGGCCGAGGGCCATATCCTGCCACTACCCCAGCATTTATTGCGCATGACCTCTACAAACCCCCGGTTCACTCAACAGTTAATGCGAATCCCCGGTTCATTCAACAATTAATGCGAATCTCCGGCCTACTCAACAATTAATGCGCATGGCTCCTATTATCTACGGACCTACGGCTCTCCACGGCAAATCAGCTCAGCGGAGTCCAGTCAACCGTGATAAGTCTCTGATCTCGGCCTTACCTCCGACACCAATGCAATGATTCACCCGATCGCGTGCCAGCTCGGGTCGTATGACGGCCTCATTTTCGACATCAATGCAATGATTCACCCGATCGTTTGCCAGTCCAAGCAACATGCCGAGCCATACGACGGTCTCGCCCCATCACATCACAGGTAAACCGACCCCCCTATAAAAGAGAACCCTTGCTTCTCAAAGGGGGTTGGACACAGAAAACTCGAAAAATACTGTTCTCCTCTTTCTCCTTTGAACACAGATTGCCCCCCTCTGACTTAAGCATCGGAGGGCCGGCGCCGGAAAACCCGGCCACCGGCTTTTCTGCAGGCACCCCGACGGAGGACGCCGCCCGCCGACGGACCGCCACTCTCCTGTGTCCACCGCCGCTCTCCCTCCTCGACCGTCGATCGCCCCCGGGTCCAATTTCCAGCAACAGTTGGCGCTAGAGGAAGGGACCGAGTCGCGATCATGAAGTTGAGAAGTAAGGGAGCCTCCAATATCTCCCGGCGTCCCCCACAGAGTCCTGGACACTCCGTCCAGAATTCGCCTACTCCAGCTGACCCGGTTCCTCAGGTCCAGCCGGAGCAATTCAATACTCTGGTGCAGCAAATCCAGGCCCTGGCCGCTGCCGTTCAAGGCCTGCGGCGCGAGGAGGCCTTACCAACGCTCCCCCCGCAGGCCCAGGTCTTGCCGGAGTTTCCTCCCAACGGCCCGATTCTCCCAGGCCAGAATCTTCATGGCTCCTCCAGGGCCAACAACGAAAGGCGGGCCTCCCCCCAGAGAGAGCTGCCGGGGGAAGGTCTCAACAGAAGACCCCAACCCTCTGAAGCCGAATCAGCCCCAGACCACCGTGAGCCGGAGCAAACCACGGTGACGATTCCACGGGTTGGGGAGCTCGACAGGAAAGTCGAGCACTTGGAGCGCCAGATCAAAGCGCTCCACAGCAAGAAGGCAAGACAAGAGGAGGATTTTGAATTCACCACCAAGTCCCCCTTCTCCCGCCAGATCAAGGATGAGCCGGTCCCCGCGAGGTTCAAGATGCCTCAAGTGGAGCCCTACAACGGAATCACCGATCCCCTCGACCACTTGGAGAGCTACCGAGCTCTCATGGCCCTACAAGGATCCTCGGAGGCCGTACTTTGTAAGGCCTTCCCAGCAACTCTCCGAGGAACGGCCCGGCTTTGGTTTTCTGGGCTAAAGCCGAGCACGGTATCTTCCTTCGAGCAACTCGGCAGGCAGTTTTCTACCAATTTTGCTGCCAGCCGATGCTAACGGCAGACATCGGATTCCCTCCTGGATATCAAGCAGAAGGAGGGGGAATCTCTCAAGGAGTACCTAGACCGTTTTACCGCCGCCACGTGGGAAGTTCGCGAGCTGGACCAGTCAATAGCCATGTCGGCTCTAAAGACTGGGGCTCGCTCTTATCGATTCCTCTTCTCTATCGAGAAGAGCTTCCCGGCCGACTTCACCGAGATGCTGGCCCGAGCTCGGAAGTATGTTAAGGCTGAGGAGGCAATCGCCTCCAGGCGGGGTGCGATTGAGCCCGCCTCAAGGAGGCAGAAGAAACGCCGCGAGGAGCGCGGCCGCCAAAGAAGCCGATCCCCCTGCCGAGAAAAGAACCTCCCCCGACTGAGAAGCCCGCCTCGGCAGCGGGGACAACCTCAACGGAGGACCCCACCTCGACCAAGGTCCCCACCGCGGCCTCGGACGTACCCGGGGAGGTACGAGAATTATACACCTGTCAATGCTCCCCGGGCCGAGATTTTGATGGAAATCGAAGGTCGGGACTTCTTCCGACCTCCGCCTCCTATGCGGGATACAAGAGTTCCCGCAATCCCAGGAAGTACTGCCGCTTCCACCGAGACCGCGGGCACGACACGGAGGATTGCTTTCAGCTCCGGGACGAGATAGAGGCGCTTATTCGCCGCGGAGTACTCAATCGGTTCGTAAGGAACCAACGTGAGGAAAGGAGGCCAGCGGCAAATGCCACACCGCCCGAAAATCCAGACGGTAATAGGCCCATCGCCGGCACCATCAATGTAATCGGAGGAGCCTCGGCAGGAGGATCAGCCCAAAGAGTCTCCCCGAAGCGCCCGCGCACTGCTGAAGTCATTTCGTTCTCGGACGAGAATTTGGAAGGGGTTGAGACCCCCCCACGATGACGCTGTGGTCATCTCCATGATTGTAAATAAATTTGATGTAAAACGTGTCCTAGTTGACAATGAAAGTTCGGCCAACATTTTGTACTACCATGCCTACCAAAAAATGGGGTTACCAGAAGGACGGCTCCGGAAAATTAATGCCCCACTGGTCGGGTTTACCGGAGACTCGGTCCCAGTCGAGGGCGAGGTCAGCTTTCTTGTTACGGTTGGCCTCGCCCCTCAGGAAAGCACTATGAGGACGGACTTTCTTGTGGTCCGTCTGCCCTCAGCCTACAACGCCATCCTTGGGCGACCGGGGCTAAATGCCCTCCGAGCCGTGGTCTCAACCCGCCATTTACTCATGCGATTCCCCACCGGCCAAGGAGTAGGTGAGGTCCGCGGGGATCAGCTGGTCGCCAAGCAGTGCTACGTGGCGGCTCATAGAGTGAAGCAACCAACTGAGGCGCCGACTCAGGCAACGGGCCCCTCGCTACCTATAGAAACCCTGGACGCAAGGGACGACCTTTGGAAGAAGCAAGTAGAGCCCGGTGAGCTCCTTGTTCAAGTTCCTCTACGAGAAAATTTTTTCGAGCTAACTGTGCAGGTCGGCTCCGGCCTTGGCGTCCGCGAGAGGGATCACCTCATCAGCTTCCTGCGGGACAATGTTGATGTCTTCGCCTGGTCGCCCGCCGACGTACCAGGAATTGACCCTGAGGTCATGGTCCATCGACTCCAGGTAAAGCCGACCAGCAGACCTGTGAAGCAGAAAAAGAGGGGCTCCGCCCCGGAACGACAACGAGCTGCAACCGAGGAAGTGGATAAACTCCTTGAAGCTGGCTTCATCCGGGAGGTCTCCTACCCAGACTGGCTCGCCAACATAGTCCTTGTGAAGAAGGCCAATGGAAAATGGCGCATGTGCGTGGACTACACCGACCTGAACAAGGCCTGCCCGAAAGACAGTTTCTCTCTTCCCAGCATCGACCAGCTCGTCGATTCCACCTCAGGACATCAATTACTGACATTCATGGACGCCTTCTCAGGATATAATCAAATCCGAATGGCGCCAGAAGACGAGGAGAAGACGGCCTTCATCACCGACAAGGGCACCTATTGCTACAAGGTGTTGCCTTTCGGTCTGAAGAACGCTGGAGCCACATATCAGAGGCTGGTCAGCCAAATTTTTGAGGACCAGATCGGCCGAAATATGGAAGTTTATGTGGATGACATGTTGGTGAAGAGCCGAGCGGCGGAGCACCATGTAGCTGACCTCAACGAGACGTTCTCCAAGCTCAGGAGGTACCGAATGAAGCTCAACCCAGCAAAGTGCGCGTTCGGAGTTACCTCAGGCAAATTTCTGGGTTTCATAGTGACCCAGCGCGGAATTGAAGCCAACCCCGAGAAAATTCGAGCGCTACAAGAGATGACGCCTCCGAAGACAGTCAAAGAGATGCAGCGGCTTACCGGACGGGTCGCCGCCTTGGGGAGATTTGTCTCCCGATCGGCTGAGCGCTGCCTTCCATTTTTCAAGATCCTTAAGCGGCCAAAGGACTTTCTATGGTCAGAAGAATGCCAGCAAGCCTTTGAAGAACTCAGGCGCCTTCTGGCCTCTCCCCCGCTACTCACCAAGCCTCGGCGGGACGAAGTTCTTTACTTGTACCTGGCCGTCTCCCCGGTAGCAATAAGCTCAGTCCTGGTCCGGAAAGAGGACAAGCTCCAAAAGCCGGTCTACTACATCAGCCGGGTCCTCAGGGATGCCGAGACCCGATATTCTAAACTTGAGAAGACAATTTTTGCTCTTATCATCTCAGCTCGGAGACTCCGGCCTTATTTTCAAGCACATACAATAGTCATACTGACTGACCAGCCTATGAAGCAAATATTGCAAAGGTCAGATTGTGCGGGGAGGATCGCCAAGTGGGCGGTTGAGCTCGGAGAATTCGACCTCGAATATCGGCCCAGGCCGGCCATTAAAGCTCAAATACTCACCGACTTCCTCGTGGAGTGCACCTTGCCAGACGACCCCGAGCTACCGTCTGCGCCTACGGAGGGAACCCCGAGGCTATCATGGGTCCTATATTCGGACGGGTCCTCAACTTCGGGGGGTAGCAGAGCCGGACTCATCCTCACCAGCCCGAATGGAGTGGTGGCCGAGCAAGCCTTACGCCTCGAGTTTCCGGCCTCAAACAACGAGGCAGAGTACGAGGCGCTCATTGCTGGGCTCAAATTGGCGAGGGAACTGGAAGTGGAAGATCTGAAGGCCTTCAGCGATTCCCAGCTGATAGTAAGCCAAGTCCAGGGAGACTTTGAAGTGAAAGAGCCATCGATGCAGAAATATCTCCAAAAAGTGCGGGAACTCACGTCCGCCTTAGGCTCTTTCAGCATCCAGCACATTCCCAGAGCGGAGAATCTCAGGGCGGACCAGTTGTCTAAACTAGCGACCTCCCGCATGAGCGAGATTTTCAAGGAGACAACGCTCGAGTATCTTCAGACACCCAGCACGGAGGAACCCAAACCCACCATGTGCATCGACTTCGAGCCGAGCTGGATCGACGGGTTTGTCCGCTATCTCCAGGACGAAACCCTTCCTCAAGATGAGACAGAGGCTCGCCGGATCAGGCGCCAAGCTTTCCGGTATGTCCTGTATGAAAATAGGCTCTATCGTCGATCATTCACTTCTCCTCTTCTCAGATGTCTCCGCCCCTCTGAGGCGGACTATGCCCTCCGAGAGGTCCATGAAGTAATTTGCGGAAATCACCTGGGAGGTCGGGCGTTAGCCCATAAGATCCTGCGGCAAGGATATTACTGGCCCACGCTCCAGAAGGATGCGACGGACTTCGTTTGGAAGTGCGACCGGTGCCAACGAAACGCCAACATCCAACGCCGACCTTCGGCCCTGCTAACTTCAATCATCGCCCCCTGGCCGTTTGCCCAGTGGGGGATCGACATTCTGGGACCCTTTTCTCTGGCCACCGGGCAACGAAAATTTCTGGTCGTCTCCATCGACTACTTCACCAAATGGGTTGAAGCTGAACCTGTGGCCCGGATCACCGAGCAAAAGATGCGGGACTTCGTGTGGAAGTCCATAATCTGCATATTCGGACTCCCCCGTATCCTTATATCTGACAATGGCCGGCAGTTCGACAACGTCCACTTCAGAGAATTTTGCTCCGAGCTCGGTATCGACCACCGCTTCACCTCGGTCGCCCATCCCCAGACAAACGGGAAAACTGAGGTAACTAATCGTATCATTTTGCAGGGACTCAAGGCTAGGCTCGATCGATCCAAAGGACAATGGGTCGAGGACTTGTACAACGTCCTTTGGGCATACCAGACTACGTTCCGATTGCCCACAGGAGAGACCCCCTTCAACCTAGCGTATGGCACAGAGGCTGTGTTGACCCCCTAATGGATTTTGATGAATACAAAATACTAGAGTATAATTCCATTTATCTTAACAATTTAATTGAGGAATTCATGTGATTAATTGAGAATATTGTTAAGAAATGTCTAGGCAAGTTCCCATAATTTTTATGAATTTATTGAAGAATATTTTGAGTTAAAGAAAACAGATCAGGGACAGCCGAGACGTCTCCGGATAGTTTCAGAGACGTCTCTGGCACAAACAGGAAGAACTGGGACACTTGGAGACGTCCCCGGCACCTGCCGAGTCGTCCCCGCGCTAGCGGAGTCGACTCTCTCAGTAGCGGAGTCGACTCTCTCAGTGGCGGCAGAAAGGCAATTTTCAAGAGATATGCGCGAGACGTCCCCACTGTACGCGGAGTCGTCCCCGCAAGTAAAAAGGAGACTTCCCGAGTCGTCCCCAAGATAGCGGAGACGGCTCTCTCAGGGTTTTCCAGAGAATGGTTTTTTTCGGTGATAAGGAAGCGGAGTCGACCCTGAGACAGCGGAGTCGTCCCCATGCATAAAGTGCAAACAAGCCGAGACGTCCCCTGAAGGAGCGGAGTCGACTCTCTCAGGAAATTCCAGAGGACATGTTTTTCAGAGATAAAGAAGCGGAGTCGTCCCCATTCAAAAAGTACAAACAAGCCGAGACGTCCTCTTAAAGTGCCGAGTCGACCCCAGACAACGTAAAAAGTAAAATCTTGTAGCCGAGACGTCTCTCGTTGAAGCGGAGACGTCCCCGGAGCGCCTGGGACGCGACTGACAGCTTTTCAGGTTTGGTTTGAATTTCAAATCCTTTTTACTTTGTCTCTAACGGCTATATTTGCTTTTTTGGGCTATAAAAGGGACCTCTTAAGTGCTTCTCAACAACTCTTCACCAACCCAAAAGCTAGATCATTCAAGAGAAAAGTAAGAAAGAAAAGTTCAAGGGAGTGAGTGCATTCAAGTAAAGAAATCAAGTGTTTTCAAGCTTCCCAAGTGATTTCAAGCTCAACCTCTCTCGTACGCTCGGGATTCAAAGCTCACACTCAACCCTACGCGGTCCACATCGGAAGAATCAACATTTCTCACGCTTCCAACGGCAAAAGGATTCTTCCGGGTTCTATTGTTCATAATTGTCATATTTGCTTTTTAGAGCTTTACTTTTCCTTTGTAAACTCTTTCATTGTGGTGCTTGTTCCAGTCAAGGGACTTGGAACAAGGGAAAGGCGTCCCAAGCCTAAGTGAAATTGGGGGTTTTAGGGTTTGTTGTGAGCCCGGTGTAAAACAACGAGTTGGGTAGTGAACTCGCAAAACTACCGTACTGTAATCTTGGATTATAGTGGAAATTTCCAAAGGTGATTTGGGGAGTGGATGTAGGAGCAGTGGAAGCTCCGAACCACTATAAAACCTTGTGTTTGCGATTGACCTTTCTTATTCCTCCTTCTTTACTTTAGTGCATATATTCGTGTGTTTTATTTTTAATTAGTCAAAAGCTTTTAAAACACCCAATTCACCCCCCTCTTGGGTGACCATCTCTGGGCAACAAGTGGTATCAGAGCGGGTGCTCTGTGTATTTCTTGAAAGACCTAACCGTCTTAGCCAAAGATCTAGATGGCAACACCCTTTAACAATATTCCTGCCGAGGGGCAAGCAACCAATAGACCTCCACTCTTCAATGGGACAAATTATACCTATTGGAAGACTAGAATGAGAATCTTCATTCAAGCACAAGACTATGCCTTGTGGAGGGTTATAGTCAAGGGACCACAAGAACCATCACACATGGTTAATGGCATTCGAGTTTCCAAACCTGAGGAGGATTGGGATGAGAATGATGATAGGATGGCTCAACTTAATTCTAGAGCCATGAACTCATTATTTTGTTCTCTAGATGTAAATGAGTTCAATAGAGTCTCCACATGTACTTCCGCTAAGGAAATATGGGATAGGCTTGAAGTTACCCACGAGGGTACAAATCAAGTCAAAGAGTCTAAAGTGAACATTCTAGTTCACAAGTATGAGTTGTTTAAGATGGAACCCAATGAAACCATCACATGCATGTTTACTCGCTTTACCGATATAATTAATGGTCTAAAGAGTTTGGGTAAATCTTATACTAACCCAGAACTTGTGAGTAAAATTCTCAGGTCTTTGCCGAAAGCATGGGAAGCAAAGGTCACGGCGATCGTAGAAGCCAAAGACCTCAATACTTTGGGATTAGAACAACTACTGGGCTCATTGATGACGCATGAGCTCACAATGAAGCAACATGAAGAAGAGTTGCCGAAGAAAAGGACAATCGCACTCAAGGCTACCTCAAGTGTGTGTGAAGAAGAGAGTAGTGAGAGTGAAGAAGAAAGCCAAGATGAGGACTTGGGTTTGATAGTAAGGAAGTTTAAGAAATTCATGAGAAGAAAGAAACCTTTCCTAAGAAAGAAATTTGGAGGGAGAAATGATTGGGAAAAAGAAAAGGAAAAAGAAAGAGATCCAATCATATGCTATGATTGCAAGAGACCGGGACACGTTCGTTCCAAATGCCCTCAACAAAAGAAGTATTTTGGAAAGGAGAAGAAGAAGGCATTGAAGGCAACATGGGATGATAGTGACACATCATCCTCCGAGGAAGAGAAGGAAGAGACCGCCAATTTGTGCTTCATGGCGTTCGAAGACGACGAGGTATGTCAAAACCCAACTATAAATTTTACTTTAGAAGAATTATATGAAGCTTTTCAAGAACTTATGGGTGATTGTAGTATGTTAGGAGCAAAGAATAAAGAGTTAAAAGCCTCCAATCAAAAACTAAAGGAAGATTTTAAAAACCTATTAATTGAAAAGGAGAGCGTTAAAAATATTAACACTACTAACCTAGAAATCAAAAATTCAAAACTTAGCATTGAAAATGAAAAGGCAAAAATACTAATTAAGAAATTAAATCTAAAAGTAAAATCCCTACTCGATAATAATACCTCACTTGCACAAAATGTTGAATCCCTTAAAAAAGATAAGGAAGAACTAGTTAAAGAAAATTTGAATCTTAAGAATGAGGTACATAAGTACAAACCAATTGTTAAAAAATTCACACAAAGCTCTGAAAAATTAAATCTTATTCTTTCAAATCAAAGAGCTGTTTTCAATAAAGCCGGATTAGGATATAAAACTAACACACAACAAAAATACCTAAAGAATTTCTTTGTAAAAGCAAAAAATGTAAAAACTGAAAAACCTACATGCTTTCATTGTGGGAAGAATGGACATAAAGCCTATTCTTGTATTCAAAGAAAGATCCAAACTAACAAGAGTACATTTGTGAAAGCTAAAAACATAACTAAAGTATGGGTGCCTAAGGGAACCAACCACACTAACCACGAAGGACCCAAGAAAACTTGGGTACCTAAGAGCTTCACATGATCATTTTGCAGGTATGCCTTGCAGCCGGAAACAAAAAGAGAATGTGGTATCTTGATAGTGGTTGCTCAAGGCATATGACCGGTGACAAGAGTCTCTTCGTCACCTTGGAATCAAAAGAAGGAGGAGTAGTCACATTCGGAGACAATGCTAAAGGTCAAATCATTGGTGTTGGTAAAATCTCCATATCACCCTCCTCATTTATTGATAATGTATTGTTAGTCAATGGACTAAAACATAATTTATTAAGTATAAGTCAATTTTGTGACAAGGGATTTAAAGTATCATTTGAATCATCACTATGCATAATTAGTAGTCCAATTGATAATGAGATCATACTCACAGGACATAGGCATGGAAATGTCTACATGGTAGATCTTGATGATCTCACCATGAAGGATGGCCAATGTCTTGTAGCCATGAATCCCAAAGTCAATGAGACTAGTTGGTTATGGCATCGTAGGTTAGGGCATGCTAGCATGGATTTAATCTCAAAATTAATTACAAAGAATCTAGTCAAAGGACTACCAAAAATAGACTTTGAAAAGAATAAAATTTGTGCTGCATGTCAATTAGGGAAACAAACAAGAAGTTCTTTCAAGTCTAAGAACATAGTCTCAACATCAAAACCCTTAGAACTAATTCACATGGATTTGTTTGGACCCACTAGAACTGCTAGTCTAGGGGGTAAGAAATTTGGTCTTGTAATTGTTGATGATTTTTCACGTTTTACATGGGTTTCATTTCTTGCACACAAAGATGAGTCCTTTCCCGCTTTTATCAAGTTTCATAATAGGGTTTCAAATGAACTCAATCTTAAACTAAAAGCAATTAGGAGTGATCATGGTACCGAGTTTGAAAATCAGTATTTTGAAAAATTTTGTGAAGAAAATGGTATCAATCACAACTTCTCGGCACCTAGGACACCCCAACAAAATGGGGTGGTAGAAAGGAAGAATCGCACACTAGCAGATATGGCTCGTACCATGTTGTGCGAATCGGATCTACCAAAGTATTTTTGGGCTGAAGCAATAAATACTTCATGTTATATCTTAAATCGTGCTTTAGTTAGATCCATCTTAAAGAAAACACCTTATGAGTTGATAAAAAGTAAGAAACCTAATATAAGTTATTTTCATGTTTTCGGTTGTCGATGCTTTATTTTGAACAATGGAAAGGACAATCTAAGTAAATTTAGTGCTAAATCAGATGAGGGGATCTTCTTAGGTTATTCCTCATCTAGTAGAGCATACAGGGTCTTCAACAAGAGAACTCTCGTTGTTGAAGAATTCATTCATGTTGTTTTTGATGAAACTAATGGAGATTCTTCTAGAAAAGAAGAAGATGGTGATGTAGGTATACTTGAAGACCAAATGAAGGAACTCTCCACTCAAGACAAACAACATGAGGATGAGATCAAAGAAGATACAAATCAGCGAGATGAAGAAGATCAACCTCCATCAAGAAATCAAGATCTTCCCAAAGAATGGAGGTATGCACATGGTCATCCAAAGGATCTAATCCTTGGTGATCCTTCACAAGGTATAAGAACTAGATCCTCTTTAAGAAACACTAGTAATTATCTTGCTTTCATTTCACAAATAGAGCCTAAATCACTAGAAGAAGCTGAAAAAGATGATAATTGGATGAATGCTATGCAAGAGGAATTAAACCAATTCGAAAGAAATGAAGTTTGGACTCTAATGAAAAGACCCCCTAATGTTTCAATCATAGGCAGAAAGTGGGTGTATAGAAATAAACTAGATGAAGATGGAATAGTAATAAGAAACAAAGCTAGGCTAGTGGCCAAAGGATATAATCAGGAGGAAGGAATAGATTTTGATGAAACTTTTGCTCCTGTTGCTAGGTTAGAGGCTATTAGACTACTTTTAGCATATGCATGCTTCATGGATTTTAAACTCTATCAAATGGATGTAAAAAGTGCATTTTTAAATGGTTATATAATGGAGGAAGTTTATGTAGGACAACCTCCAGGTTTTGAAAATCACTTACATCCAGATTATGTGTATAAATTGCATAAAGCATTGTATGGCCTTAAGCAAGCCCCTAGGGCATGGTATGAAAGATTAAGTAATTTCCTAATTGAAAACAAATTTAAGAGAGGAAATGTAGACAAAACCCTCTGTTGCCCAGTAGATACAAGCCAAGAGGGGGGGTGAATTGGGTCTTTCAAAACTTTTATGCTACTTCTAAAACTTTTGATTAACTATGCTAAGTTGTATAGATGCACAGTGAAAGTTAAACTTAGCAAGGGTTTGATGTATAGACTTCGACTTGATTAAATATGCTTGCAACTAAAGGATGTGCGGATAAGAATTAAGTAAGCAATTTATCTAAGTAAGTAAGTGTGTTAGTTAAACAATAACTAGAGGCATTACAAGCACACAGGACATATAGTGGTTCGGTGCACCCCAGCACCTACATCCACTCCCCAAGACCTCTTGGAAATTTCACTATAATCCTACCGATTACAGCCGGTTGTTTTACAAGCTCACAACCCAACTTGTTGTTTTTACGAGCGCACAACGAACTCGGTCGGTTTTTCCAGGCTCACCGACTAGAACCAACCCCGATTGTTTTCCCGGGCTCACAATCAAACCCTTACACGTTGGTTTTACCCTCGGCTCACCAACAAACCTAAACCCCGTTGGTTTTCCCTTTGGCTCACCAACAAACCTTAATCCCGTTGGTTTTCCCTTTGGCTCACCAACAAACCTTACACCGTTGGTTTTCCCTTTGGCTCACCAACGAACCTTTAACCCCTTGATTCAATCCCTTGATTGAATCAAGTTACAAGATATTAAAACAAAGAATAAAAACAAATCAAAGCTTCTTAAACAAGCAGATATGACAATATAAACAAATAGAGTAAAGAGAAGCCCTCAAACGAGTTTTGAAGATGGAGGAGCTCGGCTTCTTCTTTACTTGATCCTCCTCTGATTTGGCATGAAGTAGAGGATCCCCGAGGCAGCACACGGATGGAGAGGAAGCTTTCAGATTCACTTGGATGCTCTTCTTCTCTCTATTTCGTTTTGGATGGCCCTTTTGTGCTTATGGGAGATTTCCTTTGTAATCTCTTTGAGATCTCTTTCCTAGATGATCTCTCCCACTTCCATGAGTTCTCCCCTAGCTCTCTTCTTGTTTTTATAGCTTTAGATGGCGTGGAAACAAGAATATAGTCGTTAGAGACAAGAAAAAGAGCCGTTGGACACAGTCTGCATTTCCTGACAATGTTACCGTTGGGATCGGAGTCGACTCGCGCGATCAGGAGTCGGCTCGCCTGTTGCAGGAGTCGGCTCGTGTTTTACCGGAGACGACTCGGCCACTGTTCCAAATTTGAATTAATGTGCTTGCCTCGACTGGGAGTCGACTCGTCTTAACCTGGAGTCGACTCGCCAACTTCTGGAGCTGACTTGGCAATTTCGGAGTCGGCTCATCCACTGAAGTCCGTGGATCCAATTTTGAATTTTGTCCTCTCGAGTCGACTCGACTGTCCTAGGAGTCGACTCGAATCTCAGAGCCCGAACTTCCGATCCTCTGTCTTTTGGCTCGTCCAGTCTTGGAGTCGACTCGAACTTCCTTGGAGTCGACTCGGCTCTCAGTTTGCGAAACTTGGTCTTCTGCCTTTTTGATGTGAAGCTGTCTTGGAGTCGACTCGAGCTGTCTGGGAGTCGACTCGAATCTCAGAGGCAGTAACTTGGTTTTCTGTCTGTTGATGATCGCGGAGTCTCGGAGTCGACTCGTGCAATGCGGGAGTCGACTCGAATCTCAGAGTCCCAAAAATGCTCTCTGACTTTTTTCTTGTGTTCCGCTGAGAGTCGACTCTTGCTTTCTTTGGAGTCGACCTACCAACCATCGGAGTCGACTCGTGTTCCACTGGAGTCGACTCGAATCTCAGACCCGAAAACTGCTCTCTGACTTTTCTGCCTGTGACTCCTAGGAGTCGACTCAAACTTCTCCGGAGTCGACTTGGTAAACATTGGAGTCGACTCGAAATCCTCAGGAGTCGACTCGAAGACTATTCTTTTGAATTTTTTTCTTTGATTTTACTCCTCCAAATTGAATCCTTTGAACTTTAAGCTTGGGCCAATAAATTGTAGCTTTCTTCCAACTTGCTATGTTCCTTGCAAAATAAATATCTTTCTCCTTGCAACATAAACATTAGTATCTATACTTCAAGGTTTTGTGATCATCAAAATCAATCTATGAATCAATCTTTGGGTCATCAATCTCCCCCTTTTTGATGATGACAAAACTTGGAGTATATGCAATATAAAAGATATTGATTTCTAGAAGTAATACATAGCTAAGTTGCATGAAGTGGAAGACATATATATTTAAAAACATACTTCATGATAATGCTTTAGATTTAATCAGCTTAACACAATCAACATATTTAAATTTTAAGCTGATTTATATTCACTTCAAAGTAATAAAGCATTCTGAGTATATAGCATATACTTAGATATTTCTCCCCCTTTTTGACAACATCAAAAAGATAGTGAAACATTAAGTACAAAGATCAGAGCAGAACACATCGAGTGTGAATTCAAGAGGTTTTTTAATTTGATACCACAGATAGTTTTCTAATCAAGTGTAGGTGGAATCTTCCTTAGGTTAATTCAAGAAGTACCACAAATGATATTCAAGGAAAAATATGAGTGGAAATCTAACCTCTCTTCACTAAGTATGAAAGCTTGTTCATTTAAGACCTTTTGCCCAATCTATTAAGTATTTTATCAACATGAGAGCAATTTAATTAATTTTCAGAGTAAAAGATCAAAACTTATATATTTGGAAAAACATATCATCATGTTGGATCATTAATTCTTAATGACTTCAAAGTTCTTATATGATAATAAGAGCATTGGGGCACAAATACCAAAATATGAGTTTATGCAATTTTTGATACATCTTTGAGCTCTTTTAAAGACTTTCTTTTATTCCTTTAGAAAATAAACATAATTTGATACATAAAATAATGAATTGGCACAAAATAGAAGTTCTAAAGAGTAAGCCAATTAAAACTCATTAGTGAGGTTCAAAATAGATTTTCTAAGAGATACTCAAGAAAATTTAATACATTGTTCTCCCCCTGTTTTATTAAATTAGAGGCTCTTAAGATTTGTAATTTGGTTCATGAGTGATGCATAAGATATACTAACCAAATAACACGCCTCAAGGTGTATCATAAAGATTTTCAGATTTAAATTTTAGATGATACATATTGGAGAGTATTAGGATCACTTTTCATTTAGTATTCTTTCCCTCTCCTATAGATTTATGTAATTAAGTTCCATAAGACCTCTCCTTCTGAAATTTTCTTTCTCCCCCTCAATTGATCATTCCATTTAAGAGTTTAGAATCCTAAGATAATGTTCAATAAGATTGTCAATCTCAAAAATATATTTCAGCTTATCTTCATAAGACTCAAGGTTTGAGACAAGACAACCTTTATAGAACTCATCTCAAGGTATAAACTTATAATTAAAGCAAGTATTGTAATATAAGGAGGTTCATCAAAATCAATCCATAAAAATCAAGGTATGCATCAAAATAAAGTATCTTTGGGATAGGATACTGAATATCTAAAGCTCCCCCTCAAAAGATGCATTTTTAAATTGTTGAATTTCAGATTTTAGTGATAAACGTGAATAACACTGAAATTCTGTAATATCAAGAATGTAGAGTGATCTAGAATTATTTAGAATTTATAGTAATCACTCTTTCTAATTCTTTAAGAACAAGTTATGCTTTCTCCTAATCTTAGAGAAAATGTATAAAAGTATTAATCAGAAAATAATTCAATTGAAGCTCAATTTCTTTCAAAAGCATTTACATTTTCTTTCTTTTAGAGTCATTTGAGTGAACTGAAATATTTCTAGTTTTAAGATCATTCACTCTATTGATATTCTGATGGAAATCTTTAAGAATGTAGGAGAGAAAAATATATAGATGATCATTGAGGTATATATATTTATAGAACTCAATTTCTTAATCATAGTTTTTCACCAATGTATTCATGAAACACAATAAATCTTTTTAATATCAAGATAAGATCATATATTTAGAAATTTTTGTTTGCAATCAAGATCATCGAAATACACATCATTTGGACCAATATTAGTACATTTTAACGATAAGAAAAGATATGTTTCGGATGCGTATCGGAGCAATCAACCAAGGCATCAAAATTAATTCTGTTTTTCTTAAATTAAGATTTTATTTAGAAATCATATTGAGTTTAAGCTTTTATACGAAATCAGATTCTGAATTTCATAAAGATTTTCAAAAGAGGCTTTCAAAGTCATAATTTGAGATATGGATCTTCCACATTGTAGCTTATCTTAAATCATTACGATTGAAAACACATATTTCAAGCATATTCAGAATATTTGTATTTATGTTGAATTTTGGTATGAGTTAGCACATTATATACCAAAGTTAAGCAAGTTGATGGATAAGACAAACTCAATTCATTTTGCCTAAATAGAGATATCCTTCTCTTCTCCTTTTTTTTTACAAATTTATTTAACTTTCAGATTTTAACGATGATTGTGAATAACAAATCTGAATTTTCTTTTCAATAAAATCAAACAAAAGATGTTATGTAGCATTTCAAACATTCAATCAAATTGTCCAAGTATGAAGCATTACAAAATATTGAGAACCCATAATTCAAGACATCATGCCACATGCAAGATATATTATGTGTTAAGTCATGCATTAAAATAATAAGAACAAGCATATCAAGGATCAAAATTAATTCTTTTCAAATAAACTCCCCCTATTTAAATAAAATTTTGCACTGATTTCATCCTTAAAGTGTGTTTTCAAGTGATTAAAAATTTGACTTGATTCTTCTTATATACTTTCATTTACTTTGTCTTTCATTTTTAACTTTCCTATGTTCTATACTCTACTTGCTCCCTATCCGGTGGAGTTGGGAAGGGGCACGAGGTACTACCACTAGCCTCCCTCTTGTGCCGTCCCTAATATGCCCTACACCGAATAGTTGGGTCAAATAGTGCCGGGTACTACCACTAGCCTCCCCATTGGCACCATCCCTATGATGAGCAATATAGAAAGGTTAAACTATTTACTTTAAACTCTCCCTCTATTTAAGTGTAATTCATTACGGATTTTATCCCTTTCACAAGTCAAATATATTATGCTTGTTTTGCTTTTCCTTAAGATGAAGTATTTGCCTTTACTTAGATTTTACTTCTCTTGAATAATATCCATTTTCTTTTCTTTATCTCTCTCTCTTTTTGTTATTCTCAAGTAATTTACATGAAAGAGCAGAATAAAGAATTAATCTTATGTATCATATATATGTATATCATGCAAACAACATTTTCATTATGCTCATGGATTCATAACTTCTCACAAGTTATTTTACATCCAAAATTTTAAGCATATACTTGTGTAATTCATGGTTATGATATAGGCTAAGAAATCATTTAGTTTGGGCAAACCATGAAACAGTTTCTAAAAGTATAAGTCAGTCAATACACATATAGACATGATATCAAAAATTAATAATTAAATAATTTAATCATGCCATCATAAGATTTAAGTTATTGACTTTGCTCAATTAATTTGTGAGAAAGGTATCTAAAATTACCTATTCATTATATATATTCTTCAAGCCAAACTAGATTTCTTACGTGTGAACTTTTGGCTGAAGAAGATCCTCTCTCTTGTTTGCATTTGAATGTTTGTTGTATCTTATGTGGAGGTGTCCTTCAAGTTGAAATCTCTCATTTTCTTGCTCAAGGATCCTGCATTATTAACAAAATTCTTTTCTTTCTTGAAAGAAAGTTATTAGTTTCTTCAAGATACAAAACATTCATATAGCATATTTCTTAACTAGGTAACTCAACCTAAGATATGATAATAATTGAATGTTGAGTCACTTTACTCAAGAGATTGCCTAAACATAAGCAAACATATGTCACTTGAACTAAAGAGATAGTTTCATTAACCAAGACTGTTCAAGGACAAGCATGTGAAGCAATAGGAAGATTCATCAAGGTCAAATTAATTTCTTATTTTCAACATCAATTTAGCTTAGATTCTATTTGCTTAAGATAATTATCAATAAGGCATGCTAGCTAAGTTTTGATCAAATTGCCTTAAACAATTGTTTCTATCAAAATTCAGATTATGATTCATTTGTTATCAATAAATTATGATTCATTAGAGTTAGATTGAAGTCTTGCATAAGGGCACATAATGATCACACAATCTGGTCTATTAGGTGTATGATGAAATAATTATTCTATCATGCTTTTGATGCTTGTTCCAAATCACATATTGCTTTATCATATTGGTAATGAGTGTTTTCAAATAAGGTGGTTATTTTACATAGATTTTTTTTTAAAATGAAATAACCACATAGACGTATATTCTACACATTCATTTGACAGAATATAAAGCTCATAAAGCAAGCAAATGATAATGGTGATCTTTACTTCTAATCATGCAAGAATTTCATCAAGATCTAATTCATCTTTTCTTGATTGAATCTTTTAGTAGTCACCAATTTTTCTTCATTAAGTGCATTTCTGAAAACTCAATTTGGTTCTAATTATTAACAAGTTTTCAGATTGTCATATGCAAAAGATTAAACATATCCATATATAATTTGATTTTAGTATCTTGATAATGAATCATTAGTCTCATAAAGAATAAACTGAATTGATATTTCTTTAACTAGAATCTTTTCATTGAATATTCTATATGCATTGCTTGATGAATGATATCCAAGGATAGAAATATCTTTATCAGATTTGGCATTATTTTCATAATAACATGTACGACTGAAAAATATGAAAGATATGCAATGGTTCATTTTCCATTTTTCAGAAGATCAAAATTTTCATCAAAAATAGAAATCATATATATGACAAGCAGTGATGATAGTCTTTTAAAAATTATTTAAGTAGATGACTATCATACATAATTGTCTTTTTCATTTCTTCAAGAATTCTATTAATCCTATTTTGCTTATGGTGTCCTTGGTGCTGAAATCATTGGATTTAATATTATTTTCTGTATAACCTTTATCAGGATTTTGGTTTTCAACACTGTGCCATGATACTCTTTATCATCACAGTTTGGAAACCTTTATCATTTGAACCACTTTTACAAGATTTAGTAAATACAGAAAAATACTTCAGTTTTATTTTTCAAGAATAAATCCAATGTAAGCTTTTGAAAAACTTGGAGATGGAAACAACATCTTTAGATTTAGAAATGATTTTTGTTTGTTTCCTTAGTTAGCATGCATAGCAAAACTTTGACCTTTAAGTAGATAATCTAAGTAAGCCTATGGCAAGGTCTTTTGAGATTAAGTACATACTAGCATGAGTTGATTTTATATGCCAAGGATGGTTTCTTGGTATTCATAGTGCATATATTCAAAAGCATACCAAGTACACATTATCATATCTATGATCAATAAACAATAATGCCATGGATAATAACTCTCAATCAAGCATATAGAGAATTCATAGAGTTATTCTTAATAAATTGATTAATCATTTAGCAACTTATCCAATAGTGAGTAAAGTATACTAAAAAATGAAGAGATTTGATTATATTTCCAAAAGTATTTTCTATTTCACAAAATTGATCGCTACTAGCAAATCATATCAAATACTAAAGCACAAATAATGATGAGATGCAAGAATTACTGATTTCATTATTATTTTTTTTGTTAATAACTTTTTAAGTTTCTTTATGTTCCATAGGTACCTTGGTACACCTATGTGTACATCCTCATTTTCTCATTTTGGGTACCCAAGCTTGCTTGAGTCCTTGAGAGTTAGAACATATGGTTCCTTTTGGAACCCATATCTGTTTAATAGTAATAACTTTACCATTTGATTTAATTATACTAGAACGATAGGTAAAGTTGTTATTCCCATCCTTTTCATTTTTGAAATAAGTTATCTTATTTAATGGTTTGCTTGGTAAATTGATAACCTTTTTCTCTAGAGATTTATGGCTAAGTGAAGGAGTCAAGCTAAATTTTGATTTATCAAAATCAGCATGTTGGCTTTCAAACATCATTTTTAATCTTTCTGAACTCACAGTGAATTTGTTAATAAAACATCTTAATTGGTTAATTTCTTTACTTAAGTTTTGATTTTCTTTAATTAAGCTATGATTTTTCTGGATCAATTCTTCTGAAAATGACCTTAAGCTTTCATTTTCAGAATTTAGTTTCTTAAGATTTTTATTCTTTACAGATAATTTTCTACAATCACTATACAACTCATGAAAAGCATTTAATAATTCATCATAAGAGAATTCTTCTTGAAAATCATTTGAGGTAAGAGTAGATTCAGATTTTACCTTGTCTTCTTGTGCCATAAAGCACAAGTCAGTTACCTCTTGTAGTTTCTTGGAGCTAATATCATCATTGTTGCTCCTAACCTTTATTTTTTGGCTTGACTCTTTCTTGGTCAAGGCTTTCTTCCTTTTTATCTCTTTCTTCCTTTCTTCTTGCTTCCTCTTTTTCTTTGTCTTTAGGAAGCTGATTTGCCTCGGAGTCGACTCGGACCTTATTGGAGTCGACTTGGTGAACTTGAGAGTCGACTCTGAGATACTTGGAGTCGACTCGACTGAGGGAGATTCAACACCCTTTTCTGCAGTCTCATTGTTAGTATATATTTGAAGCACATGTGAGCTAGTCTGAGATTTATCATAAATATTTTCTAAAGTATCCCAGATCTCCTTAGCAGATAAGCATGCAGAAATTTCATTAAACTTCGTTTCTTGAATAGCACAATATAACATGTTCATAGCATTAGCGTTCAATTGTGCTAAGTCCTTTTTATTAATAGTTTGTGAGAGTGTGTGAAGGTCATTTGTTATGATTTTCCATAAATAATAGTTTTGTGATTGAATAAAAATGCGCATGCGTATTTTCCAATGTGTATAGTTTATGCCATTAAATAGTGGAGGTGTATCAATTGATTGTCCTTCTCCTAGAAAACTATCTATTTGACTTGTCATGATCTTTGGCTTTTGATCGTGAGATCAATAATTAAACTTAGAGCACCTGCTCTGATACCACTTGTTGCCCAGTAGATACAAGCCAAGAGGGGGGGTGAATTGGGTCTTTCAAAACTTTTATGCTACTTCTAAAACTTTTGATTAACTATGCTAAGTTGTATAGATGCACAGTGAAAGTTAAACTTAGCAAGGGTTTGATGTATAGACTTCGACTTGATTAAATATGCTTGCAACTAAAGGATGTGCGGATAAGAATTAAGCAAGCAATTTATCTAAGTAAGTAAGTGTGTTAGTTAAACAATAACTAGAGACATTACAAACACACAGGACATATAGTGGTTCGGTGCACCCCAGCACCTACATCCACTCCCCAAGACCTCTTGGGAATTTCACTATAATCCTACCGATTACAGCCGGTTGTTTTACAAGCTCACAACCCAACTTGTTGTTTTTACGAGCGCACAACGAACTCGGTCGGTTTTCCCAGGCTCACCGACTAGAACCAACCCCGATTGTTTTCCCGGGCTCACAATCAAACCCTTACACGTTGGTTTTACCCTCGGCTCACCAACAAACCTAAACCCCGTTGGTTTTCCCTTTGGCTCACCAACAAACCTTAATCCCGTTGGTTTTCCCTTTGGCTCACCAACAAACCTTACACCGTTGGTTTTTCCTTTGGCTCACCAACGAACCTTTAACCCCTTGATTCAATCCCTTGATTGAATCAAGTTACAAGATATTAAAACAAAGAATAAAAACAAATCAAAGCTTCTTAAACAAGCAGATATGACAATATAAACAAATAGAGTAAAGAGAAGCCCTCAAACGAGTTTTGAAGATGGAGGAGCTCGGCTTCTTCTTTACTTGATCCTCCTCTGATTTGGCATGAAGTAGAGGATCCCCGAGGCAGCACACGGATGGAGAGGAAGCTTTCAGATTCACTTGGATGCTCTTCTTCTCTCTATTTCGTTTTGGATGGCCCTTTTGTGCTTATGGGAGATTTTCTTTGTAATCTCTTTGAGATCTCTTTCCTAGATGATCTCTCCCACTTCCATGAGTTCTCCCCTAGCTCTCTTCTTGTTTTTATAGCTTTAGATGGCGTGGAAACAAGAATATAGCCGTTAGAGACAAGAAAAAGAGCCGTTGGACACAGTCTGCATTTCCTGACAATGTTACCGTTGGGATCGGAGTCGACTCGCGCGATCAGGAGTCGGCTCGCCTGTTGCAGGAGTCGGCTCGTGTTTTACCGGAGACGACTCGGCCACTGTTCCAAATTTGAATTAATGTGCTTGCCTCGACTGGGAGTCGACTCGTCTTAACCTGGAGTCGACTCGCCAACTTCTGGAGCTGACTTGGCAATTTCGGAGTCGGCTCATCCACTGAAGTCCGTGGATCCAATTTTGAATTTTGTCCTCTCGAGTCGACTCGACTGTCCTAGGAGTCGACTCGAATCTCAGAGCCCGAACTCCCGATCCTCTGTCTTTTGGCTCGTCCAGTCTTGGAGTCGACTCGAACTTCCTTGGAGTCGACTCGGCTCTCAGTTTGCGAAACTTGGTCTTCTGCCTTTTTGATGTGAAGCTGTCTTGGAGTCGACTCGAGCTGTCTGGGAGTCGACTCGAATCTCAGAGGCAGTAACTTGGTTTTCTGTCTGTTGATGGTCGCGGAGTCTCGGAGTCGACTCGTGCAATGCGGGAGTCGACTCAAATCTCAGAGTCCCAAAAATGCTCTCTGACTTTTTCCTTGTGTTCCGCTGAGAGTCGACTCTTGCTTTCTTTGGAGTCGACCTACCAACCATCGGAGTCGACTCGCGTTCCACTGGAGTCGACTCGAATCTCAGACCCGAAAACTGCTCTCTGACTTTTCTGCCTGTGACTCCTAGGAGTCGACTCAAACTTCTCCGGAGTCGACTCGGTAAACATTGGAGTCGACTCGAAATCCTCAGGAGTCGACTCGAAGACTATTCTTTTGAATTTTTTTCTTTGATTTTACTCCTCCAAATTGAATCCTTTGAACTTTAAGCTTGGGCCAATAAATTGTAGCTTTCTTCCAACTTGCTATGTTCCTTGCAAAATAAATATCTTTCTCCTTGCAACATAAATATTAGTATCTATACTTCAAGGTTTTGTGATCATCAAAATCAATCTATGAATCAATCTTTGGGTCATCACCCTCTTTATTAAAAGAAAAGGAAATGATTTATTGCTTGAACAAATTTATGTGGATGATATAATTTTTGGTGCTACTAATGACAGTCTTTGTCAAGAGTTTGCCAAGCTTATGCAGGGAGAATTTGAAATGAGCATGATGGGTGAGCTCAACTTCTTCCTTGGGCTACAAATAAAACAATCAGAGGAGGGCATCTTCATCAGTCAGTCCAAATACATCAAGGAAATGTTGGAAAAATTCAAGATGAAGGATGCAAAGGAAATCAGCACACCCATGGGCTCAAGTTGCAAGCTTGACAAAGATGAAAAAGGTAAAAGTATAGACTGCAAATTGTACAGAGGTATGATAGGCTCTCTACTTTACCTTACTGCTAGTAGACCAGATATATTATTCAGTGTTTGTATGTGTGCTAGATACCAAGCATGTCCTAAGGAATCACACTTGCAAGCTGTTAAGAGAATTTTTAGATATCTAGTAGGGACATCTAATGTAGGCTTATGGTATTCTAAACAATCTGACATAAATTTAATTGCTTATTCCGATGCTGATTTTGCTGGGTGCAAACTCGACAGAAAAAGCACAAGTGGCACATGTCAATTCTTGGGTGCCAATTTGGTTTCTTGGTTTAGCAAGAAACAAAATTCAGTTGCCTTGTCCACAGCTGAGGCTGAGTACATTGCAGTTGGAAGCTGTTGTGCCCAAGTTTTTTGGATTAAGCAACAACTTGAAGATTTCGGTATCAAAATGGATAATATACCAATTAAATGTGATAATACAAGTGCAATTAATTTAACAAAAAATCCTGTCCAACACTCTAAGTCAAAGCATATAGAGATTAGGCATCACTTTATTAGGGATCATGTACTGAAAAATGATGTGATGATTGAATATGTATGTACTGAAAATCAATTGGCTGATATCTTTACAAAGCCCCTTTGTAAAGAAAGATTCAACTTCTTAAGGAATGCTTTGAGCTTGTATGATCCTAGCAAATGAATTGAACTTGTATTGCATTGTTTTGCTGCGCAAACTAGTAATCAACCTCAAGGTAAACATAAGTGAAAACATGAATTCATGTAAGCTAAATGACGAACTGTTTGACTTTCCGGAGGATGGTTACCCTCCCTTGGACTCTTCATGGAGATATTTTCAGAGCCTATTTCATAGGTATTCGAAATTTGGTCAAACATTCCTCATTTCAATATTAATAATTCAAAAATTATTATCAAATTATTATAGGATGTATCATTAAGGGGGAGGATCACAAACAAATTCACTCTAAGTTTATTAAAAGAGATCATGTTGATTAGGGTGATTAAACAAAAATTGGGAGAAGATAGAATTTAGTCTGAAATTTTTCAGTGCCGGAGACGTCTCTGGCAAATCGCAGAGACGTCCCCCCAGGGGAGACGTCTCGCCTTAGTCGCGGAGATGTCTCGGGGACCGAATGAGGGCTTTTAAAATAGGTCGAAATAGCTCGAGCCGACCCGAGCTTTCTCCTTCATCCCCGACCAAAACGAAAAACCCTAGCCTCCATTTGCTCTCCACCTCAAACCCTAGCCTCCGTTTGCTCTCCATCACAAACCCTAGCATCCATGGCACCAAAGAAGGCTAGAACGACCCGTGGAAGGCGACCTAGGGCAGCGGTCGACGGTGAGGAACGGCGGGAAGAACCCTCCGCGCCGTCTCCTCCGGTTGCTCCGCCAACCACGACTATTTCCTGTGCAAATCGCACAGTCACGACCGGAAGGTACATAGATTTCTCATTTTTAGATCATGAGGGATTCTCTATTGGAGAGAGACTCCGAGCCCAAGGGTGGGAGCACTTTTGTACCCTCAATATCTCGACCTACCCCGGCCTAGTTAGAGAACTTTTTAGCAATATGGCCTTAGGGGACATAGGGTACACTGCATATGTCCGAGGGACATTAGTAGAAGTCAATGAAGATGTCCTATCCACTGTCTTACAAATCCCTAAGGACGGTGAGGCTCCAACCTCACATCCCCAAAGGGAATCAGCCCTAAATCTACTTTTAGGAAGAGAGGACTGCGGCCCTCTTGATGTTGTCAATTCCCAGGACCTAAATGCAGAGATGAGACTTCTTTTAAGTATTGTCAACCGGGTCCTATTTCCCAAAACCGGTCGCTTCGATTTTGTTTCGGAGCGAGATTTAGTTATAATGCACCATATCCTACTAGGGATACCCCTAAACCTCCCTAGACTTATGCTAAACTACATTGCCCTATGTCATAGGTATTCTATGTTTAGTTTACCCTACGGCATGATCTTTACCTTAGTTTTCAAACACTTCAAAGTTCCCATTCCAACAAATGAACCTGCAAAGCCCTTGAGAAACACCGACTATTATAATGAGGGCACAATGAGAAGAATGGAATTTCATAAGATAGATGGGTCGTGGGTGAAGGTACCAAAGAGAAAAGCCCAAATCCTAGAGCCCGAGAACCCACATCATGAGTCTGACCATCACTCTCCTCCACCTAGCCACTTGGATATCCCTGATATACCCTCCAGCTCAGCTGGACCTTCCACATCCATGCCACCACCTCCTCCAGTTAGTGGGCCCTCCTTCCTGTCAGAGGATCAGATGCGCACCTTAGCATCTGCCATTTGCCAGCAGATGAGGGAGGAGATGAGATCCATGATCTCTACAGAGTTGGCCCCCATCAGAGCTTCACATGAAGGGCTTCTACAAGAGATGAAGGATATTAGAAGTCAAATTGAAGCTACAACACAAGAAATAATGGGTGTGGGTGCCACCCAAACCATCAGATCAATAGAGCTCAAGGACAGCTTGAGGAGCATTTCCAAGAGTCTCAAAGAGCTGACAAAACCCGATGGCAACGTGGGCACCTTGGTTGCCCAACTCAGAGGAAGAATTGAAATGGCAACCATAGAGTTTGAAGCACTTGTGGCAGGTTTCCACAAGTCACAGGGAGATCAATTTAAGACCCTCATGGATTCCATCAATGCATTCATAGATGCAGCTTGTAAGGTTTATGAACAAAATACAGCTGGTAGGGCCCATGAGCAACGTCGCCGATGAGGGACATTTTGCAGGCTCTTCTTTTTGTAAATCCTAGGCTGTTTTGAAACACTTTTTGTATTAGAAATCAATACTTGTAATGATTTCTTCTTTTGACTATGTACTGACTTCGAAGATTTACAATGACATATGAATGACATACAATTTCTTTTGCAACCCTGTGTACATTTCCAACTCTGTATATGTAAATATGAATGTGCCTCTTGATGTGTCATAAGAATCTCATAACATACATTATGTATTCAAATTTGGCACAACTTATCAAAGCATATGAAACAGGGGGAGCACAACCTGAATATCAAAGGGGGAGTAAAATGAATGCTGAACTCTTTAATAAAGATAACTTGAATATCCTTGAGTGGTTAATTATAATATACTATGAATTGAGTTTTAAGCACCTAATGATAATTTGTCCCCTTCATTGTTGATGACAAAAAGGGGGAGTAGATATTGAATATGGAGATATTGAAAGGGGGAGTAGATATAATTGAAAGGGGGAGTAGATATATAGAAAGAACCAATATGGATATTGAATATGGAATGCAAAATTTATAATCATACTCCAAAGTTGATTTAGAAAAGATAAAATTGAAGAATATTGACTTGATTCAAATTCAGCATCAATATTTCATTTTAACTTGATTCAAATTCAGTTGATATGCTAAAATTGCTTAAGAGCTATAAAGTTCAATCCCATGCAATTATGCACACTGTATCTAGCTCTAATCAAAATATTATACTTGTACATCTGATCAAATACTGTGTATATGTTTAAACTTCAAATTTTTGCATATACTCAGTGTTTTGTCATCATCAAAAAGGGGGAGATTGTTGACCCCCTAATGGATTTTGATGAATACAAAACACTAGAGTATAATTCCATTTATCTTAACAATTTAATTGAGGAATTCATGTGATTAATTGAGAATATTGTTAAGAAATGTCTAGGCAAGTTTCCATAATTTTTATGAATTTATTGAAGAATATTTTGAGTTAAAGAAAACAGATCAGGGACAGCCGAGACGTCTCCGGATAGTTTCAGAGACGTCTCAGGCACAAACAGGAAGAACTGGGACACTTGGAGACGTCTCCGGCACCTGCCGAGTCGTCCCCGCGCTAGCGGAGTCGACTCTCTCAGTAGCGGAGTCGACTCTCTCAGTGGCGGCAGAAAGGCAATTTTCAAGAGATATGCGCGAGACGTCCCCACTGTACGCGGAGTCGTCCCCGCAAGTAAAAAGGAGACTTCCCGAGTCGTCCCCAAGATAGCGGAGAGGGCTCTCTCAGGGTTTTCCAGAGAATGGTTTTTTTCGGTGATAAGGAAGCGGAGTCGACCCTGAGACAGCGGAGTCGTCCCCATGCATAAAGTGCAAACAAGCCGAGACGTCCCCTGAAGGAGCGGAGTCGACTCTCTCAGGGAATTCCAGAGGACATGTTTTTCAGAGATAAAGAAGCGGAGTCGTCCCCAAAGCAGCGGAGTCGTCCCCATTCAAAAAGTACAAACAAGCCGAGACGTCCCCTTAAAGTGCCGAGTCGACCCCAGACAACGTAAAAAGTAAAATCTTGTAGCCAAGACGTCTCTTGTTGAAGCGGAGACGTCCCCGGAGCGCCTGGGACGCGACTGACAGCTTTTCAGGTTTGGTTTGAATTTCAAATCCTTTTTACTTTGTCTCTAACGGCTATATTTGCTTTTTTGGGCTATAAAAGGGACCTCTTAAGTGCTTCTCAACAACTCTTCACCAACCCAAAAGCTAGATCATTCAAGAGAAAAGTAAGAAAGAAAAGTTCAAGGGAGTGAGTGCATTCAAGTGAAGAAATCAAGTGTTTTCAAGCTTCCCAAGTGATTTCAAGCTCAACCTCTCTCGTACGCTCGGGATTCAAAACTCACACTCAACCCTACGCGGTCCACATCGGAAGAATCAACATTTCTCACGCTTCCAACGGCAAAAGGATTCTTCCGGGTTCTATTGTTCATAATTGTCATATTTGCTTTTTAGAGCTTTACTTTTCCTTTGTAAACTCTTTCATTGTGGTGCTTGTTCCAGTCAAGGGACTTGGAACAAGGGAAAGGCGTCCCAAGCCTAAGTGAAATTGGGGGTTTTAGGGTTTGTTGTGAGCCCGGTGTAAAACAACGAGTTGGGTAGTGAACTCGCAAAACTACCGTACTGTAATCTTGGATTATAGTGGAAATTCCCAAAGGTGATTTGGGGAGTGGATGTAGGAGCAGTGGAAGCTCCGAACCACTATAAAACCTTGTGTTTGCGATTGACCTTTCTTATTCCTCCTTCTTTACTTTAGTGCATATATTCGTGTGTTTTATTTTTAATTAGTCAAAAGCTTTTAAAACACCCAATTCACCCCCCTCTTGGGTAACCATCTCTGGGCAACAGGCTGTCATCCCACTGGAAATCGGCCTCCCTTCTTCAAGGGTGGAGCACTACGAACCCGACTCCAACTCTTTCCGACTCAGAAATAATCTGAATCTCGTTGAAGAGACACGAGAGGTCGCCCGGGTCCGTATGGCAAGATACTAACAGAAAACGACCCAATACTACAACTCCAGAGTCAAGCCCAAGCTCTTCAAAGTAGGAGACCTCGTCCTCAGGAGAGCCGAGGCTTCTCAGCCAACTGAGCAGGAAAAGCTCGCCCCAAATTGGAAAAGGCCGTATCAAATTGTCTGAGTACAACGGCCCGGAGCATACAAGTTGAAATCTCTCGAAGGGACTCCAATTCTGCAAAGCTGGAACTCCGAGAATCTACGAATGTACTACCAATGAAACTCCTAGGGGTTCTAGGCAATCAGGAATATGGACTCAGTCTCCTTTTTATAATGATTCGTCCATTTCAATGATTATGATTATCTCTTCTAATGTCGGGTCGTTTGTGATCCTCAGATTCCTCGACTAAGGTCGGAATGCCTCGAGGCTCGACCGTAGAGTCCCAAACTCCCTCGACCTCGGGAAGCGTCGCAGGACGATAAAGTATCGACTTGGCGCAAGATTCCCCGACAAGGTCGGGATGCCCCGAGGTTCGACCGTAGAGTCCCAAACTCCCTCGACCTCGGGAAGCGTCGGAGGACGATAAAGTATCGACTTGGCGCAAGATTCCCCGACAAGGTCGGGATGCCCCGAGGTTCGACCGTAGAGTCCCAAACTCCCTCGACCTCGGAAAGCGTCGCAGGTCGATAGAGCGTTCCCAGACCCATCGACCTGACGTGCGGTTCCTCGACTAAGGTCGAGATGCCCCGAGGTTCGACCGTAGAGTCCCAAACTCCCTCGACCTCGGAAAGCGTCGCAGGTCGATAGAGCGTTCCCAGACCCATCGACCTGATGTACGATTCCTCGACCAACGTCGGGATGCCCCGAGGGTCGACCGTAGAACCCCAAACTCCCTCGACCTCGAAAAGCGTCGCAGGTCGATAGAGCGTTCCCAGACCCATCGACCTGGCGCACGATTCCTCGACTAAGGTCGGGATGCCCCGAGGTTCGACCGTAGAGTCCCAAACTCCCTCGACCTCGGGATGTATCGCAGGTCGATAGAGCATTTCCAGACCCATCGACCTGACGCGAGATTCCTCGACTAAGGTCGGGATGCCCCGAGGGTCGACCGTAGAGTCCCAAACTTCCTCGACCTCGGGAAGAGTCGCAGATTAATGGAGCATTCCCAAACCCCCTCAACCTCGGCGGGCGCCATCGGGTTCGTAAGAAGCCCGAGTTCTTCGAAAGTCAAAGAATGACTCCGAAAGTCGGCAAGGAAATAAGGCCACCCACTCCGCTACGAGGAGCGCAATTTTGGAAATACAAAAGGTGCATCCTACTTGATGCTTGTCTTGTTATATTTATCTACATATTGCCAGCGACATTCCGATTAAAATCGGGACCTTATTCTGGCCAAGGTCGCATTGCTCCTGCAAGTCGGTTTAGTCTACTGACCTCATGCATGCTTCGTCTACCGATAACCTCCTCGACAACTTATGTGAGCCCACAGGCACAAGGGCCCAATTCGGCCCTCATACGCAGAAACCCCAATGTCGACCTATGAAGATGACCTCGACCGCGGGCGTACTGATCGAGCTCAAGAAGATCGAGGTATCCTCTACAGGTTCCGACCCCGCTCGCCGAAACCTCGGCGGGGTTCGAGGGCGATAACTATGAAAGCCCTGGCGACGATTTGATTATTGGTTCCCCATCGGGGGACAGCACTAACCTTTTTATAGACCTACAGTCCAAAAGCCGAGCTCGAAAGCTCGGCGAGACCCCTAGATAGCGGCCTATGCAAGTCTAGCACGGCCCCGCTCGGAGGCCTGAGGCCCGAGCTCGGTGCCTCAAAAATCCAAAAGCTAAACACGGCGACCTCTGCAATCTTCAAGTCCGAGCTGCAGGACTTAGGAAAGTTTCCTAAGAATCTAAGCTCGGAGCTCCCTCTGGTTAGTGTAATCAGAACTTAAGAAAGCGAAACATAATCAAAAAAGAACATGCCTTTATCAAGTAGCTCGAAAGCTATGTTAAGGGTCGGTAAAACAATAAGTTAAACTCCCGGCCTCGTTTACAACAAAGGAAGACAAAAAGAGATAAGCGCGAAGTGACAAAAGGAATTTTCCATTGATGAAATGCCAAAAGGCTAAGTACAGAATTGGAGGTCGACCATTCAAAAATTTGAAGGCCGGCCTCGATTACAATGGAAAGAAGAAATAAATCTAAGTCCTAAGGGGCGGCGGTCGCGCCGGCGTCACCCTCGGGGTTATCTATGGCGATGACTGGAGGGTCTTCAGCGGGCACGGGCTCGGGGTCTGCGGCAGGGGCCTCGGCGGGCGCCTCGGGAACCCCCTCCAACTCGGCCACCGCCGCCGCAGGCTCGGCTGCGTCCAACTCGGCCACCGCCGCCGCAGGCTCGGCTGCGTCCAACTCGGCCGACTCCGCCTCGGATGCCAGGGCGGCGGGAACGTCGTCAGAATCGGAGTTGTAACCCAGCCTCATCCTCGGACGAACCGTCGAAAGATCGAGCTGGGGGCAGAATCGGGCCATTTGCCTCCGGAAGTTCTCGAAGCCTCGGAGGAACCCGTCGACGGTTTCCTCCTCTAACATGTCGCGAAATTCCTCCGATTCTTTGAAGGAGTCTACGGCATGTTCGGCTCGCTCGAGCGCCCTCCTTTCTCGAGCCTCCAGTTGCTCGACCTTGAGGCGCAGGACCCCGCCCTCGTACCTGAGGCCCGCGACCTCGGATTGGATCTCCCCCAGGCGCGCCTCCGAGGCGCGCAGAGCTGACTTGGCCAAGGAGTGGGCAGCCCTTTCTTCCTCAAGCACCTCGACCACTGCTAGGCGCCCGGCCTCAGTGGCCTCCCTCCGTGCCTCGGCCTCGGCCAGCGTCGCCCCCAACTCGGCAATCTTCTTCTTAGCCAGCTCCAATTGCCGGCTGACTTGCCGAGTCTCTTATTGACACCCTTGGGCAATGAATACTAGGGTGTCGACTTCGTGGATGTGCTGCAAGAGAAAAAGGGTAAAGCGATTACGAGTTGAAAAACATATAACATGTTCGCCAATAGCCTAAGGAAAATTGGGAAAGTAGCTTACCCGAGCCTTTTTTTATTGCGGTAGGTACCGTCGACAATCTCTTCCAGCGGTAAGTTCCGAAACTCGGCCCGGTCCGCTGGAAGCATCGCGCGCCCAAACACGGCGCGTGCGACATCGGCGTCGTGGATGGCCGAGCTCCCCTCGAGGAGTGGGGATCCTGGCTCGGCCGACTCCTCCCTCTGGACCCTTGAAGAGCTCGGTTCGTCCGAGCTAGGGACCTCGAGGCCTCTAATTTTGGGGCCTCTGGTCGGCTCAGGCCCCGGGCGCCGTAAGTGGATTACGGTCGCCCCCCCTGCTGGGCGACGGGGGCGGGACAGAGAGGGGCCGCTGGGCCCGCGTCGCCGGCGGCCCGTGTCCGCCCCTGATCAACTGCGGAGGCCCCCGCCTCCGGGCCTCCCGTCCCAGCCGATGTGGAAGCACCGGCCGACCTCGACTTCTTTCGAGGCTGGGGAATAGCCCCCCCGGCCTCGGCCTCCCGCCTCTTCAGTCGAGAGAAGAGGGACGTGTTGCTGGTCAGCATGTAGGGATGTCTGAAACCAAAAATTTTCTTAAGTGTCAGACCGATGTTAGTGAGAAGAGAAAACAGATAAAAACAAAGCGATGCGACTACTCTTACCCTCGGGGCGCGCCGAACTCAAGCCCACGCTCGCCAAGGTGTCCTCCCGTAGGAGCTCGGTTAGGTTGAACCCCTTCCCGAGGGCCCGTAGGGAGTCCAAGACCCTCAGCTCCCTCCCCGAGGGCTCGGAGAGCCTGTTGAGAGCTTTCAACCGAGGGTGCCCCCACCTCGGGTTGAACCCCCATAGCACCTCGGACGCAAGAAAGAAAAATTTCCCCTTCCACTCATGAATAGAGGAAGGGGCGCCCTGAAAGAACGACATACCGCCCCGAAAGGCGAAGTATAGCCATCCTGCATCCGCCGGGTTTTTCTTTAATAAAAAACACCGGCGGAAAATACTCACCGAGGTCGGGATCCCGTGCGCAAGACACAAGGACAAGAACCTGATTATGGTCCTCCACGAGTTCGGAGCAAGCTGTGCTGAAACGAGTTGATACTCTACCAGCAAGTTGTTCACGAACTCGTGAACAGGGAACCGCAGACCGGCCCAGAGCGTCTCACGATGGATCGCGATCCGACCTGGAGGCGGCCGCGTCGCCCTATCCTCCGGCCCCGCAGTTTCGAGACAAAACCCGGGCTGGAAGAAGAACCGGGAGCGGATTAACTCCAACTCCTCCCCCGACAAACTCGACCCCACCTCATCTGGACCAAGACCCATTTTACAGAGAAATAAAATAAACTAAAGATAAAGGGAGTAAGGAGGAGGAGGAAGAGGAACCCTAGCTAACACAGGGTGGAAACCTACGGAAAAGTCGCCGAAAATCGCTCCGGGCACCGTCGGCAAGATTTGGTCGAAAGGTGGAGTGAAGGAGGAAACGGCGAAAATGAAAGGCAACCAAATAGAACTCTTAGGGCAGATTCGTGGGGTTTATATAGACCCCCCTGATGGTCTAGATCGGCGGGTTCGGTTCCCACCCCACGTCTGGATTGCGCCACATGTCGGCCTCGGAAGCCGAAGCACCGCATTCACTCAGATCAATAAGTCGGGTACAAAATCGAAGCGCCGTCCCATCGGATCTCACGGCCTCATCATGGGTTCGCAAAACCGGACCACCTTGAAAGACGAGCGGACGTCACCCCCGCTCCCTTTATTTAATAAGCCTCAGGGATACGTGGAGCGCCGATGTAACCTCAGCCTCCCCAGATCACTATCCTGCCAATACGAGATCCGAAACATCCGACCTCGAATCATGCCGCGTGTTCATTTTGAGGCGCGAAACGGCGTACCCATTTAAGAGGGGGGCCTCGACCACGAGATCGAGGCGCCGCCCCATTGGGCCCAGGGACCCTCATCATGAGTTCGCCATACGAAGCGATCTCGAAGGGCCAAAGGGCGCAGACTCCGTCATAAAAGCTTCAAGGTACGTAAGGGTGCAGACGTGATCCCCTTCGGCCTCAATAACCACAATGACAACTTCTACTTTCCACGTCCGAGCTTGCAAGCCGCTCGAACTCGGAAGTCGGGGGGTAGTATTGGGGGAATACGGTTTTCCCCCCAACAATATAGTAACCCCGCCTCTAAAAGGCCGCATAGCCGCCGACCTTGGACGACTGAGGTCGGCGTCCGACCTCAGAACGTCCGACCTCAGAACCTCCGACCTGAAGAATTTCCGACCCCGGAGGTCTGTCCTTGTCGACCACCTACTACGGCTAAACCCCTCCGAAGTCCGGCCGAGGGCCATATCCTGCCACTGCCCCAGCATTTATTGCGCATGACCTCTGCAAACCCCCGGTTCACTCAACAATTAATGCGAATCTCCGGTTCACTCAACAATTAATGCGAATCTCCGGCTTACTCAACAATTAATGCGCATGGCTCCTATTATCTACGGACCTACGGCTCTCCATGGCAAATCAGCTCAGCGGAGTCCAGTCAACCGTGATAAGTCTCTGATCTCGGCCTTACCTCCGACACCAATGCAATGATTCACCAGATCGCGTGCCAGCTCGGGTCGTACGACGCCCTCATTTCCGACATCAATGCAATGATTCACCCGATCGTTTGCTAGTCCAAGCAACATGCCGAGCCGTACGACGGTCTCGCCCCATCACATCACAGATAAACCGACCCCCCTATAAAAGGGAACCCTTGCTTCTCAAAGGGAGGTTGGACACAGAAAACTCGAAAAATACTGTTCTCCTCTTTCTCCTTTGAACACAGATTGCCCCAATCTGACTTAAGCATCGGAGGGCCGGCGCCGGAAAACCCGGCCACCGGCTTTTCTGCAGGCACCCCCACGGAGGACGCCGCCCGCCGACGGACCGCCACTCTCCTGTGTCCACCGCCGCTCCCCCTCCTCGATCGACGATCGCCCCCGGGTCCAATTTCCAGCAACAGGAAGATTACTGGATAATGAGCCTCAAGAATCTTCAGTTAGGAATGATATTATTTTTGTTTCCTTTCCTAAGAATTCAAGGCACAAAGTTCAAAGCTTCAAAGTTCAAACCAAATCACGAATTGGGTTTTCCCTGGCATAATGAAGTTTTAGAATTTTACTATTTTATAGAGGAATGCTATAGGCACATATTTAGTGCACATGAAACCTTCTCCACACACAAGGTATGAGGGAATTGGTGTCACTCAACATTAGATGCAATGCAAGAAAATGGTTATTTATGAAGTTGCCAAGCTAGTAATCGCGGGCTTGTGAAACTTTCTGTGTACACGTACTAATAGATGCTACAAAGCATTTGCCTTTTTATAGATAAGTTTGTATGTGCACAAAATCATCTTTAAATTCTAATAGGATTTGTTATTTGGTACTAAGTATAATATATTATCCCTCGTACTATAGAATTGAGGTTTAACAAAATAGGGGCAACGAGGATTGCTAATTGACTCAATTGATGAAATTACTAGATATTGGTACTAGTAATCTAGGTTCTGCACTTACCTGATCTCAACCGGGTTTTTTATCCCTCCTAGTTCTTGAAAAAAAAGAGAAAAAAAAGAAAGGAAAAAATAATAAGTTGTTCCAATGGTAAATAACTAATGTATGTGATAAAAAAATAATTGAACTATCTAGGAATTCTTATAGTGCTAATCCTACCAAAGTTGCTCCTCATGAGACGGGCCAATTTTATTGTCCTAAATACTATTTTCTAGTTGTAAAATGCTGCATGCTTTTTTCTTTAATAAGAATTACATGACAATTGTTACAAGAACAATTTTGCTATGGTTTCCTTAGTCTCTTATTGTTGTAATTGAAAAAAGAATTTGAAGAGAGGTGATATGATGCAGGACAACTGTAGGGGAAGAGAAAAAGAGGAGAAAGAAAAGGTTGTAGAGATGCAGGAAGAAGAGGTTGTAAAGACGTAGGAAGAAGAGGCTTTGGAGACAGGAAGAAAGAAGGAAAGAAGGGCTCATGCCCAGCGTGAGGAAGAAAAGAAAGTCGGCCAAGTCATGGGATTTTTTTTATTTCTTTGATCAATGCCTTAATTCATAAGGGGCGTGGCCTTTATATATGCCTTACATCAAGTCCATCAATCGATGACATACTAAATTTGGGTCCTTACATCAATTCAATCAAGTCAATTAATTGATTACATATTAAACTTGGACTCTTACATCAATTAATCACTTACCAACATTGATCTAATTATTTGACCCAACAACTAACCAAATTAACTCGACCAATAACAAAAGCAACTAACTAAATTGACTCGGCCAATAATAAAAGCAACTAATCAAATTGACTCAACCAATAACAAAGCAACTAATAATGCAATAAAGTAGAAAAGACGCGGACTCGAGTAGACCCAATTTCGGGGGTCCAACTCAAACTGATGTAAATTTCTAGTGTGATGTGAGCTAGTGACTTTGACGGCTCCATCGTCTGAATGAAGGACTCTGATGTCCCCATCATAATACCACCTACATCTTCATATTTATATTAAACCACGAAATGATTATGTAGAAAGTTGCACAAAATCATCAAACCATTTAGCAATATTTTGTCAGCTCCTATGCTCGCATTCTAAGGAGTTTCCTCCTTGTTACATAAGTTTTACCTCAATAATCAAATTCTTTTTCCCTAGAATAGGTTGCGACAACCCAATTCATGATGAACAACTTCATCTACGTCCTGTTTGAAAAAGAAGCGTCACGGATTAGGTGGCCCTGAATATGAAGCATGTGACAATGTTTTTGTTTGTCATCATGGAATATTCCGTGAATTGATATTAAAGCTGTAATATGGGTTGTCTCGCATAACTTTGTTTTTACAGATTATATTTAATAATCAGACAAGATCAAGCATTACCCGGCGGTGAGAACACCGTTACACATGAGGGAAGGCAACCCCAAAGATACCAGCTTGCTTCAGCATAGAGATTCTGAATCTTCCTCAAGAATGGTATAAAGAGTTGGAGTCTCCATTAATCCAAGATATGGCAGTTATTGAGTCTCCTTCCAAAACAATATTTTGCTACTGATGGAGCCAAGCGATTGTGCAGGCACTGATCGAGGCTGCCATGATCTCAGTTGAGGTACTGTATTGGACACAACCGGAATGGAGGCAGTCTTAATTCCCTATTCTTGTGTCTAACACTGACTCAAGGGGCCATGATGTAGCACTAAAAATTGAATCCTTTTCGGTTATCACATCAGGTTGCTACTAATGGTGGTCCGTGCTGTATTCTTAATACGTGCACGCTTGCGCTTTTAGAAAATGACCTCCCATCGACTCAAGAGCAGTCCAATGTATTTGGAGGTATAAGGCCGTTTTGTATTTGAAGTCTTTTCTGCAATGAGCCGGCTTAAAGCGAACTCGCAGAGGAGCCTTTTTTTTTTTTTCGTTTTATCTTGGAGATCTTTCCTGCAGTGGGCTTTCTTTAGATTGGAACCTTAGGCGACTGCCCTGCGCCGTCGCTGCCTGACCGTTCGGAAATTGGAACGCGGAGCATTCTGGCTAAAACCGTCGATGATCGCTCTGAGCCTTTCCCCAAGTTTGGTGAGCGCCGTGGGTCCCAATCAAATTCGAAGACGTAGCATCCATGGATTTGCCACTGACCCTGCTCCTGCTGTCCTTTAGCAATTAAGCGGTGGGGTGGAATCGTTTACTCGTTTTATGCTATCCTAGGTAGGGAATGGGACGGGGAACACTGTCCTTCGATCATACGGCATCCTTCTTGTTATTTTGTATCACGTGAAATTCCACTGAAGGAACGGATAGGGATGGCTACCAGATGGACATGATGCGGATATAGTATTACCAGCACCTATTCCGGGACCTGTACCTATCTTGAGATGTATCCAGAGATATCTATTGAAATGGATATCCAAATATTTTATCCATCCACAAACTGAATAGAGCAATTTCAATCAAAATTAAATAAGAATAATTTTTATGATAGTTTAAAAAATTAAAAATTATTCGGTTTTGTTTTTAATTTTGATTTTGGTGCATTCTCCGATCCGAAACCGAATCCAACACCAAACCCGAAACCGAATATACCCGACAGTTAATATTTTTTGTATTTAGTGTAAATTCAAATTGAGAACTTTACGAGATAATATAGACCATCTCCTATCACACTCAATGACTCAAACTAGACCACATTGTAATAATCCCAAAATATTTTTTTAATATAAAAAGGGATAGAATAGTCCTTTAAAATTGATATAAGGGGTAAAATTGGAAGGAATCAAAAGTTAATGGCATAACAGTAGATATGTTGAAGTATTAGGGGTAAAATGAAAATTTAATAATATTAAAAAAATGAGTGAATAGTATTTTGATGGGATTTAAATGGGGTTGAGCTGGCTCACGGAATGAAGCAGAGAAAGAAAGAGGGAGGGGGTTCTCAGACGGCAACAGAGAGGAAGAAAAAGATGGAGAGGAAAGGAAAGGAAGAAAGGAAGAGGAAGAAGAAGAAAAAGAAAAAGAAGGAGATCCCGGTTGCGTTGCCAGCTGAAGGGAAAAACGTAGATTTCCTTCCCCTCTATGCAAGGATCTCGATTTCTAATAAGAAAAAGGTAAATATCCGTCCCTATCTAGTCTTTTGATGACATTAGGCTATACAAAGGGTGGATATAGTCTAGAGGGGTCGGATAAGGGTTGTAGAGGCGGTTAAAAGAGGAAGAATCGGATTTTGACAAATTTTCGGCCCTACGGAAAAACTGTGTCGAAGTCCCAACTTTGGTGAATTATTTCGGAGGTCAATCGGCCTCCGATAGTAATGCATTTTACCTCTTTGGAATCCACTATGAGTGTAGAATGTTAGGTAAAAATTTCATCAAATCTGGAGTTTGGAAAGTGGATCAAACCCGGGATGAAGTAACCGGCTGTCGGTCCGGGTTACCGTTCATTCGGGTGGAAAAAATTGGGGATTTCATGCCATAATAGGGTATTAAGCCTAGATCAAGCTAAAAGGGACCTTGTACTCATGCAAGGAGTCCCTAATACACATAAATGGTGAGTTAATTAATAGAAAAAGAAAAAAAAGAAAGAAAAGAAAAGATTTAGGGAACGGGGGAGTTGAATCAATTAAAATTTCATATATTTATGATTGGCACGTAGATTATGGCCCTTGATACAAAACTAAATGTATTGTAAATGCATGTATCAGTTGGACAAGAAGCTAGGAAACAAGAGGAAGAAGTTCCCCACTGCCAATTGTAGATTTTTGGAGGCGTATCAGGGCTGTGCCAGATTGACAGGTGAGTAGGAGTTTGTACTTTGCACCATGAGCACATTCCTTATTCATTTTCATGAATGTTGCCAAGCGTGACTTGATTCCACCTGAGCTTATTGATTAATTGTTGTAGCAGATTCCTCTATAAATCTTGATTCTCCATGCTTGGTTATTCTGTACATGCATTTGAGGAAACATTGAGAGAAATTACGAGGGGTTGATGAGTAATCAAATTAATTCCGAATTATGAAATAATTTTTTTTGTAAATTGATTTCATTTCCTCTATTTCAAAGATTTGTAGAGCCTTCTTAGTGGTATATTGAGTTGTATTGCACTTCCTTGACCCTCACTCCCAACCCTAATGTTAGTTTATGATTGGGTCGGAGTCGAGTGAGTGGTAGTCTTGATCATACTCCTTTTTAGTAGAGTATTGGGATGGTGCATTATGGCATTCATGCATGGCTTGGCAGTATCTCCAGGACATCTATAATCGATGGGGTTGAACATCGGCCTTTGTGCACATAGTAGCCTTCTGGGTGGGCGGAGCCCAGTCCCTTCCTAGGGAGGGACACGGCCCTAGGCGTAGGATCGGCCGGTCCTACGACTTATATTATGCTTGCCGCCGGGCATAGTAAGACCCCGCGAGGTGCAGTATGGCTTTCCGCAGATGTAGAATTTCTGCGAGGTGCCGTTTTAGTATATAGATGTGAGATGGATTTCTGTTTTGGATACTGGCCAGCATTTACATGATCAGTGTGGTATCTTATCCTGCATATGCATGTGACAGTGGAGAGTTGTTGCTGGTTCGCCTGGGGCGTAAAACCCACCTTCCGACAGCTGTCTAGTGATGATTTACATATTGGTGTGGTGTCATATTCGATGTATGCATATGGCAGTAGGGAGTTGTTGCTGGTTCGCCTGGGGCGTAAAACCCACCTCCCGATAGCTATCTTTGTTGCCCAGAGATGGTCACCCAAGAGGGGGGTGAATTGGGTGTTTTAAAACTTTTTGACTATTTAAAAAATAAAACACGCAGATGTATGAACTAAAGTAAAGATGGAGGGATGAGAACAGTCAATCGCAAACACGAGGTTTTATAGTGGTTCGGAGCTTCCACTGCTCCTACATCCACTCCCCAAAGCACCTTTGGGAATTTCCACTATAATCCAAGATTACAGTCCGGTAGTTTTGCGAGTGCACTACCCAACTCGTTGTTTTACACCGGGCTAACAACGAACCCTATAACCCCCAATTTAACCTAGGCTTGGGACGCCTTTCCCTTGTTCCAAGTTCCTTGACTGGAACAAGCACAATATTGAAAAAGTTTTACAAGGATTTAAAAGCTCTAAATAAGCAAATATAACAATGATAAGCAATAGAACCCGAAAGAACCCTTTTAGCCGTTGGAAGCGTGGGAGATGATGGTTCTTCCGATGTGGATCGCGTTGGCTTGAGTGTGAGCTTTGAATCCCGAGCGGAAGAGAGTAGTTGAGCTTGAAATCAGTTGGGAAGCTTGAAGGCACTTGATTTCTTCACTTGAATGCACTAACTCCCTTGAACCTCTCTCTCTTGCTTCTCTCTTGAATGATCTTGTGTTGGGTTGGTGAGAAGTTGTTGAGAAGCACTTAAGAGGTCCCTTTTATAGCCCAAAAAGCAAATATAGCCGTTAGAGATAAAGTTAAAGAGATTTGAAATTCAAACCAAACCTGCAAAAGTTGTCAGTCGCGTCCCAGGCGCTCCGGAGACGTCTCCGCTTCATCGCGAGACGTCTCGGTTGTAAGATTTTACTTTTGACGATGTTTGGGGTCGACTCGGCGCTTTACGGGGGCGACTCCGATGATGAACGGTTTGAATCCTTGTTTTTCTGTTTTTCTGAGAGGGTCGCCTCGGCGCTTTACGGGGACGTCTCGGCTTGTTTGTGCTTTTTGCATGGGAACGACTCCGCTGCCTTGGGGACGACTCCGCCGTTATATCTCCGAAAAACATGTCTTCTGGAATTCTCTGAGAGAGTCGACTCCGCTCTTTCAGGGGACGTCTCCGCTGCCTTTTCACTGAAAAAGACATCCTCTGGAATACCCTGAGAGAGCCGACTCCGCTACCTCGGGGACAACTCGGGAGGTTTACTTTTTACTTGCGGGGACGACTCCGCTTACTGTGGAGACGACTCGCGCATATCACTTGAAATCGGCCTTTCTGCCGCCTCTGAGAGAGTCGACTCCACTACTGAGAGAGTCGACTCCGCTATCGCGGGGACGACTCGGCAGGTGCCGGGGACGTCTCCAGTCGTGCCAGTTCTTCCTGTTTGTGCCAGAGACGTCTCTGAGACAATCCGGAGACGTCTCGGCTGTCCCTGATCTGTTTTCTTCAGCTCAAAAATTCTTCAATAAATTCATAAAATTATGGGAACTTGCCTAGACATTTCTTAACAATATTCTTAATTAAACACATGAAATTCTCAAGTAAATTGTTAAGATAAATGGAATTATACTCTAGTGTTTTGTATTCATCAAAATTCATTAGGGGGTCAACAATCTCCCCCTTTTTGATGATGACAAAACACTGAGTATATGCAAAATTCAAAATTTAAACATATACACAGTATTTGATCAGATGTACAAGTATAATATTTTGATTAGAGCTAGATACAGTGTGCATAATTCAAAATAGTCAACTTTCATTTCTATCCTTATGCATAAGATTGATCTTAATAGCTCTTAAGCAATTTTAGCATATCAACTGAATTTGAATCAAGTTAAAATGAAATATTGATGTTCAAGATAATTGAAAGCTAAGTTCTTTTTGACTCCCCCTTTCTTTTCCAGAAGGGCAATTATCTTAAAGCCAATATTCTTCAATTTTATCTCTTCTAATTCTTCAATTTTGCATTCCACCATAAATTTTGCATTCCAATATATCCAATATCCATATTGGTTCTACTCCCCCTTTTTGTCATCAACAATGAAGGGGACAAATTATCCTTAGGTACTTAAAACTCAAGTTCTAGTAAAATTCAGCATATTACCATGAACCACTCAAGGATATTCAAGTTATTTCTATTAATGAATTCTGCATTCATTTTACTCCCCCTTTGTTTTGGAATTCATTTCAGACTCCTCTTTTCTCCTCCTGTTTTATATGCATTGATAAATTATGTCAAATTTGAACATTTAAGGTATGTTATGAGATTTTTATGGCACATCACAGAATCACATACACAATCACAGAATCACATACACAGAATTAGAAATATACACAAGGTTTCAAAAGGAATTGTATGACATTCATATATCATTGTAAACATTTGAAGTCATTACAAAGTTAAAAGAGGAGATCATTACAAGTATTCATTTCTAATACAAAAAGTGTTTCAAAATGAGCCTAGGGTTTACAAAAAGAAGAACCCTAGTTGTCTACAAGGTGTCCCTCATCGGCGACGTTGCTCATAAACTCTGGAAGCTGCATCTATAAAAGCATTGATGGAATCTAGCAGTGTTCTGAATTGATCTTCCTGTGACTGATGAAAGGCTGCCACTAGTGCTTCAAATTCAATGCTTGCCCTATCAATTCTTCCTCTAAGTTGGGCAACCAAAGTGCCCACATTGCCTCCAGGGCTTGTCAATTCTTGAAGGCTATTTGAAATGGTCCTCAAGCTGTCTTGTAGCTCAATTGATCTGAAGGTTTGGGTGGTGTTGCCCAGATAGACAACCCAAGAGGGGGGGTGAATTGGGTTTTAAAATAATTTGGGTATTTAAAACGATGTGGATAAGTAATTAAAACTAGTGTAAGTTATTTAATTAATTACTATGTGCTGTGAGTGATATGAAAGGAAGAAGAATAGAGACACGCAATCACAAACACCAAGTTTTATAGTGGTTCGGAGCTAACCCTTGCTCCTACGTCCACTCCCCAAGTCTCACTTGGGAATTCACTATAACCCCCTTGGATTACAGCCGGTTGTTTTCCAAGCTCACAACCAAACTTGTTGTTTTACGAGCTCACAACGAACTCGGTCGGTTTTCCCAGGCTCACCGACTAGAATCACCCCGATTGTTTTCTCGGGATCACAATCGAACCCTTACACACGTTGGTTTTACACTCGGCTCACCAACCAACCTCAATCCCCTTGATTCAATCCCCCGATTGAACCAAGCAAATACAATGTGTAAATAAAAAGAAGAAACAGAAAAATACAGCTTCTCAAAAGCAGATAAAAGACAATATGAACAATAAATGAAGTTAAGAAGCCTCAAACGCTTTTAGGTTGGAGAAGAGGAATGGCTTCTTAAACTTTTGGTCTCCTCTTGAGTGAGTAGTCGACTTGAATGCAGGAGGAGAAGGCTTTAATTGCTGGGAAGATGTAGGTGGATGCAGTAAATGCAGATCTTCCTCTTTTTCGTTGAAGAACACGTTGCAGAGCTTGAATGCTTGATTAGTTGGAGTGGAATGGTTCTTCTCTGCCTTGCTACAGTCTTCTGTGGCTATTTAAACCAACCCCCACGGAAACTAGCCGTTAGAGAGCTTTTTCTGCCCGTTCTGCACACTCTGCGCAGCCTGACAATGTGTCCGTTGGTGGGTTAGAGTCGACTCGCGCGATCAGGAGTCGACTCGACTGTAGCGGGAGTTGACTCAAACTTTTCCGGAGTCGACTCGGCAACTGTTCCAGATTTGAATTAAAGTTGCCTTCACGACTGGGAGTCGACTCGTCTTGACCTGGAGTCGACTCGCCAACTTCTGGAGCTGACTTAGCAATTTCGGAGTCGGCTCATCCACTGAAGTCCGTGGATCCAATTTTGAATTTGATCCACTCGAGTCGACTCGACTGTCCTGGGAGTCGACTCGAATCTCAGAGCCCGAACTCCTGATTCTCTGTCTTTTGGCTCGTCCAGTCTTGGAGTTGACTCGAACTTCCTCGGAGTCGACTCGGCTCTCAGTTTCCGAAACTTGGTCTTCTGCCTTTTTGATGTGAAGCTGTCTTGGAGTCGACTCGAGCTGTCTGGGAGTCGACTCGAATCTCAGAGGCAGTAACTTGGTCTTCTGTCTGTTGATGGTCGCGGGGTCTTGGAGTCGACTCGCATATTGCGGGAGTCGACTCGAATCTCAGAGTCCGAAAATTGCTCTCTGACTTTTTATTGTGTTCCTCTGAGAGTCGACTCTCACCTTCTTTGGAGTCGACTTGCCATCCATCGGAGTCGACTCGCGTTTCACTGGAGTCGACTCGAATCTCAGACCCGAAAACTGCTCTCTAACTTTTTCTTTGTGTTCCTCTTGGAGTCGACTCTTACTATCCTGGAGTCGACTCGGTGAACATCGAAGTCGACTCGCGCACTTTGGGAGTCGACTCGTTGATAGGTTCTGAGTTGAAGCTTTCTGTTCTTCTATCTGTTCTCAGTCGGAGTCGACTCGTACAGATCTGGAGTCGACTCGAGCCCGTGCCAGTGAACTTGATACGCTTGGAGTCGACTCGTGATACTCTGGAGTCGACTCGAGTCTCAGACTTTGGTTCAAGCTGTCTTCTTAACTTATCCAAAAATTATGAACCAAGTCTTGAGACACTTAGACAAGATTTTCACTGAAACACTTAATTGAATTCATTAGTAAACAAGAAATATACTCAATTGCTTTGATCTCATCAAAATCAAATAGGGTTTTAATCAATCACTCCACAATCTCTCCCTTTTTGATGATGACAAAACACTGAGTATATGTAAAGTGAATTGCACAATAAACAATGAAATAAAATCCATAAATGAATTCAAATGTCTGGTAATTCAATTTATCCAAGCTTGAAAGGAGTGAAACAATAAATTTCGGAGTTAAAGCTCCCCCTTTCATTTGGAATTATATAAGCCTTCATATTATACAATCAATTGTTTGGCTTATATGTCATTAATGATTTTGCTTGATTAAAATTCAGATTCTCCCCCTCAAGATATGCATTCTACTTTGTTTTGATTCTTTGAATTTCCTTTTTAATGCTTTGAAGTTTTTGAACTGAAATTTTGGTTTTTAGAGGAAAAATCTGTCAATTTATTCTTGAGTAGGATTCAGCTAATCTCCGAATATCCCTTGAATAGATTCTGGAGATTACTCCATTAGGAGCCCCAAAAGAGAGATAATGAGCCTCGGGGTACCGAATCCACTTAGAACAAATTTGTGTGTTTTAAGAGTTTATCTTTTTATTGATTTCCATTGATTCCTTTTACATATTTTATGCATATTTTTCTTCCTTTTACATATTTCTCCCCCTTTTTGTCATCATATCAAAAAGAAGGTAAACAGAACACACAATCAAACATAGATCAAAAGGCACATTATTGAAGAAAAATGCGGCTACTCATTGTATTAATTTGTATGTAAGTACATTTCAGAATACAATAAGTAACGTAAAGCAATACATGTCAAAGCAAAATACAAAAAGTAGCTACGGTCTCCTCGAGGATGTAGGTCCTCCTCTCGAGGATGTATCTCCTCCTCTCGAGGATGTGACTCCTCCTCTCGAGGATGTGGCTCCTCCTCTCGAGGATGTATCTCCTCGAGGCATGCGCTCCACGAGTGATTGGACCGCATTGGTCACGTTCTCTAGCTGGCGAATGATGGCCTGGATGGCCCTGCTCTGTGTCGTATCCAGCTCGAGTACTGACTTCTGCAGTCCGTCCAGCTTGTCGATGAGCACATTCGACAAGCGCTCGGCCCCTGCGGTGGTGGTGGACATGTCACGGCCGATGTCATCCCGCATCTGTCGAGTGGTGCTCATGACCTCACTCATGCTGTGGAACTGGGCCTGTATCAAGGTCCTCATGTTGTATATCTCTTGCCGCACCTCAGCCGTCATGTCTGTCACGGCTGTCAGGGAAGGGACCAATGCGGAAGATGTGGGCGCAGGAGAGGGAGTAGGCACCGCACCCCGGAGCTCCTGGAGCAGATCTCGGACTATCTCCTGCCGCAGCTCCCGGAGCTGCTCAGACGAGATCCGGACCTCCATAGGCTGAGTGGGTGGAGCTGAGGAGGAGGGTCCGGTGGAGGTGGTAGGAGCAGGAGTGGATGGAAGATCTGGATGGTCTGGAAGGTCTGGATAGTCTGAATCGGGCTCAGGACTGGGGGAAGGTCTGGTGGTCTGTGAGGTGAGGGACGACTTCCTAACCCAGATCCCCTCTCTCTTCCGAAATCCCATCCTGTGTAGGGTCCCTGCACGCATGCGATCAGTCCATCGCAATGCGCGAAAGGGCTCCCCCTCAGGAATGGGAATCTCGTACTCCCTAAACAGAAGGGTGAATATCATGCCGTATGGGAGGGTGAGCCTAGGTCTATCTAGGGGCTCACACATATACCTATAGATGAGTTTGGAGAAGTTGATCGGAGTGTCCTGAAGAATATAAAACATAAGAGCTAGGTCTCTCTCATTTACAAAATCAAATCTCCCTGTCTTAGGGAAGATGGACCTAGACAGTATACTCAAAAGGATTCTCACCTCAATCGGAAGTGAGCTAGCAGAAACCTCGTCTAGAGGTGACTGGGTGGATGCCCTAGAACGGCCGTAAGGGCCTCAACCCTGTCCTCAGGGTGTGTGGGAGCCACCCCTACTAATGGAAGGTGGAGGATGTGGGCAATAAGATCCTCCGTAACAAACAGAGGGACACCGGCTACTGTGCCCTCGATACCCCCATCTCCCCGATGGACGGTACCATAGAACTCTCTAACAAGGCCAGGGTAAGTGGGGAGATCTAAAGTGAGGAAGTACTCTAATCCCTGTGCCCTAAGCCTATCACCTATGGTGAACCCTTCCCGGGAGAGATAGTCGAAATCGACATATCTCCCGGTGGTGACGGCCTTCCCGGCCAATGGCCTCGCGGGAACCGCCCTAGGCGGGGAACGAGCCGGAGGTGGTTGCCTCGCGGGATCGTGCCGCGCCTTGGAGCGCCGCTCGGGACCGGCCTCGGGTCGGGACCTCTTCCGGACAACGGTCTTACGCGGCATTATGACCTAGATGGAATGAAAAACCTAAAGGACGGAGAAAGGTCGACGGAGGAGGCTTGGGACCGACCGGGGGCGACCTAGGAAGGGATGAAAAACCTAAGAACCGGTGAAAGATCGACGGAAAGGGGGTTGGAGACGATCGGGGACGACCTAGGAGTCGGCTCTAGGGCTTTTGAACAGTGGCGGCTTGAGAGAAAAGTGTTTTCTGTGGAGTGATTGATTAAAACTCCATTTGATTTTGATGAGCTCAAAGCAATTGAGTATATCTTGTGATTACTAATGAATTCAATTGAGTGTGTCAGTGAAAATCCTGTCCAAGTGTTTCTAGACTTGGTTCATAGTATTTTGGATAAGTTAAGAAGTCTGCATGAACCAATGTCTGAGACTCGAGTCGACTCCCGAGTATCACGAGTCGACTCCAAGCGTATCAAGTTCACTGGCACGAGCTCGAGTCGACTCCAGACTAGTACGAGTCGACTCCGACTGAGAACAGAAAGAAGAACAGAAAGCCTCATCTCAGAACCTGTCAACGAGTCGACTCCTGAAGTGCGCGAGTCGACTCCAATGTTCAACGAGTCGACTCCAGGGTAGTAAGAGTCGACTCCAAGAGGTACACAAAGAAAAGTCAGAAAGCAGTTTTTCGGGTCTGAGATTCGAGTCGACTCCAGTGGAACGCGAGTCGACTCCGATGGTTGGCAGGTCGACTCCAAAGAAAGCATGAGTCGACTCTCAGCGGAACACAAGGAAAAAGTCAGAGAGCATTTTTGGGACTCTGAGATTCGAGTCGACTCCCGCAGTACATGAGTCGACTCCGAGACTGAGCGACCATCAACAGACAGAAGACCATGTTACTGCCTCTGAGATTCGAGTCAACTCACAGACAGCTCGAGTCGACTCCAAGACAAGCTACACGTCAAAAGGCAGAAGACCAACTTTCGGAAACTGAGAGCCGAGTCGACTCCAAGGAGGTTCGAGTCGACTCCAAGACTGGATGAGCCAAACGACAGAGAATCGAGAGTTCGGGCTCTGAGATTCGAGTCGACTCCCAGGACAGTCGAGTCGACTCGAGTGGACAAAATTCAAATTTGGATCCACGGACTTCAGTGGATGAGCCGACTCCAAAAATTGCCAGGTCAACTCCAGAAGTTGGCGAGTCGACTCCAGGTCAAGACGAGTCGACTCCCAGTCAAGACGGCAACTTTAATTCAAATTTGGAACAGTTGCCGAGTCGACTCCGGAAAAGCGTGAGTCGACTCCTGCTACAGCCGAGTCGACTCCTGATCGCGCGAGTCGACTCCAACCCACCAACGGTCATATTGTCAGGCTGCGCAGAGTGTGCAGAACGGCCAGAAAAAGCAGAGTAACGGCTAGTTTCCGTGGGGGTTGGCTTAAATAGCCACAGAGGACTATAGCAAGGCAGATAACAGATATTCCACTCCAAGCATTCAAGTTTTCAAGCTCTCCAAGTGCTCTTAAACGAAAAAGGGGAGATCTGCATTTACTGCTCCAACAACTTCTTCCCAACAATCAAAGCTTCCTCCTCCTGCATTCAAGTCGACCACTCTTTCAAGAGGAGACCGGAGTTCCAGAAGCCATACCTCTTCACCAGCTTAAAAGCGTTTGAGGGCTTCTAACTCCTTTACGATTGTATTGTCTTAAATCTGCTTTTTGAGAAGCTATTTTCTGTTTTCTTCTATCTCTTGTATTTACTTGATTCAATCGGGGGATTGAATCAAGGGGTTTAAGGTTGGTTGGTGAGCCAAGTTAAAACCAACGTGTGTAAGGGTTTGATTGTGAGCCCGGAAAAACAATCGGGGTTGGTTCTAGTCGGTGAGCCTAGAAAAACCGACCGAGTTCGTTGTGAGCTCGTAAAACAACAAATTTGGTTGTGAGCTTGCAAAACAACCGGCTGTAATCCAAGGGGGTTATAGTGAAATTCCCAAGTGAGACTTGGGGAGTGGACGTAGGAGCAAGGGTTAGCTCCGAACCACTATAAAACTTTGTGTTTGTAGTGCATTGTCTCTCATCTTCTTCCCCGCACATTACTCACAGCACTAGGCTTTAATTAAATAACTTGCTATAGTTTTTAATTAATCATCCACAAAGTTTTAATTAGCCAAATTATATTAAAAACCCAATTCACCCCTCCCCCCCTCTTGGGTTGTCTATCTGGGCAACAAGTGGTATCAGAGCCAAAAACTCTTCCACTCAAGAGTTAAAAGATCAAAATGACAACCCCATTTGGATCTTCTCACATTGAGGGTCAGTCCACCCAAAGACCCCCTTTCTTCAATGGATCTGACTACTCATACTGGAAGGCTAGGATGAGAATATTCATCCAAGCCCAAGACTATGAGATGTGGTCCATTGTAGTAAATGGGCCATACATCCCATCCATATACGTAGATGGTGTTAAGGTACCTAAACTAGAAATGGACTGGGATGAACATGACATGAGGAAGGCACAATTAAACTCTAAAGCTATGAATGTATTTTATTGTGCCTTAGACCGTAATGAATTCAATAGGGTCTCTACTTGCAATTCTGCAAAAGAGATTTGGGACAGACTTGAAGTGACCCATGAGGGCACGAATCAAGTGAAAGAGTCCAAAATAAATATTTTGGTTCATAAATATGAACTATTTAAAATGGACTCTAACGAAACAATTACATGCATGTTCACTAGGTTTACTGATATTGTCAATGGCCTAAAAAGCCTTGGCAAGAACTATACTAACAGTGAACTTGTCAGGAAAATCCTTCGGTGTCTACCAAGGTCGTGGGAAGCTAAAGTGACGGCAATCCAAGAAGCTAAAGACTTGAACAAGCTTCCACTTGAAGAGCTCCTTGGATCCCTTATGACGCATGAGCTTACCATGAAACAACACAACGAGGAAGAGTCCTCCCATAAGAAAAAGGTAATAGCTTTAAAATCTACTTCTTCTAACAAGGACTTGTCTTGCAGCAGCAGCGATGAAGAACAAGAAGAGAAGGCCAATTTTTGTTTCATGGCCAACGAAAACGAGGTAACTTCCGACACGCATCCTGATTTTTCTTTTGATGAACTTTATGATGCATTTAATGAATTAATGGTAGAATATAAGGCTATAAATCTTAAGAATAAAGAACTGAAAATAACTAATCAATCATACCTACATAAATACGATAAATTAGTTAAGGATAAGGATTTAATCACCAAAGAAAATATAGAACTTAAAACAAGCAACCTACTTTTAACTCAAAAGACTAACACCTTAACTAAAGAAAATGAAAAACTAACTAAGGAATTTTCAGAACTTAAAAAATATAAACAAACCTTAGATAAGGATCTTACTAAAGAACTTAATGATCTAAAAGCCGAAAAATAAACAATAACTAAAGAACTTAACAAATATAAACCCATAGTTGAAAAATTCACATATAGCTCTGAAAAATTAAACATGATACTAAATAGTCAACGTGCGGTATTTAATAAAGCAGGTTTAGGGTATAAACCAAGGAATAAGCAAAAACTTCTTAGTAACTTTTTTGTTAAAGCTGGGAAAACTAAAATTAAGAAAATAACTTGCTTTTGTTGTGGAATAGTAGGACATAAAGCAAATGCATGTAATTTTAGGAAAAGTAAAACTAAAAGAAAAATTAAAAGGGTATGGGTTCCAAAAGGAACCAACTTGACTAACCATGAAGGACCCAAGAAAATTTGGGTACCTAAGATGACATGACTTGCTTGTGTAGGAGTGTCTTGCAGCCAAGGTCAACAAAAATTGCTGGTATTTGGATAGTGGCTGCTCAAGGCACATGACGGGTGATAAAGACCAATTTTTCACCCTTGAAGCTAAGAAGGGAGGTGCTGTGACGTTTGGAGACAACAACCAAGGTCACATCATTGGTATTGGTAAAGTTCAATTCACCCCTTCTACTTTTATAGATAATGTTAGATATGTTGATGGTCTTAAACATAACTTGTTAAGCATTAGTCAATTATGTGATAAAGGATATGATGTTATGTTTAAACCATCACTATGTATTATAACAAATCCTAATGATAATAGTTTAGTTTTTAAAGGGATTAGACGTGGAAATGTATATGTTGTAGACCTAGAAGATCTTGCAAAACATAACCAATGTCTAGTTGTAAATGAAACTAAAGATAATGATGCTAGTTGGTTATGGCACCGTAAGTTAGGTCATGCAAGCATGGACACAATAACTAAATTAGTTAAAAGAGACTCCGTGATAGGTCTGCCAAAATTAAAATTTGAAAAGAACAAAATATGTGAGGCATGTCAATTTGGCAAACAATCTAGGAACTCTTTTAAATCCATAAAATGTGTCTCTACCTCTAGGCCTCTAGAATTATTACACATGGACCTATTTGGTCCAACTAGAACAACAAGCCTAGGTGGAAATAAATATGGCCTAGTTATTGTAGATGATTACTCTAGGTACACATGGGTCATGTTCCTAGCGCATAAGGACCAAGCATTTTCTATGTTTAAGAAGTTCCATAAGGAAGTAACAAATGCTAGAGAGTCTTTAGTCATAGCCATTAGAAGTGACCATGGTACCGAATTCGAAAATCAATTATTTGATAAATTTTGTAGTAAAAAGGGGATAACCCATAATTTTTCTGCACCTAGGACACCACAACAAAATGGAGTTGTGGAAAGGAAAAATAGAACTCTAGAGGAAATGGCTAGAACGATGTTATGTGAAAGTAACCTCCCTAAGTACTTTTGGGGAGAAGCCATTAATACTTCCTGCCATATATTAAATAGAGTTTTATTAAGACCCATTATAAAGAAAACACCATATGAACTGTGGAAAAACAGAAAACCAAAAGTTAATTACTTTCATGTTTTTGGATGTAGGTGTTTTGTCCATAATAATGGGAAAGATAATCTAGGAAAATTTGATCCTAAATCTGATGAAGGAATATTTTTAGGTTATTCTACAACTAGTAAAGCCTATAGAGTCTTTAATAAAAGAACCCTAGTTATAGAAGAATCTATACATGTTGTTTTTGATGACTCTAATGACATCTCATCTAGTAAGAAGGTTAATTGTGATGATGATATTGAAATACTTGAAGAAAAGATAGATGAGATGGGATTACAAGATGATAATCAAAAATTGATTGAGGAAGCATCATCAAGCCAAGAGCCTATTGTGGATCATGGGTTAACAAAAGCTTGGAGGTTTGCTCACGGGCATCCTAAGGAACTCATTCTAGATGATCCATCTCAACCGGTTAGGACTAGAGCATCCCTTAGAAATTTGAATAACCATCTAGCTTTTGTTTCACACTTTGAGCCCAAACATATAGAAGAAGCCGAAAATGATGTAAATTGGATAAATGCAATGCAAGAAGAACTAAACCAATTTACTAGAAACAAAGTGTGGGATCTAGTAGAGAGGCCTTCTGAATATCCAATTATAGGTACAAAATGGATATATAAAAATAAGCTAGATGAAAATGGAATTGTTATAAGGAATAAGGCTAGACTAGTGGCAAAGGGTTATAATCAAGAAGAAGGCATAGATTTTGATGAAACCTTTGCTCCCGTAGCTAGACTTGAGGCTATTAGACTATTATTAGCATATGCATGCTCTAAGGATTTCAAACTATTTCAAATGGATGTAAAAAGTGCATTTTTAAATGGGTATATAAATGAGGAAGTGTATGTAGAACAACCTCCTGGTTTTGAAAATCATCAATACACTAATCATGTGTATAAACTGAACAAAGCACTTTATGGATTAAAACAAGCACCTAGAGCATGGTATGAGAGACTTAGTAAATTCCTATTAGAACATGAATTCTCTAGGGAAAATGTAGACACAACATTATTTTTGAAAAAGCAAAACAAAGATATGTTATTAGTACAGATTTATGTTGATGATATCATTTTCGGTGCTACTAACAATCGCCTCTGTGAAGAGTTTGCTGATTTGATGCAGAGTGAGTTTGAAATGAGCATGATGGGAGAGCTGAACTACTTCCTCGGGCTTCAAATCAAACAATCTGAAGGAGGCATCTTCATCAATCAAGCAAAATATGTCAAGGAGATGCTCAAGAAGTTTGATATGGAAGGAAACAAATCAATCAGCACCCCCATGAGCTCATCATGCAAATTAGATCAAGATGAATCAGGTAAATCTGTAGATCAAAAACTTTATGGAGGTATGATAGGATCTTTACTATATCTTACTGCAAGTAGACCTGATATTATGTTTAGTGTGTGCATGTGTGCTAGATATCAGGCTAATCCTAAAGAATCACACCTAGCTGCAGTTAAGAGAATATTTAAATACTTAATAGGAACTAAGAACATAGGGCTATGGTACTCTAAAGAATCTAGCCTAAACTTAATAGGGTACACAGATTCAGACTTCGCTGGATGTAAGCTTGATAGAAAAAGTACCAGCGGGTCGTGTCAGTTTCTAGGAGAAAATCTAATCTCATGGTTTAGCAAGAAACAAAACTCGGTTGCATTATCCACTGCAGAAGCTGAATATGTGGCAGCCGGGAGTTGTTGTGCTCAAATCTTGTGGATTAAACAACAATTAGAAGATTATGGCATTAAACAAGATAAAATCTCCATTAATTGTGATAATACAAGTGCCATAAATCTAACTAAAAATCCAATTCAACATTCAAGAACTAAACACATTGAGATAAGACATCACTTCATAAGAGATCATGTATTGAATGGTGATGTGTCACTCCAATTTGTTTGTACTGATAATCAATTAGCAGATATTTTTACAAAACCCCTAAGTGAAGAGAGGTTTAGTGTGCTTAGGAGGGGATTAGGAGTGATTGATCCATCCTAGTGGGAGTTTCCACTAGATTAATTGATTTTGATGATTAGAATGTGGTTAAAATAGAGTTTCTATTCAATGATCATCAAATCAGATCCCAATTAGGTGATTTTCCCGCATTTGGCACGGTTATAGCATGATTTTTAGGTGCGTGCCAAGGTTAGAGACGACTCGAGTAAGTTTCAGAGCCGGCTCCTAAGGGGGAGTCGACTCGCGCATTTGCGGGAGTCGACTCGCAAAGATAGCAGCTGAGGGGGAGTCGACTCGCAGTCGGGATCCGACTTTTTAACCCTAGGTTGGTAGTTTCGCAAACACTTTTCTTTCAAGCCGCCACTGTTCAAGAAGCCCTAGAGCCGACTCCTAGGTCGTCCCCGATCGTCTCCAACCTCTGTTCGGTCGATTTTTCACCGGTTCTTAGGGTTTTCGTCCGTTCCTAGGTCGTCTCCGGTCCGTCCCGAGTCTCCTCCGTCGACCTTTCTCCGTCCTTTAGGTGTTTCTTCCCGTTTAGGTCAAGATGCCTCGTAAGACCGTGGTTAGGAAGAGGTCCCGTCCCGAGGCCGGTCCCGAGCGGCGCTCCAAGGCGCGGCACGATCCCGCGAGGCAACCACCTCTGGCTCGTTCCCTGCCTAGGGCGGTTCCCGCGAGGCCATTGGCCGGGAAGGTCGTCTCCACCGGGAGGTATGTCGATTTCGACTTCCTCTCCCGGGAAGGGTTCACCATAGGTGAAAGACTTAGGGTCCAGGGCTTAGAGTTCTTCCTTACATTGGACCTCCCCACATATCCAGGGCTCGTTAGAGAGTTTTACGGTACCGTCCATCGGGGAGATGGGGGTATCGAGGGCACAGTAGCCGGTGTCCCTGTGTTTGTCACGGAGGATCTTATTGGCCACATCCTCCACCTTCCACTAGTAGGGGTGGCTCCCGTACACCCTGAGGATAGAGTTGCGGCCCTTACGGTCGTCTTAGGGCATCCACCTCAGTCCCCCCTAGATGAGGTATCTGCTAGCTCACTTCCTATTGAAGTGAGAATCCTTTTGAGCATTCTGTCCAGGTCCATCTTTTCTAAGACAGGGAGATTTGATTTTGTGAATGAGAGGGACTTAGCTATTATGTCTTATATCCTTCAGGACACCCCGATCAACTTCCCAAAGCTCATTTATAGGTATATGTGTGAGCCCCTAGATAGATCTAGGCTCTCACTCCCATATGGGATGTTATTCACTCTTCTTTTTAGGCAGTACGAGATTCCCATTCCTGAGAGGGAACCCTCTCGTGCCTTGCGATGGACTGATCGCTTGTGTACGGGGACTATGCACAGGATGGGATTTCAGAAGAGAGAAGGGATCTGGGTTAGGAAGTCTACTCTCACTGCTCAGACCACTAGACCATCACCCAGTCTTGAGCCAGATTCAGACTACCCAGACCTTCCAGACCATCCAGACCTCCCATCCACTCCTCCTGCTCCTACCACCTTTGCCGGACCTTTCTCCTCAGCTACACCATCTATGGAGGTTCGGATTGATCCAGAGCAGCTCCGGGAGCTGCGGCAGGAGATCATCCGAGATCTGAGGGACGAGCTGCTTCGGGAGCTCCGAGGTGCGGTGCCTGCTCCCACTCCTGCACCCGTATCTTCTCAGTTGGTCCCTTCCTTGACAGCCGTGACTGACATGATGGCTCATGTACGGGAAGAGATCTACAATATCCGGAGTTTGGTCCAGGCCCAGTTCCAAAGCATGAATGAGGTCACGAGCTCCACTCGACAGATGCGAGAGGAGATAGGTCGTGACATGCACACCACCACCGAGGGGGCCGAGCGCTTGTCGAATGTACTCATCGACAAGCTGGACGCACTACAAACATCGGTGACTGGGCTTCAGGCGTCGGTGACAGAGCTCTCCACTACACATAGCAGAGCCACCATGTCTATTATCACGCAGCTCGGACATGTGACAGATGCAGTCACCCTCCTCATGGAGCAGAGCCGATTGAGAGGAGGAGCACCATCCTCGAGAGGAGGTGCCACATCCTCGAGAGGAGGAGCCACATCCTCCAGAGGAGGAGATGCATCCTCGAGAGGAGGAGCCACACCCTCCAGAGGAGGAGATGCATCCTCGAGAGGGGGAGCCTCATCCTCGAGGAGGCCATAGATGTTTTTGTGTGATGTATTGTTTTACCTTACTTATTGTATGCTCAAATGTGTTCACATTCATATCAATACAATGAGTAGACATTTTATCTTCAATTATGTGCCATTTGATGTGCCATTTGTTGATTGTGCCATTGATTGTGTGTGATTACCTCCTTTTTGGTATGATGACAAAAAGGGGAAGAAATATGTATAAAATATGGTAAAATATGTAAAAGGGGAGAAATATTGAAAAAAATATGTAAAAGAAATCAATGGAAATAAATAAAATGATAAACTCTTAAAAACACACACAAATTTGTTCTAAGTAGATTCGGTACCTCGAGGCTCATTATCTCTCTTTTGGAGCTCCTAATGGAGTAATCTCCAGAATCTATTCAAGGGATATTCGGAGATTAGCTGAATCCTACTCAAGAACAAATTGACAGATTTTCCCTCTAAAAAGATAAAATTCAGTTCAAAAAAAAACTTCAAAGCATGAAGAGGAAATTCAGAAAATCAAAATATAGTTGAATGCATATGTTGAGGGGGAGAATCTGAATTTTAATCAAGCTAAATCATTAATGACATATAAGCCAAACAATTGATTGCATAATATGAAGGCTTATATAATTCCAAATGAAAGGGGGAGCTTTAACTCCGAAATTTAATGTTTCACTCCTTTCAAACTTGGATAAATTAAATTATCAGACATTTGAATTCATTTATGGATTTTACTTCATTGTTTTATGAGCAATTCATTTTACATATACTCAAAGTTTTGTCATCATCAAAAAGGAGGAGATTGTGGAGTGATTGATTAAAACCCCATTTGATTTTGATGAGCTCAAAGCAATTGAGTATATCTTGTGATTACTAATGAATTCAATTGAGTGTGTCAGTGAAAATCCTGTCCAAGTGTTTCTAGACTTGGTTCATAGTATTTTGGATAAGTTAAGAAGTCTGCATGAACCAATGTCTGAGACTCGAGTCGACTCCCGAGTATCACGAGTCGACTCCAAGCGTATCAAGTTCACTGGCACGAGCTCGAGTCGACTCCAGACTAGTACGAGTCGACTCCGACTGAGAACAGAAAGAAGAACAGAAAGCCTCATCTCAGAACCTGTCAACGAGTCGACTCCTGAAGTGCGCGAGTCGACTCCAATGTTCAACGAGTCGACTCCAGGGTAGTAAGAGTCGACTCCAAGAGGTACACAAAGAAAAGTCAGAAAGCAGTTTTTCGGGTCTGAGATTCGAGTCGACTCCAGTGGAACGCGAGTCGACTCTGATGGTTGGCAGGTCGACTCCAAAGAAAGCATGAGTCGACTCTCAGCGGAACACAAGGAAAAAGTCAGAGAGCATTTTTGGGACTCTGAGATTCGAGTCGACTCCCGCAGTACACGAGTCGACTCCGAGACTGAGCGACCATCAACAGACAGAAGACCATGTTACTGCCTCTGAGATTCGAGTCGACTCACAGATAGCTCGAGTCGACTCCAAGACAAGCTACACGTCAAAAGGCAGAAGACCAACTTTCGGAAACTGAGAGCCGAGTCGACTCCAAGGAGGTTCGAGTCGACTCCAAGACTAGATGAGCCAAACGACAGAGAATCGAGAGTTCGGGCTCTGAGATTCGAGTCGACTCCCAGGACAGTCGAGTCGACTCGAGTGGACAAAATTCAAATTTGGATCCACGGACTTCAGTGGATGAGCCGACTCCAAAAATTGCCAGGTCAACTCCAGAAGTTGGCGAGTCGACTCCAGGTCAAGACGAGTCGACTCCCAGTCAAGACGGCAACTTTAATTCAAATTTGGAACAGTTGCCGAGTCGACTCCGGAAAAGCGTGAGTCGACTCCTGCCACAGCCGAGTCGACTCCTGATCGCGCGAGTCGACTCCAACCCACCAACGGTCATATTGTCAGGCTGCGCAGAGTGTGCAGAACGGCCAGAAAAAGCAGAGTAACGGCTAGTTTCCGTGGGGGTTGGCTTAAATAGCCACAGAGGACTGTAGCAAGGCAGATAACAGATATTCCACTCCAAGCATTCAAGTTTTCAAGCTCTCCAAGTGCTCTTAAACGAAAAAGGGGAGATCTGCATTTACTGCTCCAACAACTTCTTTCCAACAATCAAAGCTTCCTCCTCCTGCATTCAAGTCGACCACTCTTTCAAGAGGAGACCGGAGTTCCAGAAGCCATACCTCTTCACCAGCTTAAAAGCGTTTGAGGGCTTCTAACTCCTTTACGATTATATTGTCTTAAATCTGCTTTTTGAGAAGCTATTTTCTGTTTTTTTCTATCTCTTGTATTTACTTGATTCAATCGGGGGATTGAATCAAGGGGTTTAAGGTTGGTTGGTGAGCCAAGTTAAAACCAACGTGTGTAAGGGTTTGATTGTGAGCCCGGAAAAACAATCGGGGTTGGTTCTAGTCGGTGAGCCTGGGAAAACCGACCGAGTTTGTTGTGAGCTCGTAAAACAACAAGTTTGGTTATGAGCTTGCAAAACAACCGGCTGTAATCCAAGGGGGTTATAGTGAAATTCCCAAGTGAGACTTGGGGAGTGGACGTAGGAGCAAGGGTTAGCTCCGAACCACTATAAAACTTTGTGTTTGTAGTGCATTGTCTCTCATCTTCTTCCCCGCACATTACTCACAGCACTAGGCTTTAATTAAATAACTTGCTATAGTTTTTAATTAATCATCCACAAAGTTTTAATTAGCCAAATTATATTAAAAACCCAATTCACCCCCCCCCCCTCTTGGGTTGTCTATCTGGGCAACATTTTCGAAACGACAAATCTAGGGTTAAAAAGTCGGATCCCGACTGCGAGTCGACTCCACTGAGTCGCGAGTCGACTCGACCTCGAGTCGACTCCAGAATATGCGCGAGTCGACTCTCCTTATGCGCCTGTAGACTTCGAGTCGACTCCCGACTATATGCGAGTCGACTCCCCCTCTGCTGCCATCTTTGCGAGTCGACTCCCGCAAATGCGCGAGTCGACTCCCCCTTAGGAGCCGACTCTGAAACTTACTTGAGTCGTCTCTAACCTTGGCACGCACCTAAAAATCATGCTATAATCATGCCAAATGAGGGAAAAACACTAAAGTATAATCTGATTTGATGATTATTGAAAAGAAACTCTATTTTAACCACAATCTAGTCATCAAAATCAATGAATCTAGTGGAAACCACCACTAGGATGGATCAATCACTCCTAATCCCCTCCTAAGCACACTAAACCTCTCTTCACTTAGGGATTTTGTAAAAATGTCTGCTAATTGATTATCAGTACAAACAAATTGGAGTGTCACATCACCATTCAATACATGATCTCTTATGAAGTGATGTCTTATCTCAATGTGTTTAGTTCTTGAATGTTGAATTGGATTTTTAGTTAGATTAATGGCACTTGTATTATCACAATTAATGGGAATTTTATCTTGTTTAATGCCATAATCTTCTAATTGTTGTTTAATCCACAAGATTTGAGCACAACAACTCCCGGCTGCAACATATTCAGCTTCAGCAGTAGATAATGCAACCGAGTTTTGTTTCTTGCTAAACCATGAGATAAGATTTTCTCCTAGAAATTGACACGACCCACTGGTACTTTTTCTATCAAGCTTACATCCAGCGAAGTCTGAATCTGTGTATCCTATTAAGTTTAGACTAGATTCTTTAGAGTACCATAGCCCTATGTTCTTAGTTCCTATTAAGTATTTAAAAATTCTCTTAACTGCAGCTAGATGTGATTCTTTAGGATTAGCCTGATATCTAGCACACATGCAAACACTAAACATAATATCAGGTCTACTTGCAGTAAGATACAATAAGGATCCTATCATACCTCTATAAAGTTTTTGATCTACAGATTTACCTGATTCATCTTGATCTAATTTGCATGATGAGGTCATGGGGGTGCTGATTGACTTGTTTCCCTCCATATCAAACTTCTTGAGCATCTCCTTGATATACTTGGCTTGATTGATGAAGATGCCTCCTTCAGACTGTTTGATTTGAAGCCCGAGGAAGTAGTTCAGCTCTCCCATCATGCTCATCTCAAACTCACTCTGCATCAAATCAGCAAATTCTTCGCAGAGGCGATTGTTAGTAGCACCGAAAATGATATCATCAACATAAATCTGTACTAATAACATATCTTTGTTTTGCTTTTTCAGAAATAGGGTTGTATCTACATTTCTCCTAGAGAATTCATGTTCTAATAGGAATTTGCTAAGTCTCTCATACCATGCTCTAGGTGCTTGTTTTAAACCATAAAGTGCTTTGTTCAGTTTATATACATGATTAGGGTATTGATGATTTTCAAAACCAGGAGGTTGTTCCACATATACCTCCTCATTAATATACCCATTTAAAAATGCACTTTTTACATCCATTTGAAAAAGTTTGAAGTCCTTAGAGCATGCATATGCTAATAATAGTCTAATAGCCTCAAGTCTAGCTACAGGAGCAAAGGTTTCATCAAAATCTATACCTTCTTCTTGATTATAACCCTTTGCTACTAGTCTAGCCTTATTCCTTATAACAATTCCATTTTCATCAAGTTTATTTTTATAAATCCATTTCGTGCCTATAATAGGATATTCAGAAGGTCTCTCTATTAGATTCCATACCTTGTTTCTAGTAAATTGGTTTAATTCTTCTTGCATTGCATTTATCCAATTTACATCATTTTCGGCCTCTTCTATGTGTTTGGGCTCAAAGTGTGAGACAAAAGCTAGATGGTTATTTAAATTTCTAAGGGATGCTCTAGTCCTAACCGGTTGAGATGGATCATCTAGAATTAGTTCCTTAGGATGCCCGTGAGCATACCTCCAAGCTTTAGTTAGCCCATGATCCACAATAGCCTCTTGGCTTGATGATGCTCCTTCACTCAACTTTTGATTATCATCTTGTAATGCCATCTCATCTATCTTTTCTTCAAGAATTTCAACATCATCATCAAAATTAACTTTCTTACTAGAGGAGATGTCACTAGAGTCATCAAATACAACATGTATAGATTCTTCTATAACTAAGGTTCTTTTATTAAAGACTCTATAGGCTTTACTAGTTGTAGAGTAACCTAAGAATATTCCTTCATCCGATTTAGAGTCAAATTTACCTAGATTATCTTTCCCATTATTATGAACAAAACACCTACATCCAAAAACATGAAAGTAATTAACCTTTGGTTTTCTGTTTTTCCAAAGTTCATAAAGTGTTTTCTTTATGATGGATCTTAATAAAACTCTATTTAATATATGGCAAGAAGTATTAATGGCTTCTCCCCAAAAGTACTTAGGGAGGTTACTTTCACATAACATAGTTCTAGCCATTTCCTCTAGAGTCCTATTTTTTCTTTCCACAACTCCATTTTGTTGTGGTGTCCTAGGTGCAGAAAAATTATGGGTTATCCCCTTTTTACTACAAAATTCCTCAAATGACTGATTTTCGAATTCAGTTCCATGGTCACTTCTAATGGCTATGACTGAAGACTCTCTAGCATTTGTTACTTCCTTATGAAACTTCTTAAAAACAGAAAATGCTTGATCCTTATGTGCTAGGAACATGACCCATGTGTACCTAGAGTAATCATCTACAATAACTAGACCATATTTATTTCCACCTAGGCTTGTTGTTCTAGTTGGTCCGAATAGGTCCATGTGTAATAATTCTAGAGGCCTAGAGGTAGAGACACATTTTATGGATTTAAATGAGTTCCTAGATTGTTTGCCAAATTGACATGCTTCACATATTTTGTTCTTTTCAAATTTTAATTTTGGCAAACCTATCACGAAATCTCTTTTAACTAGTTTAGTTATTGTGTCCATGCTTGCATGACCTAACTTACGGTGCCATAACCAACTGGCATCATTATCTTTAGTTTCATTGACAACTAAACATTGGTTATGTTTTGCAAGATCTTCTAGGTCAACAACATATACATTTCCACGTCTAATCCCTTTAAAAACTAAACTATTGTCATTAGGGTTTGTTATAATGCATAGTGATGGTTTAAACATAACATCATATCCTTTATCACATAATTGACTAATGCTTAACAAGTTATGCTTAAGACCATCAATATATCTAACATTATCTATAAAAGTTGAAGGGGTGATTTGAACTTTACCAATACCAATGATGTGACCTTGGTTGTTGTCTCCAAAAGTCACAGCACCTCCCTTCTTAGCTTCAAGGGTGAAAAATTGATCCTTATCACCCGTCATGTGCCTTGAGCAGCCACTATCCAAATACCAGCAGTTTTTGTTGACCTTGGCTGCAAGACACTCCTACACAAGCAAATCATGTCAACTTAGGTACCCAAGTTTTCTTGGGTCCTTCATGGTTAGTCAAGTTGGTTCCTTTTGGAACCCATACCCTTTTAATTTTCCTTCTTGATTTACCTTTCCTAAAGTTACACACATTTGCTTTATGACCTATAGTTCCACAACAAAAGCAGGTTATTTTCTTAGTTTTAGTTTCTCCAGCTTTAACAAAGAAGTTACTAAGAAGTTTTTGTTTATTTCTTGGTTTATATCCTAAACCCGCTTTATTAAATACTGCTCGTTGACTATTGAGTATCATATTTAACTTTTCAGAACTATATGTAAATTTTTCAACTAAGGGTTTATATTTGTTAAGTTCTTTAGTTAGTGTTTGATTTTCTGTTTTTAGTTCATTTAGTTTGTTTGTTAGATCCTTGTTTAAGATTTGTTTATGGTTTTTAAATTCTGAAAATTCCTTAGTTAGTTTTTCATTATCTTTAGTTAAGGTATTAGTCTTTTGAGTTAAAAGCTGGTTGCTTGTCTTAAGTTCTATATTTTCTTTGGTGATTAAATCCTTATCCTTAACTAATTTATCGTATTTATGTAGGTATGATTGATTAGTTATTTTTAGTTTTTTATTCTTAAGATTTATTGCCTTATATTCTATCATTAATTCATTAAAAGCATCATAAAGTTCATCAAATGTAAAATCAAGCTGTGTTTCGGAAGTTACCTCATTTTCATTGGCCATGAAGCAGAAATTGGCCTTCTCTTCTTGTTCTTCATCCGATGATGAAGATGATGTGTCGGAGTCCGATAGGGTGGTGACAAGGGCTTTCTTCTTCTTGTACTTGCTGCCCTTCTTTAGTAAGGGACACTCAGCTCTGATGTGTCCCGGCTTTTTGCACTCATAGCACCCAATCTCCTCATTTTCCCTTTCCTTACCTTTGTCCTTGCGGTAGGAATTTGAGGGGCCTCTCCTTTGATGATAAACCTTCTTGTGGTTGATGAATTTTTTGAACTTGCGCACAAGAAGTGCCTCACCATCATCTTCCTCATGTTCTTCTCCTTCACTGCTGCTACTGCAAGATAATTCCTTGTTAGATGAAGTAGATTTCAGAGCTATTACCTTTTTCTTGTGGGAGGACTCTTCCTCGTTGTGTTGCTTCATGGTTAGCTCGTGCGTCATTAAGGATCCAAGAAGCTCCTCGAGTGGTAATTTGTTCAAGTCCTTGGCTTCTTGGATTGCCGTCACTTTAGCTTCCCACGACCTTGGTTGACACCGAAGGATTTTTCTGACAAGCTCACTGTTAGTATAGTTCTTGCCAAGGCTTTTTAGGCCATTGACAATGTCAGTAAACCTAGTGAACATGCTAGTGATTGTCTCATTAGAATCCATTTTAAATAGTTCATACTTATGAACCAATATATTAATTTTGGATTCTTTAACTTGATTTGTGCCCTCATGGGTCACTTCAAGTCTATCCCAGATCTCTTTTGCAGAGTTGCAAGTAGAGACCCTATTGAATTCATTTCTGTCTAAGGCACAGTAAAACACATTCATAGCTTTAGAATTTAGTTGTGCCTTTCTCATGTCATGTTCATCCCAATCCTTTTCTAATTTGGGTACCGTGATACCCTCTACATATGTGGATGGGATGTATGGGCCATTTACTACAATGGTCCACATCTCATAGTCTTGGGCTTGGATGAATATTCTCATCCTAGCCTTCCAGTATGAGTAGTCGGATCCATTAAAGAAACGGGGTCTTTGGGTGGACTGACCCTCAATGTGGGAAGATCCAAATGGGGTTGTCATTTTGATCTTTTAACTCTTGGGTGGAAGAGTTTAGGCTCTGATACCACTTGTTGCCCAGATAGACAACCCAAGAGGGGGGGTGAATTGGGTTTTAAAATAATTTGGGTATTTAAAACGATGTGGATAAGTAATTAAAACTAGTGTAAGTTATTTAATTAATTACTATGTGCTATGAGTGATATGAAAGGAAGAAGAATAGAGACACGCAATCACAAACACCAAGTTTTATAGTGGTTCGGAGCTAACCCTTGCTCCTACGTCCACTCCCCAAGTCTCACTTGGGAATTCACTATAACCCCCTTGGATTACAACCAGTTGTTTTCCAAGCTCACAACCAAACTTGTTGTTTTACGAGCTCACAACGAACTCGGTCGGTTTTCCCAGGCTCACCGACTAGAACCACCCCGATTGTTTTCTCAGGATCACAATCGAACCCTTACACACGTTGGTTTTACACTCGGCTCACCAACCAACCTCAATCCCCTTGATTCAATCCCCCGATTGAACCAAGCAAATACAATGTGTAAATAAAAAGAAGAAATAGAAAAATACAGCTTCTCAAAAGCAGATAAAAGACAATATGAACAATAAATGAAGTTAAGAAGCCTCAAACGCTTTTAGGTTGGAGAAGAGGAATGGCTTCTTAAACTTCTGGTCTCCTCTTGAGTGAGTAGTCGACTTGAATGCAGGAGGAGAAGGCTTTAATTGCTGGGAAGATGTAGGTGGATGCAGTAAATGCAGATCTTCCTCTTTTTCGTTGAAGAACACGTTGCAGAGCTTGAATGCTTGATTAGTTGGAGTGGAATGGTTCTTCTCTGCCTTGCTACAGTCTTCTGTGGCTATTTAAACCAACCCCCACGGAAACTAGCCGTTAGAGAGCTTTTTCTGCCCGTTCTGCACACTCTGCGCAGCCTGACAATGTGTCCGTTGGTGGGTTAGAGTCGACTCGCGCGATCAGGAGTCGACTCGGCTGTAGCGGGAGTCGACTCAAGCTTTTCCGGAGTCGACTCGGCAACTGTTCCAGATTTGAATTAAAGTTGCCTTCACGACTGGAAGTCGACTCGTCTTGACCTGGAGTCGACTCGCCAACTTCTGGAGCTGACTTAGCAATTTCGGAGTCGGCTCATCCACTGAAGTCCGTGGATCCAATTTTGAATTTGATCCACTCGAGTCGACTCGACTGTCCTGGGAGTCGACTCGAATCTCAGAGCCCAAACTCCCGATTCTCTGTCTTTTGGCTCGTCCAGTCTTGGAGTCGACTCGAACTTCCTCGGAGTCGACTCGGCTCTCAGTTTTCGAAACTTGGTCTTCTGCCTTTTTGATGTGAAGCTGTCTTGGAGTCGACTCGAGCTGTCTGGGAGTCGACTCGAATCTCAGAGGCAGTAACTTGGTCTTCTGTCTGTTGATGGTCGCGGGGTCTTGGAGTCGACTCGCATATTGCGGGAGTCGACTCGAATCTCAGAGTCCGAAAATTGCTCTCTGACTTTTTCTTGTGTTCCTCTGAGAGTCGACTCTCACCTTCTTTGGAGTCGACTTGCCATCCATCGGAGTCGACTCGCGTTTCACTGGAGTCGACTCGAATCTCAGACCCGAAAACTGCTCTCTGACTTTTTCTTTGTGTTCCTCTTGGAGTCGACTCTTACTATCCTGGAGTCGACTCGATGAACATCGGAGTCGACTCGCGCACTTTGGGAGTCGACTCGTTGACAGGTTCTGAGTTGAAGCTTTCTGTTCTTCTGTCTGTTCTCAGTCGGAGTCGACACTCATACAGATCTGGAGTCGACTCGAGCCCGTGCCAGTGAACTTGATACGCTTGGAGTCGACTCGTGATACTCTGGAGTCGACTCGAGTCTTAGACTTTGGTTCAAGCTGTCTTCTTAACTTATCCAAAAATTATGAACCAAGTCTTGAGACACTTAGACAAGATTTTCACTGAAACACTTAATTGAATTCATTAGTAAACAAGAAATATACTCAATTGCTTTGATCTCATCAAAATCAAATAGGGTTTTAATCAATCACTCCACAGGTGGCATTCACACTAACTAGTTCTTGCGCTGTAGCTTCTATCTGAGCTCTAATTTTCTTCAGCTCTTGTAGAATCCCTTCATGTGAGGCTCTGATGGGGGCCAACTCAGTAGAGATCATCGATCTCATCTCCTCCCTCATCTGCTGGCAAATAACAGATGCTAAAGTGCGCATCTGGTCTTCTGATAGGGAGTAGGGCCCACTGACTGGAGGAGGTGGTGGCATGTATGTGGAAGGTCCAGCTGAGCTGGAGGGTACATCAGGAAAGTCCATGTGGCTATGTGGAGGAGAGTGGTGGTCAGGCTCCTGAAGTGGGATCTCAGGCTCTAGGGTTTGAGCTTTTCTCTTTGGTACCTTGACCCATGACCCATCTACCTTGTGAAACTCCATTCTACGTATTGTGCTCTCATTATAATAGTCGGTGTTTCTCAAGGGTTTTGCAGGCTCATTTTCTGGAATGGGTACTTTGAAATGTTTGAAGAGTAGGGTAAGGATCATCCCATAAGGTATGCTAAACCTAGAATACCTATGACATGTAGCAATGTAGTTCAACATAAGTCTAGGGAGGTTTAGGGGAATCCCTAGTAGGATGTGGTGCATGATAACTAGGTCTCGCTCCGAAACAAAATCAAAGCGGCCGGTTTTAGGAAATAAGACTCGGTTGACAATACTCAAAAGGAGTCTCATCTCGGCATTCAGGTCTTGGGAGTTAACCACATCGAGAGGGCCGCAGTCCTCTCGTCCTAAAAGCAAGTTTAGGGCTATTTCCCTTTGGGGATGTGAGGTCGGAGCCTCACCGTCTTTAGGAATTTGCAAGACACTAGATAGGACATCCTCATTAATTTCTACCAATGTCCCCCGGACATATGCAGTGTACCCTAAGTCCCCTAAGGCCATATTGCTAAATAGTTCTCTAACCAGGCCGGGGTAGGTCGATGTATTGAGTGTACAAAGGTGTTCCCAACCTTGGGCACGGAGTCTCTCTCCAATAGAGAACCCCTCACTATCTAGAAAATGAAAATCTATGTACCTTCCAGTGGTTACTGTGCGATTCGCACAGGAAATGGTCGCGGTTGGCGGAGCAACCGGAGGAGACGGCGCGGAAGGCTCTTCCCTCCGTTCCTCACCGTCGGTCGCTGCCCTAGGACGCCTCCCACCAGTCCTCCTAGCTCTTTTAGGTGCCATTGAATGGAAATCCTAGGGAAATGAGGAGAAAGAGGCTAGGGTTTGTGTTGGAGAGAAAATGGAGGCTAGGGTTTTTGTTTTTGTCGGGGATGAAAGGTATAGCTCGGGTCGGCTCGAGCTGTTTCGACTTATTTTAAAAACCCTCGTTCGGTCCCCGAGACGTCTCCGCGACTAAGGCGAGACGTCTCGCCGGGGGGAACGTCTCTGCGATTTGCCAGAGACGTCTCCGGCACTGAAAAATTTCAGACTGATTTTTATCTTTTCCTAATTTGTTTTATTTAATCACACTAATCAATATGATTTCTTTTGGTGAATACAGAATGAGTTTGTTTGTGATCCTCCCCCTTAATAATACATCCTATAGAGGTTTGATAATGATTTTTGAATTATTAATGTTGAAATGAGGAATGTTTGACCAAATTTCGAATACCTATGAAATAGGCTCTGAAAATATCTCTATGAAGAGTCCAAGGGAGGGTAACCATCCTCCGGAAAGTCAAACAGTTCGTCATTTAGCTTAGATGGATTCATGCTTTCACTTATGTTGACCTTGAGGTGGATTACTAGCTTGAGTAGCAAAGTATTGCAATACAAGTTGAATTTATTTGCTAGGATCATACAAGCTCAAAGCATTCCTTAAGAAGTTGAACCTATCTTTACAAAGGGGCTTTGTAAAGATATCGGCCAATTGATTTTCAGTACATACATATTCAATCATCACATCATTTTTCAGCACATGATCCCTAATAAAGTGATGCCTAATTTCTATATGCTTTGATTTAGAGTGTTGGACAGGATTTTTTGTTAAATTGATTGCACTTGTATTATCACATTTAATTGGTATGTTGTCCATTTTGATACCGAAGTCTTCAAGTTGTTGCTTAATCCAAAGAACTTGGGCACAACAGCTTCCAGCTGCAATGTACTCAGCCTCAGCTGTGGACAAGGCGACTAAATTCTGTTTCTTGCTAAACCAAGAAACCAAATTAGCACCCAAGAACTGACATGTGCCACTTGTGCTTTTTCTGTCGAGTTTGCACCCGGCAAAATCAGCATCGGAATAAGCAATTAAATTTATGTCAGATTGTTTAGAATACCATAAGCTTACATTAGATGTCCCTACTAGATATCTAAAAATTCTTTTAACAGCTTGCAAGTGTGATTCCTTAGGACATGCTTGGTATCTAGCACACATGCAAACACTGAATAATATATCTGGCCTACTAGCAGTAAGGTAAAGTAAAGAGCCTATCATACCTCTGTACAATTTGCAGTCTATACTTTTACCTTTTTCATCTTTGTCAAGCTTGCAACTTGAGCCCATGGGTGTGCTAATTTCCTTTGCATCCTTCATCTTGAATTTTTCCAACATTTCCTTGATATATTTGGATTGACTGATGAAGATGCCTTCCTCTGATTGTTTTATTTGTAGCCCAAGGAAGAAGTTGAGCTCACCCATCATGCTCATTTCAAATTCTCCCTGCATAAGCTTGGCAAACTCTTGACAAAGACTATCATTAGTAGCACCAAAAATTATATCATCTACATAAATTTGCACAAGCAATAAGTCATTTTTTTTTCTTTTAATGAAGAGGGTTTTGTCTACATTTTCTCTCTTAAATTTATTTTCAATTAGAAAATTACTTAATCTTTCATACCATGCCCTAGGAGCTTGCTTAAGCCCATACAATGCTTTATGCAATTTATATACATAATCTGGATGTAAGTGATTTTCAAAACCTGGAGGTTGTCCTACATAAACTTCCTCCATTATATAACCATTTAAAAAGGCACTTTTTACATCTATTTGATAGAGTTTAAAATCCATGAAGCATGCATATGCCACAAGTAGTCTAATAGCCTCTAACCTAGCAACAGGAGCAAAAGTTTCATCAAAATCTATTCCTTTCTCCTGATTATAGCCTTTGGCAACTAGTCTGGCTTTGTTTCTTATAACTATTCCATCTTCATCTAGTTTATTTCTATACACCCACTTGGTGCCTATAATTGAAACATTAGGGGGTCTTTTCATTAGAGTCCAAACTTCATTTCTTTCAAATTGGTTTAATTCTTCTTGCATAGCATTCATCCAATTATCATCTTTTTCGGCTTCTTCTAGTGATTTAGGCTCTATTTGTGAAACGAAAGCAAGATAATTACTAGTATTTCTTAGAGAGGATCTTGTCCTTACCCCTTGTGAGGGATCACCAAGGATTAGATCCTTTAGATGACCATGTGCATACCTCCATTCCTTAGGAAGATCTTGATTTCTCAATGGAGGTTGATCTTCTTCATCTTGCTGAATTGTATCTTCTTTGATCTCATCCTCATGTTGTTTGTCTTGTATGGAGAATTCCTTCATTCGGTCTTCAAGTATACCTGCATCACCATCTTCTTCTTTTCTAGAAGAATCTCCATTAGCTTCATCAAAAACAACATGAATGGATTCTTCAACAACGAGAGTTCTCTTGTTGAAGACCCTGTATGCTCTACTAGATAAGGAATAACCTAAGAAGATCCCCTCATCTGATTTAGCACTAAATTTGCTTAGATTGTCCTTTCCATTGTTTAAAATAAAACACCTACAACCGAACACATGAAAGTAACTTATATTGGGCTTCTTATTTTTTATTAGCTCATAAGGTGTTTTCTTTAAAATAGATCTAACTAATGCACGGTTTAAAATGTGACATGCAGTATTTATTGCTTCAGCCCAAAAATATTTTGGTAGATCCGATTCGCACAACATGGTACGAGCCATATCTGCTAGTGTGCGATTCTTTCTTTCTACCACCCCATTTTGTTGGAGTGTCCTAGGGGCCGAAAAATTGTGATTGATACCATTTTCGTCACAAAACTTTTCAAAGTGCTGATTTTCAAACTCGGTACCATGATCACTCCTAATTGCTTTTAGTTTAAGATTGAGTTCATTCGAAACTCTATTATGAAACTTGATAAAAGTGGGAAAGGACTCATCTTTATGTGCAAGAAATGAAACCCATGTAAAGCGTGAAAAATCATCAACAATTACAAGACCAAATCTCTTACCCCCTAGACTAGCAGTTCTAGTGGGTCCAAATAAATCCATGTGAATTAGTTCTAAGGGTTTTGTTGTTGAAACTATGTTTTTAGGCTTGAAAGAGCTTCTCGTTTGTTTTCCTAATTGACATGCAGCACAAATTTTGTTCTTTTCAAAATCTATCTTTGGTAGTCCTTTGACTAGATCTTTTGTAATCAATTTAGAAATTAAATCCATGCTAGCATGTCCTAACCTACGATGCCATAACCAACTAGTCTCATTGACTTTGGGATCCATGGCTACAAGACATTGGCCATCCTTCATGGTGAGATCATCAAGATCTACCATGTAAACATTTCCATGCCTATGTCCTGTGAGTATGATCTCATTGTCAATTGGACTACTAATTATGCATAGTGATGATTCAAATGACACTTTAAAGCCCTTGTCACAAAATTGACTTATACTTAATAAATTATGTTTTAGTCCATTAACTAACAATACATTGTCAATAAAAGAGGAGGGTGATATGGAGATTTTACCAACACCAATTATTTGACCTTTAGCATTGTCTCCAAATGTGACTACTCCTCCTTCTTTTGATTTCAAGGTGACGAAGAGACTCTTGTCACCGGTCATATGTCTTGAGCAACCACTATCAAGATACCACATTCTCTTTTTATTTCCGGCTGCAAGGCATACCTGCAAAATGATTATGTGAGGCTCTTAGGTACCCAAGTCTTCTTGGGTCCTTCGTGGTTAGTGTAGTTGGTTCCCTTAGGCACCCATACTTTAGTTATGTTTTTAGCTTTTACAAATGTACTCTTGTTAGTTTGGATCTTTCTTTGAATACAAGAGTAGGCTTTATGTCCACCTTTTTTACAATGAAAGCATGTAGGTTTTTCAGTTTTGACATCTTTTGCTTTCACAAAGAAATTCTTTAGATACTTTTATTGCTTGTTAGTTTTATATCCTAATCCGGCTTTATTAAAAACAGCTCTTTGATTTGAAAGAATAAGATTTAATTTTTCAGAGTTTTGTGTAAATTTTTCAACAATTGGTTTGTACTTATGTACCTCATTCTTAAGATTCAAATTTTCTTTAACTAGTTCTTCCTTGTCCTTTTTAAGGGATTCAACATTTTGTGCAAGTGAGGTATTATTATTGAGTAGAGATTTAACTTTTAGATTCAATTCCTTAATTAGTGTTTTTGCCGTTTCATTTTCAATGCTAAGTTTTGAATTTTTGTTTTCTAGATCAATGGTGTTAACATTTTCAACGCTCTCTTTCTCAATCAATAGATTTTTAATATCTTCCTTTAGTTTTAGATTGGAGGCTTTTAATTCTTTATTCTTTGCTCCTAACATACTACAATCACTCATAAGTTCTTGAAAAGCTTCATACAATTCTTCTAAAGTAAAGTTTATAGTTGAGTTTTGACATACCTCGTCGTCTTCGAACGCCATGAAGCACAAATTGGCGGTCTCTTCCTTCTCTTCCTCGGAGGAGGATGTGTCACTATCATCCCAAGTTGCCTTTAATGCCTTCTTCTTCTTCTTCCCAAAGTACTTCTTTTGTTGAGGGCATTCGGAATGAATGTGTCCCGGTCTCTTGCAATCATAGCATATGATTGGGTCTCTTTCTTTTTCCTTTTCTTTTTTCCAATCATTTCTCCCTCCAAATTTCTTTCTTGGGAAGGGTTTCTTTCTTCTCATAAATTTCTTAAACTTCCTTACTATTAAACCCAAATCCTCATCTTCGCTTTCCTCTTCACTCTCACTACTTTCTTCTTCACACACACTCGAGGTAGCCTTGAGTGCGATTGTCTTCTTCTTTGGCAACTCTTCTTCATGTTGCTTCATTGTGAGCTCATGCGTCATCAATGAGCCCAATAGTTATTCTAGTCCCAAGGTGTTGAGGTCTTTGGCTTCTACGATTGCCGTGACCTTTGCTTCCCATGCTTTCGGCAAAGACCTGAGAATTTTACTCACAAGTTCCGGATTAGTATAAGATTTACCCAAACTTTTTAGACCATTAATTATATCGGTGAAGCGTGTAAACATGCATGTGATGGTTTCATTGGGTTCCATCTTAAACAACTCATATTTGTGAACAAGAATGTTCACTTTAGACTCTTTGACTTGATTTGTACCCTCGTGGGTAACTTCAAGCCTATCCCATATTTTCTTAGCGGAACTACATGTGGAGACTCTATTAAACTCATTTACATCTAGAGCACAAAATAATGAGTTCATGGCTCTAGAATTGAGTTGAACCATCCTATTATCATTCTCATCCCAATCCTCCTCAGGTTTGGGAATTTGAATGCCATTCACCATGTGTGATGGTTCTTGTGGTCCCTTGACTATAACCCTCCACAAGGCATAATCTTGTGCTTGAATAAAGATCCTCATTCTAGTCTTCCAATAGGTATAATTTGTCCCATTGAAGAGTGGAGGTCTATTGGTTGCCTGCCCCTTAGCAGGAACATTGTTAAAGGGTGTTGCCATCTAGATCTTTGGCTAAGACGGTTAGGTCTTTCAAGAAATACACAGAGCACCTGCTCTGATACCACTTGTTGCCCAGAGATGGTCACCCAAGAGGGGGGTGAATTGGGTATTTTAAAACTTTTTGACTATTTAAAAAATAAAACACGCAGATGTATGAACTAAAGTAAAGATGGAGGGATGAGAACAGTCAATCGCAAACACGAGATTTTATAGTGGTTCGGAGCTTCCACTGCTCCTACATCCACTCCCCAAAGCACCTTTGAAAATTTTCACTATAATCCAAGATTACAGTCCGGTAGTTTTGCGAGTGCACTACCCAACTCGTTGTTTTACACCGGGCTAACAACGAACCCTATAACCTCCAATTTAACCTAGGCTTGGGACGCCTTTCCCTTGTTCTAAGTCCCTTGACTGGAACAAGCACAATATTGAAAAAGTTTTACAAGGATTTAAAAGCTCTAAATAAGCAAATATAACAATGATAAGCAATAGAACCCGGAAGAACCCTTTTAGCCGTTGGAAGCGTGGGAGATGATGGTTCTTCCGATGTGGATCGCGTTGGCTTGAGTGTGAGCTTTGAATCCTGAGCGGAAGAGAGTAGTTGAGCTTGAAATCAGTTGGGAAGCTTGAAGGCACTTGATTTCTTCACTTGAATGCACTAACTCCCTTGAACCTCTCTCTCTTGCTTCTCTCTTGAATGATCTTGTGTTGGGTTGGTGAGAAGTTGTTGAGAAGCACTTAAGAGGTCCCTTTTATAGCCCAAAAAGCAAATATAGCCGTTAGAGATAAAGTTAAAGAGATTTGAAATTCAAACCAAACCTGCAAAAGTTGTCAGTCGCGTCCCAGGCGCTCCGGAGACGTCTCCGCTTCATCGCGAGACGTCTCGGCTGTAAGATTTTACTTTTGACGATGTTTGGGGTCGACTCGGTGCTTTACGGGGGCAACTCCGATGATGAACGGTTTGAATCCTTGTTTTCTATTTTTCTGAGAGGGTCGCCTCAGCGCTTTACGGAGACGTCTCGGCTTGTTTGCACTTTTTGCATGGGGACGACTCCGCTGCCTTGGGGACGACTCCGCCGTTATATCTCCGAAAAACATGTCTTCTGGAATTCTCTGAGAGAGTCGACTCCGCTCTTTCAGGGGACGTCTCCGCTGCCTTATCACTGAAAAAGACATCCTCTGGAATACCCTGAGAGAGCCGACTCCGCTATCTCGGGGACGACTCGGGAGGTTTACTTTTTACTTGCGGGGACGACTCCACTTACTGTGGAGACGACTCGCGCATATCACTTGAAATCGGCCTTTCTGCCGCCTCTGAGAGAGTCGACTCCGCTACTGAGAGAGTCGACTCCGCTATCGCGGGGACGACTCGGCAGGTGCCGGGGACGTCTCCAGTCGTGCCAGTTCTTCCTGTTTGTGCCAGAGACGTCTCTGAGACAACCCGGAGACGTCTCGGCTGTCCCTGATCTGTTTTCTTCAGCTCAAAAATTCTTCAATAAATTCATAAAATTATGGGAACTTGCCTAGACATTTCTTAACAATATTCTTAATTAAACACATGAAATCCTCAAGTAAATTATTAAGATAAATGGAATTATACTCTAGTGTTTTGTATTCATCAAAATCCATTAGGGGGTCAACAATCTTGTTGATGATTCAACCTATTGACACCTGATTTATATGATTCAGTACTATGACCTGTTGAGCATATTTATATTATCATACATACTTATTTGATTATTCTATATATGCTCCAGATGAGTTGATTAGGATTGTGATGATTTACTCCTTATTTCTTATGTTGAGTTATGTGTACCCTGTTCTTGACGACTGCTCATATGCTCTTGAGATTTCATCTCGAGCCATGATTATATCTTGTCTCATGTGCATAGTACTCTCTACTCCACTCACTGAGTATTTATATACTCACTCCCCAGTTTGGTGTTTTTGATTGCAGGGCAGGTATTGTATAGAGAAGAGCAGGGTTAGAGATTGCCTGCTAGCTGTGCCGCTCCATAGTATAGTATAGTATAATATAGATAAAGGTTTATACATTTTGGTGTATTATAAACCTTCTATTGTATATAGTGTATAGTTACAGTCATAGATCCTGTTGTGGATATGGGTTTGACCATGGATGGAATGGGAACCAGATTTTTATACAGTTGAGTTATATGCCTGTGATGATGCATTGATATATATTGTCCAGGTTCGTTATGTGACAGGTTATGTGATTGCTGCTCTGACAGGTAGCATTGTTGTATGTAATGAGATAATCCTGACAGGTCACCATAGGAAAGGTGATCATTTTGTGCATGCATCATGCCAAAATTTTCAGAATTTATTGATGATTGATAGGTAGTAGGGTTCTACGTGGTGGCTGGTGGCCTTATGCCTACCCGCACCCTAGGACCGTCGCGGCGGCCCGCCGGGAACGGGGCGGGGGTCGTGACACACATATTTCCCAAACCTAGAATGAAAAGCAGTAGGCTTGCATTATTATGTTTATTGGATGGTTATATTAGTATTTTTGAATTATTGAATTTGCTGGATGGTTGTATTATTCCTTTAGGAATATTTATTAGATGAGTTGGTATGAATTATTATGAAAATTGTGAGTGATATCTTCAATTTGGTTATTTATTTATAAAAATTTTGAAATGAATAAAAAAAGTTAAATAGTTTTCAGTTTTTTGGTTTCGGTTTTGGTCTTGCTTTTTTTTTAATGACGGTTATGGTTTTTTATTTCAAAAACCATCCGGTTTCAGTTTTGAAGAATGGTTGTGGTGGATTTCGAGTGTGGTTTCTATTTTTTCACCAACTACATCCCATCCTACATAGAGATAGACGACGAGGTGGATAAAACTGCAAAAATTATTATTTTTTAAATATAATTAAATCAATTAATAAAATATATAACATCAAATATCATAGAAATAGATAGACTATAAATGACATCTCTTATATCAATGACACCGGAGGGATATTAAATGAATGAAATTGGGATATAGATGGAATATGATGAAATAGGGTCAGTTTGAGATTTCCTATGAAATGAGGCATAGAACGGAGCTATTACGAAGAAATTCCAGAAGTTACGAAGGAAGCTTCAGACTCATATTATTCATGAGTTAAGAACGAGAGTTGAACTCTATAAGGTTGTATCTTCCGTTGTTCCTCAGTAGCTCAGTATTAGACTAGTTGGTTGTTCATACATAATATTAAAAACTAAGGTTCCAAAATATAGAACATAATGCACTAAATAATCAGTAAAAATTAAAAACAATAAATAAAAATATGATTCTTAAAAAATAAAAAATACCATAAACTAAAAAATATTCTAGTAAATATCTTGAGTTAGATCCGAGCGAATATGCCATTAGCTGCCTCCATCACCGATGCCCAAGGGGTGGTATAAATTGCCACCCAAAGAAAAAAAATATTTGAGATTGCTCGTAAACTGTACATAAAAAGTTTATCGGGTCTATAATTATTGACTTGGCAACTTTACAATCAACTAACTATATTTCATAACAAATTTATGAGTTGCACCAATCCTTCCTTGTCTGCAAATTATATTTTAGTTTATTTTTATTTCCCTAGATTTATCATTAAAAGCTAGCTAGTATATCAAGGGACTGCCTCGTGTCAAATAGCTCTTGTTTCTCGCTATCGATATATTAAATTAAGTCTCATGCTTGTGTATCGGCAGTTCTTTAACTAAAATAGGAAGAAACATAATGATCAACGTCCCCTTCAAGCATTACTTCATGAAGATGTACAGAGCATAAGAGCATATGAGGAGTGAGATTTTGTCACTTATCATGCGGATTCTAAACAAAATTCCTCGTTATGGACTACCTACCCTTGCCGTACATACTAAAAAGCTCTTACATTAGCAATATGGTGTAAGATATGAGAATTAAAAAAAAAAAAATCTTAAAAACAAACTTTCTTTGCAAAAAAATTGAGAAAATAAAGAAAATAACAACAACGAGCTTCTAAATTATGCCTTGTTTTGCTAATTTATTTTCCGAGAACTCAATTTGGTACTCTCTCATCCTTTTAGTTCACGTATCTTGCATAACTAATTGGCTTGGAAACGACTCTAATTATTAAGAAGACATACCTCGAGGTTGCTCCCACTGGCAGCAAACAGTAAACATAATATTAACTAAACTATATAACACCAACAAGGATCTTTCCGCTGTTCTCAAATGGAATATATATCTTCTACAGCAGATGGAAAGAAAAAAAAAGAGAATAGCGAAACAAAAAAAAAAAGAGGAAAAAAATAAGAGAAGAATAAAAGTACATAGTATTTACATGGTTCGATCTATTGACCTATGTCCAAAGGTAGAGATAATACAAAAGCTTTACTATAAAAAAATGGAGATTACAAAGTACAGGATTACCTCATAAACTCTAACCCCTAATACACCCGATCTCTAGGACACTCAATTGCACTCTTTCCATGAGGTTACAAGAAATATACATAATAGAATAAACTGATTTAGACTCGAATTGGTATTACCAATATATAGTTGGTGTTCTAAGTTGATATGGACTTGAACTAATGTCCTAAGTCAACCTTTTAGAACTAATGTAGACATGACCTTCTAGAATTTGTAAACTCAAGACGTACATGTCTGCCTAAGCTTGAAGTTTACTAAGTCAAATATATCGAAACCTTTCTCATCGCCTCTTCCACCCTTGCTTCTAATGGCATCAACCTCTACAAACGCCAATCAAGTCCAAACAATGCTTGCACTTATCAACTGGAAGCGGCCCGATATCTTCATTCATGGCTACGACCCATTCTGCAGACTTCTTGCTGTCAATTACATCTTGGTATGGGGAAGTTTCGTCACCCTCAACACTCTCATTTATTGCTAGAGCATAAGCAATAGTGTTTGTATATCGTGAAGATGGTCTAATCTGTCTTCTCTCCCTGTCAGTAGAAATATTGTACTATTGTTGTTATTATGACGCATCATCTTGTATAGGATTCTGCATATCTATCTCGTTAGGCTGAACTAAAGAGTTTTGTAACAGTCTTCCTGGAGCTTCAACATCATGCTCCACCTATTAACTGACACTGTGGTCTATAGCTGCACTAGATTCCTTCTTCTAATTTAATATAGTAGATTCATTAAAAGTAATATTTCTGCTAATAATAATTTTGGGTGTTGCCCAAGGTGACAACCCAAGAGGGGGGGGGTGAATTGGGTTTTCTAAAAATTATGTTCCCTAATTTTTACTTTGAATAGAATGCAGCAGAATAATAAGATGTTATTTACTTAAGCTCTAGGCAATTACAAGTAAAGCAGTGGAAGATTAAGCTAGAGCAATTATACTATGGCTTTAGGGTGCAATTGATCTAACATTAACTTATAGTTGTATGATCAATTTTAATCTATGTGTATGGTAAGAATGGTGTGGAAGCTAAGCAAATCACTTATAACTCTATAGAAACAAATCTAGAGATATTACACAATCAAGCATGAATGGAAGGCATGAAATACAAGAGATAAAGCATCACAAACACAAAGATGTATAGTGGTTTGGTGCACCCCAGCACCTACATCCACTCCCCAAGACCTCTTGGGAATTTCACTATAATCCCTTAGATTACAGTCGGTTGTTTTACAAGCTCACAACCCAACTTGTTGTTTTGCGAGATCACAACGAACTCGGTCGGTTTTCACAGGCTCACCGACTAGAACCAACCCCGATTGTTTTCCCGGGCTCACAATCAAACCCTTACACGTTGGTTTTACCCTCGGCTCACCAACAAACCTATCTCCGTTGGTTTTCCCCTTTGGCTCACCAACAAACCTATCTCCGTTGGTTTTCCCTTTGGCTCACCAACAAACCTTACACCGTTGGTTTTCCCTTTGGCTCACCAACAAACCTTACACCGTTGGTTTTCCCTTTGGCTCACCAACAAACCTTTAACCCCTTGATTCAATCCCTTGATTGAATCAAGTTACAAGATATTAAAACAAAGAATAAAACAAATCAAAGCTTCTTAAACAAGCAAATGTAACAATATAAACAGATAGAGTAAAGAGAAGCCCTCAAACGAGTTTTGAAGATGGAGGAGCTCGACTTCTTCTTTACTTGACCCTCTTCTGATTTGGCACGAAGTAGAGGATCACCGCGGCAGCACACGGATGGAGAGGAAGCTTTAGGATACACTTGGAAGCTCTTCTTTTCTCTATTTCTCTTTGGATGGCCCTTTTTGTGCTTATGGGAGATTTCCCTTGTAATCTCTTTCCTAAATGTTTTCTCCCACTTCCATGCCTTCTCCCCTAGCTCTCCTCTTGATTTTATAGCTTTAGAGGGAGTCCCAACAAAAATCTAGCCGTTAGAGACGAAAATAGAGCCGTTGGAATCAAGAAAAAACTAGCCGTTATGCCTCCCAGCGTGCTCGAGTCGACTCGGCTGAAGTAGGAGTCGACTCGGCTGAAACAGGAGTTGATCTGTGAATAGTAGTCTGCCGGCACTGTAGCTGGGAGTCGACTCCTGAAGTTGGGAGTCGACTCCTGAAGTTGGGAGTCGACTCGAGATCACTGTAGCGCAGAAAATCAACTCTCTGTCTTTTTGTTTGTTCTCAGTCGGAGTCGACTCGTAGAGTCCCGGAGTCGACTCGAGCACTGTTCCTTGAACCTCTAGAGTGCCAGAGTCGACTCGAAACTTCCAGGAGTCGACTCGAGGACTATTCTTTTGAATTTTTCTTTGAATTTGCTCCTTCAACTTGAAATCTTTGAACTTGAAGCTTGGGCCAATGAATTGTAGCTTTCTTCCAACTTTTCTTGAGAACTTTGGAGGCCTTCTTGTATTCTTCCAACTTGCTATGTTCCTTGCAAAATAAATATCTTTCTCCTTGCAACACAAACATTAGTATTTATACTTCAAGATTTTGTGATCATCAAAATCAATCTTTGAATCAATCTTTGGGTCATCAGTCTCCCCCTTTTTGATGATGACAAAACTTAGAGTATATGCAATATAAAAGATATTGTTTTCTAGAAGTAATACATAGCAAAGTTGCATGAAGTAGAAAACATATATATTTAAAAAACATACTTCATGATAATGCTTTAGATTTAATCAACTTAAGATAATCAATATATGTCAATTCCAGCTGATTTGTATTCAATTCAAAACATAAAGCATTATGAGCATATACTTAGATATTTCTCCCCCTTTTTGACAACATCAAAAAGATAGGGAAACATTAAGCACAAAGATCAGAATACTCATATATTTCTTTTCCTTATTGTACTCTGATTTGAATGTTAAATTATTGCAAGGATATGAATCATATAACTCAAGGCAATAATATTGGAATCAGATTAGAACAGAACACATTAAATGTGATTTCAAGAAGTTTTCTAATTTGATACCACAGATAGTTTTCTATTCAAGTGTAGGTGGAATCTTCCTTAGGTTAATCCAAGAAGTACTACAAATGATATTCAAAGAAAACATGAGTGGAAATCTAACCTCTCTTCACTGAGTATGAAAGCTTGTTCGTTTAAGACCTTTTGCCCAATCTATTAAGTATTTTATCAACCATGAGAGCAATTTAATTAATTTTCTTAATGACTTCAAAGTTCTTTTATGATAATAGGAGCATTGGGGCACAAATATCAAAATATACATTCATGCAATTTTTGATACATCTTAGAGCTCTTTTAAAGACTTTCTTTTATTTCTTTAGAAAATAAGCACAATTTGATACATAAAATAATGAATTTGCACAAAATTGAAGTTCCAAAAAGCAAGCCAATTAGAGCTCATTAGTGAAGTTCCAAAAATAGATTTTCTAAGAGATACTCAAGAAAATTTAACACATTATTCTCCCCCTTTTTTATTAAATTAGAGGCTCTTAAGATTTGCAATTTGGTTCAAGAGTGATGCATGAGATATACTAACCAAATAACACGCCTCAAGGTGTATCATACAGATTTTCAGATTTAAATTTCAGATGATACATATTGGAGAGTATTAGAATCACTTTTCATTTAGTGTTCTTTCTCTCTCCTTTAGTTATAGATTTATGCGATTAAGTTCCATAAGACCTTTCCTTCTGAAATTTTCTTTCTCCCCCTCAATTGATCATTCCATTTAAGAGTTTAGAATCCTAAGATAATGTTCAATAAGATTGTCAATCTCAAAAATATATTTCAGCTTATTTTCATAAGACTCAAGGTTTGAGATAAGACAACCTTTATAGAACTCATCTCAAGGAAATTAAAGCATGTCTTGCAATATAAGGAGGTTCATCAAAATCAATCCATAAAATTCAAAGTATGCATCAAAATAAAGTGTCTTTGGGATAGGATACTGAATATCTAAAGCTCCCCCTCAAAAGATGCATTCTTCTTTAATCATTTTAAATTGTTGAATTTCAGATTTTAGTGATAAACGTGAATAACACTGAAATTCTGTAATATCGAGAATGTAGAGTAATCTAGTATTATTCCAAAATTTGTAGTAATTACTCTTTCTAATCCTTTACGAACAAGTTATGCTTTCTCTTAATTTTAGAGAAAATGTATAGAAATATTAATCAGAAAATGATTCATTTGAAGCTCAATTTCTTTCAAAAGCATTTACATTTTCTTTCTTTTAGAGTCATTTGAGTGAACTGAAATATTTCTAGTTTTAAGATCATTCACTCTATTGATGGAAGTCTTTAATAATGTAGGAGAGAAAAACATATAGATGATCATTGAAGTATATCTATTTATAGAACTCAATTTCTTAATTATAGTTTTTTTGCAATGGATACTTGAAACTCAATAAATTTTTAAATATTAAAATAAAGTCATATATTTTAAAATTATTTACTTGCAATCAAGATCATTGAAAGACACATCATTTAGACCAATATTGGTACATTTTAATGATAAGAAAAGATATGTTTCGGATGCGTATCGGAGCAATCAAAATAAATTCTGTTTTTCTTACATTAACATTTTATTTAGTAATCATATGGAGTTTAAGCTTTTATACAAAATCAAATTCTGAATTTCATAAAGATTTTCAATAGAGGCCTTTTAAGTCATAATTTGAGATATGTATCTTTCACATTGTGGCTCATCTTAAATTATTATGATTGAAAAATACATATTTCAATACCATTAAAGCACTTTCAGAATCTTTGTGTTTAATTTTGAGTTTCGATACAAAATAAAGGATATTTTAACAAGTATTAGGACATTATGTATCAAAGTTAGGCGAGTAGAAAGATAGATCAAAATCAATTTATTTTCCCTAAATAGAGATATTCTTCTCTTCTCCTTTCTACAATTTTATTTAGCTTTCAGATTTTAACAATGATTGTGAATGACAAATCTGAAATTTCTTTTCAATAAAACTAAACAAAAGATGTTATGTAGCAATTCATGCATTCAATCAAATTGTCCAAGCATGAAACATTACAAAATATTGAGAACCCATAAATCAAGACATCATACTATATGCAAAATATATTAAGTGTTAAGTCATGCATTAAAATAATAATAACAAGCATGTCAAGGATCAAAGTCAATTCTTTTCAAATACACTCCCCCTATTTAAATATCATCTTGCATTGACTTCATCCTTATGGTGTGTTTCCAAGTGACTAATAATTAGACTTGATTCTTCTTATATATTTTCATTTACTTTGTCTTTCATTTTCAACTTTCTTATGCTTTATATTCTATTTGCTCCCTATCCGGTGGAGTTGGGAAGGGGCACGAGGTACTACCACTAGCCTCCCTCTTGTGCCGTCCCTAATATGCCCTACACCGAATAGTTGGGTCAAATAGTGCCGGGTACTACCACTAGCCTCCCCATTGGCACCATCCCTATGATGAGCAATATAGAAGGATTAAAATGTTTGCTTCGAATTCTCCCTGTTTAAGTGTAATTAATTATGGATTTTATCCCTTCCAAATGTGCCAAATATATTATGCTTGTTTTACTTTTCCTTAAGATTGGAGTATTTGCCTTTGCTTAGATTCTACACCTCTTGAATAATATTCATTTTCTTTTCTTTATCTCTCTCTCTTTTTGTTATTCTCAAGTAATTTACATGAAAGAGCAGAATAAAGAATTAATCTTATGTATCATATATATGTATATCATGCAAACAACATTTTTAATATGCTCATGGATTCATAACTTCTCACAAGTTATTTTACATCAAACTTTTAAGCATATACTTGTGTATTTCATGGTTATGATATAGGCAAAGAAATCATTTAGTTTAGGCAAACCATGAAACAATTTCTAAGAGCATAAGTCAATCAATATGTATAGAGCCATGATATCAAAAGTTAATAATTAAAGAACTTAATCATGCCATAATAAGACTTAAGTTGTTGACTTTGCTCAAGAAGTATCTAGAATTACCAATCCATTCTGCATTCTTCAGTCAAATACCTACTAGATTTCTTATGTATGAACCTTTGGCTGAAGAAGGTCCTCTCTCTTGTTTGCAAGTGAATGTTTATTGTATCTTACATGGAGATATCCTTCAAGTTGAGATCTCTCATTTTCTTGCTCAAGGATCCTGCATTATTAACAAACTCCTTTTCTTTCTTGAAAGAAAGTCATTGGTTTCTTCAAGATACAAAACATTCATCCAACATATTTTTTTTTTAACTAGATGACTCAATATAAGATATAACAATAGTTGAATATTGAGCCACTTTACGCCAGAGATTGCCTAAATATAAGCAAGCACATATCACTTGAACTAAAGAGATAGTTTCATTAACCAAGATGGTTCAAGGACAAGTATGTGAGGCAATAGAAAGTTTTATCAAGGTCAAATCAATTTCTCAAAAACGATTTAGTTTAGATTTTATTTGCTTAAGATAATTATTAATAAGACATGCTAGCTAAGTTTTAATCAACTTATCTTAAACAGTTGTTTCTATCAAAATTCAGATTATGATTTATTTGTTATCAATAAAATATGATTCATTAAACTTAGATTGAAGGCTTGCACAAGTGCACATAATGAGCATACAATCTGGTCTACTAGCTGTATGATAAAATAATTATTCTATCATGCTTCACTACAGCTTTAAAATAATAGATCTACTTTGCTCATCCTTTTCAAATTCTACAAGATGGGGTTATAGACATACCTTCTTCATGCCAATCTTCTATAAGAGTTTTTTTGTGGACTAACTTTGGTCAATGAAGATCCCCTTTCTTGTTTGTCTTAATTTGGAGTTTGAGAGAAGATGTTAATTCATTCATCATACGTAATTCAAACTCACCTTACATGAGCTCAGTAAAATCTTCATATAACTCTTCATTAGTAGAACCAAAAATGATGTCATCAATTCTTCCTTTTGATACATAGATTTATCATTATTACTTTCTATCAAAAGGGTTGCTTAAACTTTTATATTATGCTTTTGATGCTTGTTCCAAATTATATATTGCTTTATCATATTTGTAATGAGTATTTTCAAATATGGCGGTTATTTAACATATATCTTTTTTAATAAAGTAAGCATATAGGAGTCCATTCTACACACTCATTTGATAGAATATAAAGCTCATAAAGCAAGCAAATAATAATGGTGATCTTTACTTCTAATCATGCAAGAATCAAGATCTATTTCATTTTCTAAGCAAACGATTTTTCTTCATTAAATGTATTTCTGAAAAACTCAATTTGGTTATAATTATTAACATGTTTTCAGATTGTTATATGTAAAAGATTAACCATATACATAAATAATTTAATTTTAGTATTTTGATAATAAATCAGTAGTCTCATAAAGAATAAGATACCTTGATATTTTTGCACCTAAAAACTTTTCATTGAATACTCTATATGCATTGCTTGATGAATGATATCCAAGGGTAGACATATCTCTATCAGATTTGGCATTATTTTCATAAGAGCATATTAAGCATAACATGTACGACTGAAAAATGTGAAAGATATGCAATGGTTCATTTTCCATTTTTTCAGAAGATCAAAATTTTCATCAAAAATAGATTTAATAGAAATCATATGTATGACAAGCAGTGATGATAGTCTTTTGAAGAATAGATGACTATCATACACAATTGTCTTTTTCATTTCTTCAAGAATTCTATTAACTCTATTTTACTCATGGTGTCCTTGGTGCTGAAATCATTGGATTTAATATTATTTTCTGTATAACCTTTATCAGGATTTTGGTTTTCAACACTGTGCCATGATACTCTTTATCTTCACAGTTTGGAAACCTTTTTCATTTGAAACACTTTTACAAGGTTTAGCAAATACAGAAAAAAATACTTTAGTTTTATTTGCCAAGAACAAATCCAATGTAAGCTTTTGAGAACTTAGAGATGGAAACAACATCTTTTAGATTTAGAAATGATTTTTGTTTGTTTCCTTAGTTAGCATGCATAGCAAAACTTTGACCTTTCAGAGGATAAAATGGCAAGGTCTTTTGAGATTAAGTACATACTAGCATGAGTTGATTTTATATGCCAAGGATGGTTTCTTTAATCTTGGCATTCATAGTGCATATATTCAAAAGCATACCAAGTACACATTATCATATCTATGATCAATAAATAATAACGCCATGGATAAAAACTCTCACTCAAGCATATAGAGAATTCATAGAGTTATTCTTAATAAATTGATTAATCATTTAGCAACTTATCCAATAGTGAGTATCCTATAAAATGAAGTGATTTGATTATATTTCCAAAAGTATTTTCTATATCACAAAATTGGTCAATACTTGCAATTCATATTTCAATCAAATACTAAAGCAAAAATGATGAAATGCAAGGTTTACTGATTTCATTATTATTATTATTTTTTTTTAAAATTACTTTTCATAAGTATGTTTTAAGTTTCATTTTTTGATGTGTGTCTAGAACACCCATTTGTATGAAAGTTCTATTTGTTCCATGGGTATCTTGGCACACCTATGTCTACATCCTCATATTTTCATTTTGGGTACCCAAGCTTGCTTGGGTCCTTGAGAGTTAGGACATATGGTTCCTTTTGGAACCCAAATCTGTTTAATAGTAATAACTTTACCATTTGATTTAATTGTACTAGAACTATAGGTAAGGTTGTTATGTCCATTCTTTTGATGTTTGAAATACGTTATCCTTCTTGATGATTTGCTTGATAAATTCAAAACATTTTTCTTTAGGGATTCATTGCTAAGTGAAGGAATCAAGCCAAATTTTGATTTATCAAAATCAGCATGTTGGCTTTCAAACATCATTTTTAATCTTTCTGAACTTACAGTAAACTTGTTAATAAGAGATTTCAGTTGGTCAACTTCTTTACTCAAGTTTTGGTTTGTTTTGATTAAGCTATGATTTTTCTGAATCAATTCTTCTGAATTTAACCTTAAGCTTTTATTTTCAGAATTTAGTTTGTCTTGTATTTCAGCAATAGAATTTCTTTCTTTTGAAATTTGCAAATTTAGCTTTTTAAGATTTTTATTTTTCATAGCTAATTTTCTACATTCACCATACAAATCATGGAAAGCATTTAAAAGTTCATCATAAGAAAATTCTTCATGAAATTCACTAGATTCAGATTCTACTTTATTTTCTAGTGCCATAAAACATAAGTTAGTTACCTCTTGTAGTTCATTGTTGCTTCTAGCTTTCTTACTTTTTATCTCTTTCTTCCTTTCTTCTTGCTTCCTCTTCTTCTTTGACTTTAGGAAGCTTTTGAATTTTCTTACTGTTGTTTCCTCCTCGAGTCGACTCGAGTTTACTTGGAGTCGACTCGACTGACTTGAGAGTCGACTTGAGATCTTCGGGAGACGTCTCGTTCTCAGAGGCCTAAAAGATGATTCTCTGTCTTTTGAATTGTTCTGCCTCGGAGTCGACTCGGGCCTTGTCGGAGTCGACTCGGCTAACTTGGGAGTCGACTCGGAACTACTTGGAGTCGACTCGTTCACAGGGTCTTCAAGACTGTGTCTCTGCCTTTCAGACTGTTCTTCTCTAGGAGTCGACTCGGACAAACTGGGAGTCGACTCGGCTACTGTGGAGGATTCTGCAATCTCATAGTTAGTACGCAATTGAAGCACATGTGAGCTAATATGAGATTTATCATAAATATTTTCTAAAGTATCCCAGATCTCCTTAGCAGATAAGCATGCAGAAATTTCATTAAACTTTGTTTCATGAATAGCACAATATAATATGTTCATAGCATTAGCATTCAATTGTGCTAAGTCCTTTTCATTAATAGTTCGAGAGAGTGTGTGAAGGTCATTTATTATGATTTTCCATAAATAATAGTTTTGTGATTGAATAAAAATGCGCATGCGTGCTTTCCAATATGTGTAGTCTATGCCATTAAACAGTGGAGGCCTATCAATTAACTGTCCCTCTCCTAGAAAACTATCTATTTGAGTTGTCATGATCTTTGGCTCTTGATCGTGAGATCAATAATTAATCTTGAGCACCTGCTCTGATACCACTTGTTGCCCAAGGTGACAACCCAAGAGGGGGGGGTGAATTGGGTTTTCTAAAAATTATGTTCCCTAATTTTTACTTTGAATAGAATGCAGCAGAATAATAAGATGTTATTTACTTAAGCTCTAGGCAATTACAAGTAAAGCAGTGGAAGATTAAGCTAGAGCAATTATACTATGGCTTTAGGGTGCAATTGATCTAACATTAACTTATAGTTGTATGATCAATTTTAATCTATGTGTATGGTAAGAATGGTGTGGAAGCTAAGCAAATCACTTATAACTCTATAGAAACAAATCTAGAGATATTACACAATCAAGCATGAATGGAAGGCATGAAATACAAGAGATAAAGCATCACAAACACAAAGATGTATAGTGGTTTGGTGCACCCCAGCACCTACATCCACTCCCCAAGACCTCTTGGGAATTTCACTATAATCCCTTAGATTACAGTCGGTTGTTTTACAAGCTCACAACCCAACTTGTTGTTTTGCGAGATCACAACGAACTCGGTCGGTTTTCACAGGCTCACCGACTAGAACCAACCCCGATTGTTTTCCCGGGCTCACAATCAAACCCTTACACGTTGGTTTTACCCTCGGCTCACCAACAAACCTATCTCCGTTGGTTTTCCCCTTTGGCTCACCAACAAACCTATCTCCGTTGGTTTTCCCTTTGGCTCACCAACAAACCTTACACCGTTGGTTTTCCCTTTGGCTCACCAACAAACCTTACACCGTTGGTTTTCCCTTTGGCTCACCAACAAACCTTTAACCCCTTGATTCAATCCCTTGATTGAATCAAGTTACAAGATATTAAAACAAAGAATAAAACAAATCAAAGCTTCTTAAACAAGCAAATGTAACAATATAAACAGATAGAGTAAAGAGAAGCCCTCAAACGAGTTTTGAAGATGGAGGAGCTCGACTTCTTCTTTACTTGACCCTCTTCTGATTTGGCACGAAGTAGAGGATCACCGCGGCAGCACACGGATGGAGAGGAAGCTTTAGGATACACTTGGAAGCTCTTCTTTTCTCTATTTCTCTTTGGATGGCCCTTTTTGTGCTTATGGGAGATTTCCCTTGTAATCTCTTTCCTAAATGTTTTCTCCCACTTCCATGCCTTCTCCCCTAGCTCTCCTCTTGATTTTATAGCTTTAGAGGGAGTCCCAACAAAAATCTAGCCGTTAGAGACGAAAATAGAGCCGTTGGAATCAAGAAAAAACTAGCCGTTATGCCTCCCAGCGTGCTCGAGTCGACTCGGCTGAAGTAGGAGTCGACTCGGCTGAAACAGGAGTTGATCTGTGAATAGTAGTCTGCCGGCACTGTAGCTGGGAGTCGACTCCTGAAGTTGGGAGTCGACTCCTGAAGTTGGGAGTCGACTCGAGATCACTGTAGCGCAGAAAATCAACTCTCTGTCTTTTTGTTTGTTCTCAGTCGGAGTCGACTCGTAGAGTCCCGGAGTCGACTCGAGCACTGTTCCTTGAACCTCTAGAGTGCCAGAGTCGACTCGAAACTTCCAGGAGTCGACTCGAGGACTATTCTTTTGAATTTTTCTTTGAATTTGCTCCTTCAACTTGAAATCTTTGAACTTGAAGCTTGGGCCAATGAATTGTAGCTTTCTTCCAACTTTTCTTGAGAACTTTGGAGGCCTTCTTGTATTCTTCCAACTTGCTATGTTCCTTGCAAAATAAATATCTTTCTCCTTGCAACACAAACATTAGTATTTATACTTCAAGATTTTGTGATCATCAAAATCAATCTTTGAATCAATCTTTGGGTCATCAGGGTGATCTAGAATTGTTGGTACACCACAATCTATATCCCTTCCTTCCATCTGCATAACCCAAGAATTTGCATCTTTTTATCCTCGGTTCAAATTTACCATCATTCACATGAACATATGCAGGGTAATCAGATATTTTCAAATCAAAATAATTAATAGAGTGACCGGACCATGCCTCATACAAAATTTTGTACTCAATTGCAATTGATGGAGACCGATTTACTAGGTAACATGTTGTATTAATTGCTTCAGCCTAGAAAGTTTTGCCAAGTCCAACATTTGAGAGCGTATAGCGAGATCTCTCCATAAATGTTCTATTTATTTGTTCTACAACTCCATCCTTTTGTGGTGTTTCTCGTATAGTGTGGTACAATCATTTCACCAATCTCTCATCTAAACGTCTTACTATACCTTCATTTTTGCAGAACTCGTCGAAAGCTTTCTGTAAAAAAAAGGGGCAATCCAGTAAGTCAATGCAGTCAAGCCAGTGAGTAGGGAGGCTCACCTGAACAGTGCTCCAAACCATTATCGATTCTCAACATTTTAATCTTTGTTTCTCAACCAAGTCTTTTCTCTGTTTGAATTTGATCAATACTTCATCTTGTGTTTCAGAAAATACAGTCAGACCTTTCTATAATAATCATCAATGAACGCTAGAAAATATTGATGTCCACTCATCGATACAACTAGAGAGGGACCCTAGAGGTCTAAATGGATGTAATCTAATGTGTTGTTGGTACTGTGAATACCAGTACTAACCTTTGCCATGCACTGCTTGCCAAATACACAATGTTCATACAAGTTTAGTTTTTCTATATATCTTCATACCATCAAGCATACCTCTCTTGGATAAAATCATCATCCCTCTCTCGCTCAAATGTTGTAAACACATATGCCATAACTGAGTAGAATTACTACAGCAAAATTGGGCAAAGGCGGCTCATTATTGTCGACGCTAGGGAGATGCATCGGTAAATTTTACTCCCATGCCAAAATTTGTCGACACTTCTAATGAACGTTGGCAATCTGAAAGAGCAGACGATGCTTGAAAGCATCATCAGAGGCCTCCAGCTAAGATGATGCTTTCAAGCATCGTTAGAGGTGGGAGCCGAGCCTGGGACAATGCTTTTAAGCATCGTCGGTATGCTCCAGCATAAGATGACGTTTATATGCATTGTCGGAGGCCAACTCTCCAAATCAAACCCAGTGTGTTGCCCAGATAGACAACCCAAGAGGGGGGGGGGGTGAATTGGGATTTAAATTAATTTGGATAATTAAAACGTTATGGATGATTAATTAAAAACTATTGCAAGTTGTTTAATTAATGCTAAGTGCTGTGAGTGATGTGAGAGGAAGAAGAGAAGAGACAATCCAATGCAAACATAGAGTTTTATAGTGGTTCGGAGCTACCCCTTGCTCCTACGTCCACTCCCCAAGTCTCTCTTGGGAATTCACTATAACCCCCTTGGATTACAGCCGGTTGTTTTGCAAGCTCACAACCAAACTTGTTGTTTTACGAGCTCACAACGAACTCGGTCGGTTTTTCCAGGCTCACCGACTAGAACCAACCCCGATTGTTTTCTCGGGCTCACAATCAAACCCTTACACACGTTGGTTTTAACTTGGCTCACCAACCAACCTTAATCTCCTTGATTCAATCCCCCGATTGAACCAAGTAAATACAGTGTGTAAAAGAAAACAGAAAACAGCTTCTCAAAAAGCAGATAAAAACAATATGAACAATAAATGAAGTTAAGAAGCCTCAAACGCTTTTAGATCGGAGATGAGGAATGGCTTCTTGAACTTCTGGTCTCCTCTTGAAAGAGTGGTCGACTTGAATGCAGGAGGAGGAAGCTTTTAATGTTAAGAAGATGTAGTTGGATGCAGTTATTGCAGATCTTCCCTCTTTTTCGTTGAAGAACAAGTTGCAGAGTTGAAAGCTTGAATGCTTGGAGTGGAATGGTTGTTCTCTACCTTGCTACAGTCTTCTGTGGCTATTTAAGCCAACCCCCACGGAAACTAGCCGTTACACTGCTTTTTCTGTCCGTTCTGCACACTCTGCGCAGCCTGACAATATGACCGTTGGTGGGTTGGAGTCGACTCGCGCGATCAGGAGTCGACTCGGCTGTAGCGGGAGTCGACTCAAGCTTTTCCGGAGTCGACTCGGCAACTGTTCCAAATTTGAATTAAAGTTGCCGTCACGACTGGGAGTCGACTCGTCTTGACCCGGAGTCGACTCGCCAACTTCTGGAGCTGACCTGGCAATTTTGGAGTCGGCTCATCCACAGAAGTCCGTGGATCCAATTTTGAATTTTGTCCACTCGAGTCGACTCGACTGTCCTTGGAGTCGACTCGAATCTCAGAGCCCGAACTCCCGATTCTCTGTCTTTTGGCTCATCCAGTCTTGGAGTCGACTCGAACTTCCTTGGAGTCGACTCGGCTCTCAGTTTCCGAAAGTTGGTCTTCTGCCTTTTGACGTGAAGCTTGTCTTGGAGTCGACTCGAGCTGTCTGGGAGTCGACTCGAATCTCAGAGGCAGTAACATGGTTTTCTGTCTGTCGATGGTCGCACAGTCTCGGAGTCGACTCGCGTATTGCGGGAGTCGACTCGAATCTCAGAGTCCATAAAATGCTCTCTGACCTTTTCTTTGTGTACCTCTTGGAGTCGACTCTTACTACCCTGGAGTCGACTCGTTGAACATTGGAGTCGACTCGCGCACTTCAGGAGTCAACTCGTTGACAGGTTCTGAGATGAGGCTTTCTGTTCTTCTTTCTGTTCTCAGTCGGAGTCGACTCGTACTAGTCTGGAGTCGACTCGAGCTCGTGCCAGTGAACTTGATACGCTTGGAGTCGACTCGTGATACTCGGGAGTCGACTCGAGTCTCAGACTTTGGTTCAGCAGACTTCTTAACTTATCCAAAATACTATGAACCAAATCTAGAGACACTTGGACAGGATTTTCACTGAAACACTCAATTGAATTCATTAGTAATCACAAGATATACTCAAATGCTTTGAGCTCATCAAAATCAAATGGGGTTTTAATCAATCACTCCACAATCTCCCCCTTTTTGATGATGACAAAACTTTGAGTATATGTAAAATGACTTGCTCAATAAATAATGAAATAAAATCCATAAATGAATTCAAATGTCTGATAATTTAATTTATCCAAGTTTGAAAGGAGTGAAACAACAAATTTCAGAGTTAAAGCTCCCCCTTTCATTTGGAATTATATAAGCCTTCATATTATGCAATCAATTGTTTGGCTTATATGTCATTAATGATTTAGCTTGATTAAAATTCAGATTCTCCCCCTCAACATATGCATTCAACTATGTTTTGATTCTCTGAATTTCCTTTTAATGCTTTGAAGTTTTTGAACTGAATTTTTTGTTTTTAGAGGGAAAATCTGTCAATTTGTTCTTGAGTAGGATTCAGCTAATCTCCGAATATCCCTTGAATAGATTCTGGAGATTACTCCATTAGGAGCTCCAAAAGAGAGATAATGAGCCTCGAGGTACCGAATCCACTTAGAACAAATTTGTGTGTGTTTTTAAGAGTTTATCTTTTTATTTATTTCCATTGATTTCTTTTACATATTTTTTCATATTTCTCCCCTTTTACACATTTTATACATATTTCTCCCCCTTTTTGTCATCATACCAAAAAGGAGGTAATCAACCACAATCAATGGCACAACCAATCATCAAATGGCACATAATTGAAGATAAGATGTCTACTCATTGTATTGATATGAATTGAAGTAGATTTGAGCATACAATAAGTAAAGTAAAACAATACAAAACAGAACTCAAACACATCTATGTCCTCCTCGAGGATGAAGCTCCCCCTCTCGAGGATGCATCTCCTCCTCTGGAGGATGTGGCTCCTCCTCTCAAGGATGTGGCTCCTCCTCTCAATCGGCTCTGCTCCATGAGGAGGGTGACTGCATCTGTGACATGGCCAAGCTGTGTGATGATAGACGTGGTGGCTCTGCTATGTGTAGTGGAGAGCTCTGTCACCGACGCCTGAAGCCCAGTCACCGATGTCTGAAGTGCGTCCAGCTTGTCGATGAGTACATTCGACAAGCGCTCGGCCCCCTCGGTGGTGGTGTGCATGTCACGACCTATCTCCTCTCGCATCTGTCGAGTGGAGCTCGTGACCTCACTCATGCTGTGGAACTGGGCCTGGACCAAACTCCGGACATTGTAGATCTCTTTCAGTACATGAGCCGTCATGTCAGTCACGGCTGTCAAGGAAGGGACCAACTGAGAAGATACGGGTGCAGGAGTGGGAGCAGGCACCGCACCTCGGAGCTCCCGAAGCAGCTCATCCCTCACCTCTCTGACTATCTCCTGTCGCAGCTCCCGGAGCTGCTCAGGATCAATCCGGACCGCCATAGAGGGTGGTGCCGAGGAGGAAGGTCCGGCGGAGGTGGTAGGAGCAGGAGGAGTGGATGGAAGGTCTGGATAGTCTGGAAGGTCTGGGTAGTCTGAATCGGGCTCAAGACTGGGTGAAGGTCTGGTGGTCTGAGCGGTGAGGGTAGACTTCCTAACCCATACCCCCTCTCTCTTCCGAAACCCCATCCTGTGCATGGTCCCCGTACACAAGCGATCTGTCCATCGCAATGCACGAGAGGGTTCCCTCTCAGGAATGGAAATCTCGTACTCCCTAAAGAGAAGAGTAAAAATCATGCCGTATGGGAGGGTGAGCCTAGGTCTATCTAGGGGCTCACACATATACCTATAGATGAGTTTGGGGAAGTTGACCGGGGTGTCCTGAAGAATGTAAGACATAATAGCTAGGTCCCTCTCATTTACAAAATCAAATCTTCCTGTCTTAGGGAAGATAGACCTGGACAGAATACTCAAAAGGATTCTCACTTCAATAGGAAGTGAGCTAGCAGATACCTCGTCTAGGGGGGACTGAGGTGGATGCCCTAAGACGACCGTAAGGGCCTCAACTCTATCCTCAGGGTGTGCGGGAGCCACCCCTACTAATGGAAGGTGGAGGATGTGGGCAATGAGATCCTCCGTGACACGCACAGGGACACCTACTACTGTGCCCTCGATACCTCCATCTCCCCGATGGACGGTACTATAAAACTCTTGAACAAGGCCAGGGTAAGTGGGAAGGTCCAAAGTGAGGAAGTACTCTAGGCCCTGGGCTCTAAGCCTATCACCTATGGTAAACCCTTCCCGGGAGAGATAGTCAAAGTCGACATACCTCCCGGTGGTGACGGCCTTCCCGGCCAACGGCCTTGCGGGAACCGCCTTAGGCGGGGAACGAGCCGGAGGTGGTTCCCTCGCGGGATCGTGCCGCGCCTTGGAGCGCCGCTCGGGACCGGCCTCGGGACGGGACCTCTTCCTAACCACGATCTTATGAGGCATCTTGACCTAAACGGGAAGAAACACCTAAAGGACGGAGAAAGGTCGACGGAGGAGACTCGAGACGGACAGGAGACGACCTAGGAACGGACGAAAACCCTAAGAACCGGTGAAAAATCGACCGAACAGAGGTTGGAGACGATCGGGGACGACCTAGGAGTCGGCTCTAGGGCTTTTTGAACAGTGGCTGCTTGAAAGAAAAGTGTTTGCGAAACGACAAACCTAGGGTTAAAAAGTCGGATCCCGACTGCGAGTCGACTCCCCTGAGTCGCGAGTCGACTCTCCTTATGCGCCTGTAGACTTCGAGTCGACTCCCGACAATGTGCGAGTCGACTCCCCCTCAGCTGCCATCTTTGCGAGTCGACTCCCGCAAATGCGCGAGTCGACTCCCCCTTAGGAGCCAGCTCTGAAACTTACTCGAGTCGTCTCTAACTTTGGCACGCACCTAAAACTCATGCTATAATCGTGCCAAATGAGGAAAAATCACCTAATTATGATCTGATTTGATGATCATTGAAAAGAAACTCTATTTTAACCACATTGTAATCATCAAAATCAATTATTCTAGTGAAAACCACCACTAGGATGGATCAATCACTCCTAATCCCCTCCTAAGCACACTAAACCTCTCTTCACTTAGGGGTTTTGTAAAAATATCTGCTAATTGATTATCAGTACAAACAAATTGGAGTGTCACATCACCATTCAATACATGATCTCTTATGAAGTGATGTCTTATCTCAATGTGTTTAGTTCTTGAATGTTGAATTGGATTTTTAGTTAGATTTATGGCACTTGTATTATCACAATTAATGGAAATTTTATCTTGTTTAATGCCATAATCTTCTAATTGTTGTTTAATCCACAAGATTTGAGCACAACAACTCCCGGCTGCCACATATTCAGCTTCAGCAGTGGATAATGCAACCGAGTTTTGTTTCTTGCTAAACCATGAGATAAGGTTTTCTCCTAGAAATTGACAAGACCCGCTGGTACTTTTTCTATCAAGCTTACATCCAGCGAAGTCTGAATCTGTGTATCCTATTTAGTTTAGGCTAGATTCTTTAGAGTACCATAGCCCTATGTTCTTAGTTCCTATTAAGTATTTAAAAATTCTCTTAACTGCAGCTAGGTGTGATTCTTTAGGATTAGCCTGATATCTAGCACACATGCACACACTAAACATAATATCAGGTCTACTTGCAGTAAGATACAGTAAAGATCCTATCATACCTCTATAAAGTTTTTGATCTACAGATTTACCTGATTCATCTTGATCTAATTTGCATGATGAGCTCATGGGGGTGCTGATTGACTTGTTTCCCTCCATATCAAACTTCTTGAGCATCTCCTTGATATATTTTGCTTGATTGATGAAGATTCCTCCTTCAGATTGTTTGATTTGAAGCCCTAGGAAGTAGTTCAGCTCTCCCATCATGCTCATCTCAAACTCACTCTGCATCAAATCAGCAAACTCTTCGCAGAGGCGATTGTTAGTAGCACCGAAAATGATATCATCAACATAAATCTGTACTAATAACATATCTTTGTTTTGCTTTTTCAGAAATAATGTTGTGTCTACATTTTCCCTAGAGAATTCATGTTCTAATAGGAATTTACTAAGTCTCTCATACCATGCTCTAGGTGCTTGTTTTAATCCATAAAGTGCTTTGTTCAGTTTATACACATGATTAGGGTATTGATGATTTTCAAAACCAGGAGGTTGTTCTACATACACTTCCTCATTAATATACCCATTTAAAAATGCACTTTTTACATCCATTTGAAATAGTTTGAAATCCTTAGAGCATGCATATGCTAATAATAGTCTAATAGCCTCAAGTCTAGCTACGGGAGCAAAGGTTTCATCAAAATCTATGCCTTCTTCTTGATTATAACCCTTTGCTACTAGTCTAGCCTTATTCCTTATAACAATTCCATTTTCTTCTAGCTTATTTTTATATATCCATTTTGTACCTATAATTGGATATTCAGAAGGCCTCTCTACTAGATCCCACACTTTGTTTCTAGTAAATTGGTTTAGTTCTTCTTGCATTGCATTTATCCAATTTACATCATTTTCGGCTTCTTCTATATGTTTGGGCTCAAAGTGTGAAACAAAAGCTAGATGGTTATTCAAATTTCTAAGTGAAGCTCTAGTCCTAACCGGTTGAGATGGATCATCTAGAATGAGTTCCTTAGGATGCCCGTGAGCATACCTCCAAGCTTTTGTTAGCCCATGATCCACAATAGGCTCTTGGCTTGATGATGCTTCTTCAATCAATTTTTGATTATCATCTTGTAATCCCATCTCATCTATCTTTTCTTCAAGTATTTCAACATCATCATCAAAATTAACCTTCTTACTAGATGAGATGTCACTAGAGTCATCAAAAACAACATGTATAGATTCTTCTATAACTAGGGTTCTTTTATTAAAGACTCTATAGGCTTTACTAGTTGTAGAATAACCTAAGAATATTCCTTCATCAGATTTAGGATCAAATTTTCCTAGATTATCTTTCCCATTATTATGTACAAAACACCTACATCCAAAGGCATGAAAGTAATTAACTTTTGGTTTTCTGTTTTTCCAAAGTTCATAAGGTGTTTTCTTTATAATGGGTCTTAATAAAACTCTATTTAATATGTGACAAGAGGTATTAATGGCTTCTCCCCAAAAGTACTTAGGGAGGTTACTTTCACATAACATAGTCCTAGCCATTTTCTCTAGTGTTCTATTCTTCCTTTCCACAACTTCATTTTGTTGTGGTGTCCTAGGTGCAGAAAAATTATGGGTTATCCCCTTTTTACTACAAAATTCGTCAAATAATTGATTTTCGAATTCGGTACCATGGTCACTTCTAATGGCTATGACTGAAGACTCTCTAGCATTTGTTACTTCCTTATGGAACTTCTTAAACATAGAAAATGCTTGATCTTTATGCGCTAGAAACATGACCCATGTGTACCTAGAGTAATCATCTACTATAACTAGACCATATTTATTTCCACCTAGGCTTGTTGTTCTAGTTGGACCAAATAGGTCCATGTGTAGTAATTCTAGAGGCCTAGAAGTAGAGACACATTTTATGGATTTAAAAGAGTTCCTAGATTGTTTGCCAAATTGACATGCTTCACATATTTTGTTCTTTTCAAATTTTAATTTTGGCAAACCTATCACGGAGTCTCTTTTAACTAGTTTAGTTATTGTGTCCATGCTTGCATGACCTAACTTACGGTGCCATAACCAACTAGCATCATTATCTTTAGTTTCATTTACAACTAGACATTGGTTATGTTTTGCAAGATCTTCTAGGTCTACAACATATACATTTCCACGTCTAATTCCTTTTAAAAACTAAACTATTATCATTAGGATTTGTTATAATGCATAGTGATGGTTTAAACATAACATCATATCCTTTATCACATAATTGACTAATGCTTAACAAGTTATGCTTAAGACCATCAACATATCTAACATTATCTATAAAAGTAGAAGGGGTGATTTGAACTTTACCAATACCAATGATGTGACCTTGGTTGTTGTCTCCAAACGTCACAGCACCTCCCTTCTTAGCTTCAAGGGTGAAAAATTGATCTTTATCACCCGTCATGTGCCTTGAGCAGCCACTATCCAAATACCAGCAGTTTTTGTTGACTTTGGCTGCAAGACACTCCTACACAAGCAAATCATGTCATCTTAGGTACCCAAGTTTTCTTGGGTCCTTCATGGTTAGTCAAGTTGGTTCCTTTTGGAACCCATACCTTTTTAATTTTTCTTTTAGTTTTACTTTTCCTAAAATTACACACATTTGCTTTATGACCTACTGTACCACAACAAAAGCAAGTTATTTTCTTAATTTTAGTTTCCCCAGCTTTAACAAAGAAGTTACTAAGAAGTTTTTGTTTATTTCTTGGTTTATATCCTAAACCCGCTTTATTAAATACGGCTCGTTGATTATTAAGTATCATATTTAACTTTTCAGAACTATACGTAAACCTTTCAACTAAAGGTTTGTATTTTCCAAGTTCTTTAATTAATGTTTGATTTTCTGCTTTTAAATCATTTAGGTCTTTTGTGAGATCCTTGTTTAAGATTTGTTTATGGTTTTTAAGTTCTGAAAGTTCCTTAGTTAGTTTTTCATTATCTTTCGTTAAGTTGTTAGTCTTCTTAATTAAGAGTTGGTTGCTTGTCTTAAGTTCTAGATTTTCTTTGGTAAGATTATCTTTATCCTTAATTAATGAATCATGCTTATGAATGTAAGTTTGGTTAGTTACTTTTAGTTCTCTGTTTTTAACATTTATATTCTTATATTCAATCATTAATTCATTAAACGCATCATAAAGTTCATCAAATGTAAAATCAAAATGCGTATCGGAAGTTACCTCGTTTTCGTTGGCCATGAAGCAGAAATTGGCCTTCTCTTCTTGTTCTTCATCCGATGATGAAGATGATGCGTCGGAGTCCGATAGGGTGGTGACAAGGGCTTTCTTCTTCTTCTTGTACTTGCTGCCCTTCTTTAGTAAGGGACACTCAGCTCTGATGTGTCCCGGCTTTTTGCACTCATAGCACCCAATCCCCTCATTTTCTCTTTCCTTACCTTTGTCCTTGCGGTAGGAATTTGAGGGGCCTCTCCTTTGATGATAGGACTTCTTGTGGTTGATGAATTTCTTGAACTTGCGCACAAGAAGTGCCTCACCACCATCTTCCTCATCTTCTTCTTCTTCACTACTGTTACTGCAAGATAAGTCTTTGTTAGATGAAGTAGATTTTAAAGCTATTACCTTTTTCTTATGGGAGGACTCTTCCTCGTTGTGTTATTTCATGGTGAGCTCGTGCGTCATAAGGGATCCAAGAAGCTCCTCAAGTGGTAGCTTGTTCAAGTCCTTGGCTTCTTGGATTGCCGTCACTTTAGCTTCCCACGACCTTGGTAGACACCGAAGGATTTTCCTGACAAGCTCACTGTTAGTATAGTTCTTACCAAGGCTTTTTAGGCCATTGACAATATCAGTAAACCTAGTGAACATGCATGTGATTGTTTCATTTGAATCCATTTTAAATAGTTCATATTTATGAACCAAGATGTTTATTTTGGATTCCTTGACTTGATTCGTGCCCTCATGGGTCACTTCAAGTCTGTCCCAAATTTTTTTTGCAGAATTACAAGTTGAAACCCTATTGAATTCATTACGGTCTAAGGCACAATAAAACACATTCATAGCTTTAGAGTTTAATTGTGCCTTCCTCATGTCATGTTTATCCCAATCCTTTTCTAATTTGGGTACCTTAACACCCTCTACATATGTGGATGGGATGTATGGGCCATTCACTACAATGGTCCACATCTCATAGTCTTGGGCTTGGATGAATATTCTCATCCTAGCCTTCCAGTATGAGTAGTCGGATCCATTGAAGAAAGGGGATCTTTGGGTGGACTGACCCTCAATGTGAGAAGATCCAAATGGGGTTGTCATTTTGATCTTTTAACTTTTGAGTGGAAGAGTTTTTGGCTCTGATACCACTTGTTGCCCAGATAGACAACCCAAGAGGGGGGGTGAATTGGGTTTTAAATTAATTTGGATAATTAAAACGTTATGGATGATTAATTAAAAACTATTGCAAGTTATTTAATTAATGCTAAGTGCTGTGAGTGATGTGAGAGGAAGAAGAGAAGAGACAATCCAATGCAAACACAGAGTTTTATAGTGGTTCGGAGCTACCCCTTGCTCCTACGTCCACTCCCCAAGTCTCTCTTGGGAATTCACTATAACCCCCTTGGATTACAGCCGGTTGTTTTGCAAGCTCACAACCAAACTTGTTGTTTTACGAGCTCACAACGAACTCGGTCGGTTTTCCCAGGCTCACCGACTAGAACCAACCCCGATTGTTTTCCCGGGCTCACAATCAAACCCTTACACACGTTGGTTTTAACTTGGCTCACCAACCAACCTTAATCCCCTTGATTCAATCCCCCGATTGAACCAAGTAAATACAGTGTGTAAAAGAAAACAGAAAACAGCTTCTCAAAAAGCAGATAAAAACAATATGAACAATAAATGAAGTTAAGAAGCCTCAAACGCTTTTAGATCGGAGATGAGGAATGGCTTCTTGAACTTCTGGTCTCCTCTTGAAAGAGTGGTCGACTTGAATGCAGGAGGAGGAAGCTTTTAATGTTGAGAAGATGTAGTTGGATGCAGTTATTGCAGATCTTCCCTCTTTTTTGTTGAAGAACAAGTTGCAGAGTTGAAAGCTTGAATGCTTGGAGTAGAATGGTTGTTCTCTACCTTGCTACAGTCTTCTGTGGCTATTTAAGCCAACCCCCACGGAAACTAGCCGTTACACTGCTTTTTCTGTCCGTTCTGCACACTCTGCGCAGCCTGACAATATGACCGTTGGTGGGTTGGAGTCGACTCGCGCGATCAGGAGTCGACTCGGCTGTAGCGGGAGTCGACTCAAGCTTTTCCGGAGTCGACTCGGCAACTGTTCCAAATTTGAATTAAAGTTGCCGTCACGACTGGGAGTCGACTCGTCTTGACCCGGAGTCGACTCGCCAACTTCTGGAGTTGACCTGGCAATTTTGGAGTCGGCTCATCCACAGAAGTCCGTGGATCCAATTTTGAATTTTGTCCACTCGAGTCGACTCGACTGTCCTTGGAGTCGACTCGAATCTCAGAGCCCGAACTCCCGATTCTCTGTCTTTTGGCTCATCCAGTCTTGGAGTCGACTCGAACTTCCTTGGAGTCGACTCGGCTCTCAGTTTCCGAAAGTTGGTCTTCTGCCTTTTGACGTGAAGCTTGTCTTGGAGTCGACTCGAGCTATCTGGGAGTCGACTCGAATCTCAGAGGCAGTAACATGGTTTTCTGTCTGTCGATGGTCGCACAGTCTCGGAGTCGACTCGCGTATTGCGGGAGTCGACTCGAATCTCAGAGTCCATAAAATGCTCTCTGACCTTTTCTTTGTGTACCTCTTGGAGTCGACTCTTACTACCCTGGAGTCGACTCGTTGAACATTGGAGTCGACTCGCGCACTTCAGGAGTCGACTCATTGACAGGTTCTGAGATGAGGCTTTCTGTTCTTCTTTCTGTTCTCAGTCAGAGTCGACTCGTACTAGTCTGGAGTCGACTCGAGCTCGTGCCAGTGAACTTGATACGCTTGGAGTCGACTCGTGATACTCGGGAGTCGACTCGAGTCTCAGACTTTGGTTCAGCAGACTTCTTAACTTATCCAAAATACTATGAACCAAATCTAGAGACACTTGGACAGGATTTTCACTGAAACACTCAATTGAATTCATTAGTAATCACAAGATATACTCAAATGCTTTGAGCTCATCAAAATCAAATGGGGTTTTAATCAATCACTCCACACAGTGCCTGACCCTCGAGCCTTCATTCTACCCTAGCTAGCCCCCTTTTCCTCCTCTTCAGTGCTGACCAGCTTTAGCCCTAGCTTTCCTCCTCTTCAGTGCCGACCGACTGACCCCACCTCCTATGCGTTGCCGACCAACTAACTCCAACCCTCTCCGCCCAAGGTATTTTTCTCCTCCTCCTTCCTTCTCGCTTGTTCTCCTCCTCCTTTTCTTCGTGTGTGTGTGTGTGTGGGTTTTCTTTCCTTCTTTAATTTGTGATCTACGCATTCTATTTCTAGTTTCCACGGAGATGGTTTGATGGATACAATATTTGTATTGAAAGCTTTTGCATGGTTTGATGGCTTTTTTATGTTTTATGTTTCTATTTCAATTTAATCTTTTTATGTTTGTATAGCTTAATCTTGATCCCTCTCTTTCATGTGGAATTCGAGTGGAGTTTATGTAAAAAATTCTAAAGATGCAAGGATGAATTCTAAAGATGGAGGATTGAATCGGTGTAACAAATTCAATACCTAGGGCCCAACAAGCAACATGTGATGGTGACCTATCTAGATGGAAGATCATCTCATCTACATATAAGTCTATAAAGTTTTATTGTCTCCTTCTCCATTTCTCATTGATTGATTCACATTCTAAATAGAACATTTTAGAGTTCTTATTTGTTACGGTAGAATATTATACAGGGACTTATTCCATGGACAATGTTCTAGGATCAACTTAGACGGCAAATATCCTGCTCAATTGATGTTTTAAGCAATAATAACTAGCCTAGTCAAACCAAAACGTAAGGTTGAAATAGATAGCTTCCATTTGAAATAACTTGTGGATTGACATTAACAAAAAGAGAGTCATGGAACATGTATCAACTAGCTAGCATAGAAGGCGATCAGAGACAAAACATAATGCATAGACAAATTCAACTTGTTATTCCATGATAGAGATGGAGACAAAAGGAGATGCAAAATTCCACTAATCTAAGTGATGGAATTAGCATGCGTGCATATATAAAAGATTATTTATTTTATAATATTTTTTAACTGATTCATTTTATTGACATGAAAATGAAAATGATGAACATCATATCTTTTAAAATTAGTACAGTATATTATACCAAAATGAAGAATTTTTAGATGCATTCAAATTATAGGAGCTAGCAACCAAACTTGTGCTCATTCAAGTTTGAGCTTCTCAAATTATTACTGTATAGTGTACCTAAATTTTGAAAAAGAATTTTTTTTTTTTGAGAAGATTAGGAGGCCTTGAGACACTTTGCTAGGCCTTGAGACACTAGCAAACTGCTCATTGTAACTGCTCATTCATTTGCTAATTGTTGTGTGTTTTTTAAATTAATCAATGCTATTGGGTAAGTGCTAGTGTGTGACTAAATAATCCTTCTTCACACACTAATTTTGTTTATCTTTTTTAGATAAACTGCAATTCAATCGGTATAGTAATAGAATGGACAAAAGTTGGAAAAATAAGTCGAGATCCAGTGCCGAATATTTGGATAGAGTTCAGAATTTTATTAAATTTGCTTTTGAGAAATCTAATATGAAAATGAAAAGATTTTATGTCCATGTCAAAAATGTATAAATAGTTCTTCTCTCGCTCTAAAAACTGTTGAAGAGCATTTGGTGTGAAATAGTTTTCTAAAGGGTTATACTGAATGAATACTTTATGGAAAGTCCATATTGTCGTCTTCATATAACCAATCCTCCTATCTAGAACACATCTCTAGTTTGGAATCTAGTAACACGGAATGAAATTCTATATGAAAAGATGATATAAGGGGCTTACTCAGAGGTGCTCTTGAATATAGTATTAGAAATTTAACAAATTTCAGTGGAGGACAAAAAACAGTTGTAATAAGTGATAAGCATACAATTACTGATCAGTCCATGCATGTAGAGAAATCTATACATTCTGATGACATAGCTCGGCATTATAACTTCGTGAAAGATTGTGATCAAGAATTATATCTGGGCTATAAAAATTTTAGAAAATTTTTTTTTCTGCATTGATTCCATTTGAGATATATGAATGGGTGATCCAACAAGTCTTTTACTATACTTCTTCAATTATTAAAGTATGTATTTTCGGAAGGTGCTACTTTGCCATCATCTTCTTATGAAGCCAAAAAACTAGTAAAAGAGTTGAATCTTAGATACGAGAAGATACACAGTTATCCAAATGACTGCATTTTATATCGCGGTAAAAATATTAACCAAGAGTCATGCCGAATATGTGGATCTTCATGATGGAAAAAAGATAAAGAAAGCGAGAATGATTTGTTGAATAAAGTGGATGTTGCACAAACTAAGAAAAAATTGGCTAAAATTTTAAGATATTTTTCTCTCATATCTAGATGAAAAAGGATGTTTGCATCACTGAAGATGGCTTCCTCGATGAGGTAAATAACTACATTTATTTGAATATTTTACATAATTATAACTTATTTTTGTATGAGCGTAATGACTTTCGTTCTTAACTTCTAAAGTTTCTATTTTTTTTTTGTAGATTTCTGATACTTCATCTACTCGTAGAGATAATGATGATGATAATGCCATCGACCCCAAATATTTCATAGACTATTTATTCAGAAATTCGATATGTATGTTTTTAATGTTTTCGAAGCATATTATAAATGCAATCATACATGACAATATGAATATTTCGAATGAAAAGTTCTTATTTGTGATGTGACTTTTGTTGTCTATGCAATTTTTGTTATATATTTGTTTTGGTAAATAATGTATACATATTTTTTTAAAAAAAATTATTGATTTTTTTTTAAAAATGATCACTATTGCTAACGCTTAAAAGCGTCCGCAATAGCAAAATCGCACGACACGGCACAGAAGCAAAATGGCAAAGGCCAGTGCTTATAGTGTCAGCGGAAGCCTAGATAGGCCCAACGCTTATAAGCGTCGGCCTATCTTCTACTTCTACCAACGCTTATTAGCATCGATGGAAGCCTAGACAAGCCCGATGCTTATAAGAGTTGGCCTATCTTCGGCTTCTGTCAACGTTTATTAGCGTCGGCGGACTCCAAAATGGGCCGACGCTTCGGCATAGCTTCCATTTATGCCGATGCTTTTAAAAAGCGTCGGCAAAAAAAATTTTCACCCTCACCTGCCCGATGCTTTTGTGACGCTTTTGGAAGCATCATCGTAAAAATTACCAACGCTTATAAGCGTCGATACAGGCTTTAAAAAACATCGGAAAAGACTTTTTTTTTGTAGTGCATCCATAACTGACAACTCTAATGATGAAGAAACCACTACAATACCCGTTATTGCTTTACCTCGTAAGTTATACAAGCCATTAACTAACTTTTTCTTCATCACTACAAGGGCTCCCTTAAAGACTTTCAGCAAACTATTCTCACCAGTATACTTATATCTTTGAGAATCCAAAGTACTGAAGGAAATTATGTTCTTTTTCAATTCCGAAATGTGCCAATCCTCTAAGGGTCCTTACACTACTATCGTACATCTCAATTCGATTTGTTCCAACACCAACAACCGCAACGGATTTATTAGCTCCTAACAAATCCTTTTCTTCCCTAGTCTGATAGGTAGAAAATCAGTCTCTATTAGGAGACACATGAAAGGAACAATCGAAATCAAGAATCCACACTCTTCTAAAGCTACTAACACTGACTGATAGAACCTCACTACTAGCATCATCGAAATATTCCTATGCTACACTAGTATTAGCTTCAAAGAGAGACTCTCTCTCTTTTCACCCTTTCCTTTTTTTCCTGCATAAAGTCTTCTAATATACCTTTCTTGAAAACAACGGATGTTTCTATGTCTCGATTTTGATCTAGACTTATTCTTAATGCCATAACTACTTTCTTTGCTCCTACCTCTAACAATCAAACCTTCTCCTTAATTCTTCTTATATCGCTCGGACACCTTTTTTTTCTTCTTTGAGTCTTTATATTGCAAGGCATCTTTTACATAACTAACTAAAAGATATGCTCTATCATATGCCATGGTATCAATGAAGTTCTCATAAGAGGGTGGTGGTGAGCATAATAAAACAAGAGCATCATCGTCATCATCAATTGAAACACTATTATTTCTTAAATCTAAAAAAGCTTTATTGAATTTATCTATATGATCTTTTGCAGGCATATCTTCTTTCATGTGCAGGTGATAGAGCCGATATTTGAAGTATAATTTGTTTGTGAGTGACTTGGTCATATATCTACTCTTCAATTTTAACCATAGTCTAGTCATTATCTTCTCTTCAATGACTTCTTTAAGTACCTTTTTGCTCAAACATAATTGAATTGTATTGTGTGCCTTCGCTGACAGCATCTTTTTGTATCCATCGAACATGCTATCTGTTAATTTCTCTTTGCCACCAATGCTTTTCATAGCTTTTGTTGCACCAAAAGAGCTCGCATCTTAATCTGCCAGATGCCAAAATTATTCGTGCCATTAAACATATCGATTTTGAATTTTACCGTCGTCGTCGTGAAACTCCAATAGAAAAGATTAAGGCACTAATACCACCTGTTGCGACAGGCAGGAAGAATAACAAAATAAGAAGAAAAAAAAAGAGAAAAGAGCAAGAGAAGAACAAGAGAAGATCAAGAGCACATGATACTTACATGGTTCGATCTATTGATTTACATCTACAAGCAGAGATAATACAAAAGCTTTACAACAAAACAAATATAAATTATGGAGTACAAGATTACATCATAAACTCTAGTCCTCAATGCATCTGATCTCTAGGATACTCAATTATACTTTTTCTAAAAAATTATAAGTGGTATATATAATAGAGTAAGCTGATTTAGATTCAAATTGATATTTCTATAATAATCCTGGTGTAGAACCAAGTTCTGGAAGGAAGACTTCAGTGGTGACGATGTACTCACGTTGCAGTTTTAAATCAGAAATAGAAGAAGAGGGAGAAGAGAAGGAGGAAGAGGAAGAGAAGAAGGAGAAGAGAAGAAGAAAGAGAGGAGGAGAAGACGTGGGGAAGAAAATTGTTAAACCTTCATTAAATCCTAATCATGAAAATAGGTCCTTATATATAGGGCCCAAATACACAATTTGCATAAATCCCCTTACACAGAAATAAATCCTAATAAGCCCACAAATAACACAAATAAGCCCTAAAATGCGAATAAACCCAGAAATAAAAATAAAACAAATATGCAAATAAAATGGTGGCCTAGCTGATGTCCCCATCAACTCCTTCCGGGTGGAAAAAACTCGACCCCGTCGGGTGCAGATCTGGTCGGCTGTTGTACTGCTCTAGAAGATCAGGGTCAAGGCACTGCAACTCGGCTTGCGAAATCCACGTCACATCCGATTCGGGTCGATCTTTCCACCGAACAAGGTAACGTTGGTAGCTTCCTCTCCTGGTAGATATAACCTGCTCATCTAATATATGTTCTATGTGTTCTCTGCGTGCATGTAACTGTGGAGGTGGAGACTCAATAGCAGGTGCTGGATCAAAATGATCAACAACAGCAGGTGTATCAACAAAAGGGTCAGAAGGAATGAATGTTGACTTCTTGTATGGGACTAAATCTTCAATATTAAATGTCACACTAATTCCATAGTCTTCAGAAAGATCTACAATATAAGCATTCGAACTAATTTTCTTTAGAACTTTGAACGGTCTCGCACTACAAGATTGCAACTTTTTGAACGTTCTCGAAGGGAGTCGTTCAGGTCTAATTCTTACCATGACATAATCACCTACATTCAATTCTTTATAACGTCTGTGCAAATCAGCAAGTGATTTATATTTTAAGTTATTAGAGTGAATATGTTTGCTGATCTCCTGATGTAATGAATGCAAGTATGAAGCAAATGATTGTGCAAACTCAGAGACTCTATGTTGATAAGACATGAGAATCAAGTCTATGGGTTTCCTAAATTTATATCCATTTACCAATTCGAAAGGACTCATGCCTAAGGTCCTATTGACCGAACTATTATATGCAAACTCGGCGGTTGGTAACACGAGATCCCAAGTCCTAGCATGCTCACCTACCAGACATCTTAAAAGATTTTCTAGACTTCGGTTGACAACTTCTGTCTGTCCATCAGTTTTGGGATGATAGGCAGAGAAAAATTTTAATTTGGTGCCCATCATGTGCCAAAGGATTTTCCAAAAGTAGCTCATAAATTTAACATCCCGATTGGACATAATAGATTTTGGGAGGCCATGGAGTCTAATGACTTCGTCAAAATAGAGTTTTGCAATCCTAGAAGCATCAGAAGTCTTAGAACAGGGGAGAAAATGAGCCATTTTAGAGAATCGATCCACCACTACGAAAATAGAATCGTGTTTGGTAGAGGTACGTGAAGCCCTAACACAAAATCCTGTTAGATGTATGCCCTAGAAGCCAATCTGGCTGACACATTGTTAATTCTAGGGACATAATTTTGTACTTGACTATTTATTATTGAATAAATAAAAGGCATCTTTTTATTCATATTGTTTATGTGTCTATGAATCGTCCAAGAATTAATAAGATGATGATGCGTATTCTTAAGAGTTAAGAATTTGAGCCATGCATCATTGATTAATTTCTGAATGCTCCTGATCAATGGATCATCACAAGGACGGTGATCGATCCGATCAGTGTACACATTGCTTTTCTTATGGATGGACGAGACTCGAGTCCACAGTGTGGCGACACTAAAGTAATAGTGCAGGTGCTTGTTAAGAACAAGGATACTGAGCGTGACCAAGACAAGAAGTCACTTGGATGTCTATCCACTCGTCAGTGACTTGCTTGATATTGCAGTAGTGTGACTGGTCCTTTGACCTGCAATGCTTCGGCTACTCACAGTGAGGTTATTGTAGTTTGACTGCACATATACATGGTCTCTAGCCATATGGGTCCATGCAGTGTAGATTGGCTGCAGTAGGTTCACTGTAGGAGTAGGGTATGCATCTATAAGGAATCTATCGACCTTGATATATAAGGAGAGATCCTATGTGATTTATAAGATTGAGTTCGTAAGACCCCGGCCGGGGCAGATTGCACAGTGGAGAAAGAGTTCTCCGCTCTCGAACTTAAATCGAATAAATCTTGACATATGACAGACGAAGGGGTTTGACGAGTTATCCATGACCTCCGTCTTGTAGGGATCCACGATAGAAGGACTGTATCACATGATAACTGCACCTAGAGGTTCATCATTCTATTCTACTGGGTAGCCACTACATGCTGCTAGGTGTTACTGGTGGATGGTGGGACTCATAGGGATTATCTCGATGATCGATAAACCCTAATGAGTAGAGTTGGAATCATTCCAATCCATTGAAATGAGTTTTCAATGATATTGTGATAGAGATCACAATATATCTCACTATCAGTCAGAGTAGAACCTATGGGGTCACACACACTAGAGGCATTGACCGATTCGATGGTTGAATCGTGATTAGGAATCACAAGTAATCAATTCGATTGATAATAAGTTGAAGAAGGAACAAAGGGAATTAATTAATTGGACTTAAAACAAGAATCCTAGTTGAAGTAGGATTACTAGAGTTCTAATTGGATTAGGACTAAGATTCCTACTTGGACTGGAAATCCTATTCAGAGTAGGACGAGGATTTCTACTTGGAGTAGGATTCCTATAATCCTAATTAGGTTAGGAGTTTTGAATTAAATTTGGATTCCTACTTGGAGTAGAATTCCTAGAGTCCTAATCGGATTAGGACTTCGAATTCAAATTAGAGTCCTAATTGGATTAGGACTAAAATTAAATAAGTCCTAATTGGATTAGGTTTTCTTAAGTCCTAATTAATTATTAATCTAATGAATCAACATGACTCCTAATTGGGTTAGGATTGAAGAGTTCAATTGAGTCATGGTTCATTCAAGTTCTAATTGGATTAGGACTAGTATAGATTGAACCCAATTGATTCATGATTTGGTTAAATCCTAATTGGATTAGGGCTAAACCACATTAGGGCCTCCCAATCCTCATTAGATGAGGATTAGGGCAACATAAGAGAGAGGGGCTCACGCCCCTCCTCCTTTGATTCCTTGGTGCGGCAACAAGAGGGGCCGGCGCCCCTCTTGGAATAATTTCAAGGGAGCTCCTAAAAGTTAGGAGCTCCACATGTTATTTAAAGGAGGCTTTTGGGGGCTGACCTAATTTATGTGAAAGCCCTCCTCCTTTCAGCTGTGGCCTCCCTCTCCTCCTTCTCCATATTCAACCGCAAGCAAGGAAGAAATAAAGAAGGTGTTGGCGGCCCTCTTCCTCCCTCATCCTCCTTCCAACGCAGGGAAAAGAAAGAAGGCTGCAGGGGCTGTGTTCTTCTTCCTTGAGTTCTCCTTCTTCTTCCTCCTCCTCCCAAGCACAATCAAGGGTTGATTAAGAGGGAGGACATCAGCCATCAAAGTTATCTCTGTAAGGAAGCTAGCACCCCGGGGAGATAGAAAGCTTAGATCGGTTCCTGCTTCGTCTGGATACCCATAGAGGCCGGGCACTTGAACGGCTTCAAGCGAACCTTCATCCAAAACCACGATCATCAGTTTGCGGTGATCATCTACCCGCACAAGGTGAAGATCTGATCTTCTAATATTTTTAAAAAGTTTTTAATCCTTATCTATCTACGAACGATTTTAAACAACGTTCATGCGATGAATGGTTGATCCCGCGCATGCCTCTTCCGTTGCATCTGAAATTTTTGAAATTTTTCTGCGGCATGGGCGGGTTTCTAACAAATCCATGCTAACATCTTGCCAAGGACAATCAGGAACGGGTAGTGGAGTGTAAAGACCAGTGTTCTGTTTACGTTGCTTGGCTAGTTGACATGTGCGACACTAGCCGACAATTTTGGCCACGTCTCTCTTGAGACTCGGCCAGAAGAAACGTCTTTCCACCATTTCAATGGTTTTGTCTCTTCCGAAATGCCCAGACAGTCCTCCAGCGTGTATTTTCCATACTAGGAAATCTCTCAATGAGGTTCGAGGAATACACAATCGGTCGGATTGAAAGAGATAATCATCTTGTAAAAAGAAATCATCTTGTTCTCTCTCTACTCCATCTCGTAGGGTCAGGTATACAACACTAAAATCGGGACATGTGGTATATTGTTCTCTGATCCTTTCAAAACCAATTACTTCAGTACTCATCACAGATAGGAGGAAAATTCGTCGACTGAGCGCATCAGCAGCCTTGTTCTCAACTCCAGCTTTATGTTTCAGTACAAAAGTATAGGCTTGCAGAAACTCAATCCATCGGCCATGTCGATGGTTCAGTTTCTTTTGGAAATTGAGATACTTTAAGACCTCATGGTCTGAATACAAGATTAATTTTTTGCGGTAGCAAATAGTGTCGCCAATGTCGCAAAGTTTGTACTATCGCATAGAATTTCTTATCATAGGTGGAATAATGCAACCTGCCGTCACTTAATTTTCGCTAAAGAACGCAACAGGGTGACCTTCTTGACTTAATATGCCACCTATTCCAACGCCAGAGGCATCACATGCGACCTCGAATACCTTAGTAAAATTGGAGAGGCGCAAGACAGGCGCTTCGGTCATCCTTTTCTTAATTCCTCTAAATGCTTGGGATGCCGACTTAGTCCAGATAAAGTCTTCTTTCTTCATGCAATCTATAATGGGAGACATTATCGAACTAAAATTTCTAATGAAACGATGATAGAAAGTAGCCAGGCCATGAAAACTACGTACTTCTGCTAAGGTCTTGGGCTCAGGCCAATCAACTATCACGCGTACTTTTTTTGGATCCGTGGAGACATCCTTTGAAGATACTATGAACCCCAAGAAAGTGACGTGATCGGTCAGCAAAGCACACTTCTTAGGGTTTGCAAAGAAGCTTTCTCTTCGCAGGACATCACAAACCTGCCTTAAGTATGAGAGATGGAGTTCTTAAGTTTGACTATAAATGAGGATGTCATCAAAATATACAATAACAAATTTATTCAAGAAAGGTCGAAAGATCTGTATCATCACCCTCATAAAAGTACTCGGAGCATTTGTTAATCCGAAAGGCATTACTAACCATTCATAGAGTCCATTTTTAGTTTTAAAGACAGTTTTCCATTCATTCCTAGGACGAATCTGAATCTGGTGATACCCACTCTTTAGGTCAATCTTGAAAAATACTGTAGCACCAGACATATAGTCTAAAAGGTCGTCCAGCCTAGGAATAGGAAAATGGTACTTAACCGTGATTTTATTGATAGCACGGCTATCGACACACATCCTCCAAGAGCCATCTTTCTTAGGAGTGAGGAGTGCAGGTACAGCACATGGACTCAGACTCTCACGAATATACCCTTGAGTGAGGAGTTCGTCAACTTGACGTTTCAATTCAGTGTGCTCGTTTGGGTTGAGTCTATGATGGGGAAGATTTGGCAAGGATGCTCCAGAAATGAGGTCAATTACGTGCTGGACATCACGCATCGGAGGAAGTGCATCTGGGAGATCCTTCGGAAAAACAGAGTGAAACTCCTCCAACAGGGGAACTACTGCAGGCAGTTGCTCGGAATTTGACTCCACATTGATAACCCTAGCCACAAGGGCGAACACAGGTGATTGGCTTTCGATATCTTTCATTATCTCTCTTAAAGTAATGATGTGAAGTGACTCATCTTTTCGTGGTGTAGCACCCTTCTTCTCAGAGACGGTCTCTCTAGGAGGCAATGAATTCAGTATAATTTTTCGACCCTGGAACATAAAGCTACACGAATTTGACCGACCATAAAGGGTGACGTCCCTATCATATAACCAAGGTCTTTCTAGAATGACTTGACCTACGTCCATCGGAAGACAGTCGCACCAGATCTCGTCTTTATACGATAAGAATTGAATCGGAACCAGGTATCTTTCCGACACCGATATGGACGTCTTATGTTCCCAGGCTACCTTATATGGGTTTGGATGAGGGATAGATTTCAGACCAAGACGGGAAACAACTCCAGATGCAATGGCATTGATGCAACTCCCGCTATCAAATAAAATTTTGCATGTTTTACCATTGATCTTAATGAGCGTGTAAAATAGAGAGGTTCTACGCCAATCTTGTTCGGTCTTGGTTTGGGCTAGAGTACACCTAACCACATGGAGCCTAGGGTTTTGGTCATTCCGATCAGTGGGCTCATTTTGGAATTCAGTCTAAACAAACTCTAACCCGGTTTGTTCGTCTCTAAAGTCTTCTACAAAATTCTCGATGTTTGGTTCATAGACTTCTTCGACACATTCAGTCTCCTGGGTTTCTGCTTCCAGTTCAGTCATTAGATAGGTCTTGGCATTACATTGGGACGCGATATGGCCAAACTTTTGGTACCTAAAATACTGGGTTTGGCTTCTTGAGGGCGGGTTGGCCCCTAATATGCCTTTTTCTTTATCAGTTGACGTACTTTAAGCAGGCATTAGGAACGGCGTAGTCGGTGTTTGGCTAGACCCGGGCTGATTAGGGTGATTGGAAAATGGTCTAGATTGCGGGAGATAGCTTTGATTAGGTCGAGCTCCTGGGGGTATGGACCGAGAGTCGGTACGCCTCACTACAGGACTTCGTAAGAAACTATCCACATCTTGAGCCAACTGGTATGCTTGGCCAAGGGTGGTAATCTCTCGGAGGATTAATTCTTTCTGGATCTCCTCGCGGAGTCCTGCCCGAAACCTGAAAAAGAGTAACAGTCTCCTCTTCGATTACACCGCACCTCATGTGAAACTCCTCAAATCGTGCAATGTAATCGGCAACGGTTGAAGTTCCTTGCGTTAGTTTCTGCCACCTATCCATAAGGCATTGTCGGTAAGAGAATGGCAAATACTTCTCATTTAGTTTTTCTTTCATATCCTGCCAGATGGTGATACATGGAGGCCTCTGGGTCTCATGCCTATGTTCAACGTTATGCCAGTACCAGTGAGCTTGCCCAATAAGCTTCATTTTAGCAAACCGTACTTTTCGATCATCAGTCATTTCGTACCACTCAAAATAGTTATCCATGGCTGCTCTCCAATCAAGGTACACACTCGGCTCTAATTGACCAGCAAATGTGGGAGCATCTATTCGGACGGTACGAAATAGTCGCTCGTCAAGATCACGCTGGTGATCAAGAGAAAGTTGGTTCCTAGGAGAATGGAAAAAAGCTACAGGTGGTGTGGTCAGACCAAACTCGAGATAAGCTGCGATTGGGGTTGACAGTTCGGGAGTCCTAGGGTGGTGCACTAGAGCACGGATCTCTCGTTTGAATTCGTCTTGATCAGCTTGTAATGCAGCTAATTATTCCAAAATATCTTGTAGAACTCTGGGGTCCATGGTGGGTAAAGGGGTCTGAGAGTCAGTGAGGAGGTACTCTCTACCACTTCGGATTGGCATGTAGGGACTTCTCTAGTTGGTGATATGATATGCAATGCTACTAGTGAACCCTAACTTATTAAATGCAATGCAGGACAACCTACGAATGCAATCTACTATGAATTCGGAAATCAGCAAATTTTCACAAAAATAACTAAAAATTAAATATTACTAATTTGCACTTTGGTTATTTCAGAATTAAAGTAGAAAATTAGTCACTATAAAAAATTAGGTTGCAAACACGTTTTACGGTCATTCAAAGTCCAAAAGTAATCTGATCTATGGATATTGAGAACTATCCTGTCGCTAAGGTGTGCTAATTTAATATTTAGATTTAAATGGTGGGTAGGACGGGTGTGGTGGTAAATGTTCTAGGTTTTGCAATTTGACAAGAAAATAAGTTTCAAAATAGGACTGTCATGCAAAAGAACTAGAACATAATTAGATAAATAAGCCAAAAGAAAGAAGAACCTGTTACCTGTGGCGGATGCAGTCAATCAGAATCGTGTACTCGTGGACTGGGGCGACGGTCGGGGCGTGGTTGTAGCCGATGGACTCTCGAAACGGCTTCAATTGGATCTGATCACAGCAACTTGATTGGGCTTGCGGAAGAGAGGAAATTGGCCTGATGGCCTGCTGCGCCTAATAGTGTGGGTTTTTATAAGAAAAGGCCTGTTGGGCCCTTAAATTGAACAAGGGGGGAGGAGGAATTGGTGAAGAGCTTGACGGCTGCGGGCCTGATAATTTGGGCCCCAGTAGTGCGGTCGGTGAAGGGCTGCAGTCTGATGGATTAGAAGAGGAGAAGGTTTGGTGGGATGGACCCGAGGGTCTGGTGTGAAGCGAAGGAGTGGGAGGATGGGGGTGGTGGTGGTGATGGTCGGCGGAATCAAGGGCGACAGAGGAGGCGGGGCGGCGGCGGTGCTGTGGGGAGATGAAGCCCGGATGGCGACGATGGAGACAGGTGCGGCTGGAGACGGAGATGGCGAGGGCGGGCGGCGCTCGGGTAGTGACGGTGGAGGAAGAACAGCGAGGCGGAGGTGGCGGAAGTGGGGAAGGAGAGGAACAAAGGGAGCTAGGTGGAGGTGGAGGCGCAGGTTTGGGCGGAGGCGGAAGCGGCGAGAAGCGGCGGAAGGGATGGCACGACGGGCAGTGCGGAGGGCGGTGTGCTCGGGGAAGAAGAAGGCGGAGCGGCAGATGATGGCGTGGCGGCACCGCGGACGAAGGCGGAGGCGGTGATGGCGCTGCGGATGCGGCGGCGGCGGCAACAGTGGCGAGCGGAGTTCGGTGGATGCTCGGCGGCACGGCGGAGGCGACGACGGCAGCGACAACAGCGAAACCCTTATCAGTGAGCAGTTTTTTTTTTCAGGGACACGTGCAAGTCACGTGATCCGACGGTTTTTTTTTTTAACCTTAACGGGTTCGGGTTATCGGATTCGGGTTTCGGATGAAACCCGCTCCGATAACTGTGAAGCCCAGCACGTGCAGATCACGTGCAAACAAATTTTTTTTTTAACTATTGGACTTTGGATCCGGCTAACGGATATTAGGGATAACGGGTGTAGAACTTACCCGTTATCACTCGTCTTCAACCTTCCGAACCTCCTGACCGAAACGGAAGGACGACCCGGGCTGCTCGGCGGCCGTTGCGGATCGACCGAGGGGACCGCCGGCGCAGCAACTAGCCGCGAAACTGCGGTCGGCGGCGGCTGGATGCAGGGCGGAGGACATGGCGGCGGTTGTAGCGGCGACTGCGTGCGGAACGGAGGGCAGACCGGCGGCTGCAGGCGGGGCGGCCGACGCAGTGGCGACTGCGGGTTCGAGGGACAAGGCCGCAAGGAGGGCGATGACGCTCTTCTTCTTTCCGGCGGCGGGAACCGCTCGTGTGGCCCCTCAACGCGTTCCAGCGTCCGTGGTCGGGGTACCCCGTAGAGCTCGTGCACCAACCAAAATTCGGGGATCCGGCGACGCTCGGCCATACACCAATGGCGGGTGCTGGAGGTGGTGGAGGCGGTGGCGACGACTGCTGGCGGGAGGATCCGGCGCAGGGATGTTCTCCTTTTGGCTTTCTATATGGGAACCGTGAAAGAAGAAAGGGAAGAACAGAAGGTTTTTTTTTTTTTCTGGTGAGACCTGAGAGGGAGGACTCGCACACACGGAAGCAGGGCGCGGGAGTTCTGCTTCAAAAGAAGAAAGGATCGGAACCCTTCTCGTATGGCAGGAATCTGACAGGGAAGATGTTCTGTTGCTCCAATAAACAGATCGGGCTTTGGCAACGGGGCAAAACTAGCCTTGCTCTGATACCAAGTTGGTGTAGAACCAAGTCCGGGAAGGAAGACTTCAGTGGTGACGATATACTCACGTTGCAGTTTTAAATCAGAAACAGAAGAAGAGGGAGAAGAGAAGGAGGAAGAGGAAGAGAAGAAGGAGAAGAGAAGGAGAAAGAGAGGAGGAGAAAACGTGGGGAAGAAAATTGTTAAATCTTCATTAAATCCTAATCATGAAAATAGGTCTTTATATATAGGGCCCAAATACACAATTTGCATAAATCCCCTTACTCAGAAATAAATCCTAATAAGCCCACAAATAACACAAATAAGCCCTAAAATGCGAATAAACCCAGAAATAAAAATAAAACAAATATGCAAATAAAATGATGGCCTAGCTGATGTCCCTATCAAATCCTTTTAGATCAATATATAATTGATATCCTAAATCGATATTCTAGAACTGATGTGAATTTGATTTTTTAGAATTTGTAAACTCAAAATATACCCAATAGATCCTTCGTATAACGAGGATCAAGCCGGCAGGCTGCATCCATATTGCCCCATCGTGAAATCATTGGTAGCTTGGGAAATCCAAAAACTCAAATAGGAAGAGAAGGTGTTGTAGTGTAGGCCAACTAAAAGAGATGACGAGCCTGTGATATGAGCATGTCATCGGGGAAAGTGCAAGTGGGTTCCTCGTTCGTGTCTTACACGATGCATCATAGTTCTGAGTGGAATGGTGAAGACTCTCTTATTCTTCTCTAACCTACTCCTCCACTCCTTGTTCCTTTCTTACCTAACGTCGTTCCTATTCATTTGGATAAGACGGAGCTGACACCCTGAGAGAAGATCTATTTCTCCGCATCCAGCTGGTCATTTCCCCAGCAAGAACGTCTCCCAGGTGGCAGCAGCTTGACATCTCGCTTTTGGTGAACTTGCTTGACGAGTCTTCGTGTTTGTGTTGGGGAAAGCATGCACCATGAACAGAATAAAAAGCAGGCAAAATATTGGGAGGGATAAAGCCTGTGGAACCCTAATCCTCTAACATCCATTAATTGCCTGTGTTTCCATCTGGCCAGGACTCTCGGTTGCTCCAACAAAGCTAGGAACCAAGAAAGTTTGGCTACACGCTGATTCTGGAGGTTAAGACGTCAACTGCAGTACTTTCAAGCCACCCACATATATAGGAAAGGTAAGAAAGCAGCTGAATGGGTTGCAAGCAGTGTCGCTGAGCATAGGGTGAATGCTATTCTCCCGTTTGATCCTTTATAGTTGGCTGGACCTCTCAGCGGTAATTTGCAAGCTAAGAGTCATGGTTTCTTTAGCATTGAATCTTAAGATATGCAACTGTAACAAATTAGATGGTATAAAATGTATTGTACCACATCAGTTCGGTACCAATATGCGGTATGAAATGGAGGAGTAATAATATTCAATACATCGAACTAATTCTATACCGGACGTCCCGATATAGTAACAAAATGGCACCGACATATATAAGGTCGGTACCGAGACGGTATATCTTGAACATTCTATATGATGACATGGATTTTGATTCTTATTAGTGTATTACAAATTTGAAACTACTTATGGAAGAAGTACTATTTCGGCCAGGGATGAGGTTAGTCCGATAATTGGGCTAGTACTCTCATCCCATAAATTACTTGCAAAACCTTTAATTATATTATAGAAGGTTTAGTCCGATATAAAAGGTTTAATCACTGTGTAGGATTTTCCAGTCTTCCAGCCATCACTCCTGAATGAAATGTCAGCTTTGCTGCACAAGATCAAGCATTCTCATTTGAGCTTTTGTAGTTTTGTAGTACTCTTGTAAATTCCTAACAATTTGAGATTCTTCTGGTTCTACCAGTGCAATGTTTCACCCTTCGGTTTTGTCCATTTGGGACTTAAACATAGTTTCTTCCGCTCGAATTCACTTCCATTAACCTCAAAATCTTGACCATGAATTTTAGTTTCTAAGAATTTCCAAGTTGATTGGATCGATAAGCATAATAAACATTATGTAATTGTCCAATTGTAGCCATTCAATCATTAATACAAGAGACACAGCTACATATATTCATCATCAGATGATCACAACAATCATATTACGTACGTTACAATTATATAAAACTTCATCTTTGAGCACAAACTACTGGCCGATTGCTGACCAACTCTCCGTACATATTCAATACTGAATCCATTATTCACTTTAAGGGTGGAAGCAACAAGTAACCAAATTGGTCAGATGTTACCTCCAAAGCTTTTCTGGGTTTCCAAAAATTTTCTGGAATTCATTTTTTTCTTGTCATTGGAGCCTAACATACAAAAAATATTCAATTATTGAAGGTTTAAATAAAAAGCCCATTTCTTCAGGACTTTCTTAAAAAGTCTGCTTGGAAAATAGATGGGAAGCAAACAGAGAGAACCTTTTATCTGGAACGGGAACGCATTTATCCCAGACTTCTTTAAAGGGCCTTTTAGAAAAAATAAATGGGGAGCAGACAGATTGAACCTTTTATCTGGGATAGAAACTACTTAGTCCCAGAGAATATTGCAACTTTTAAACAAGCACTAGGAGGGGCTTATCTCCATCTCCCTACCCTTATTTTCTCGACACCACTTAGAGAGCATCTCTCTACATTCCAAGGGGCTAATCCCAACCTTTCTACATTTATTCTCACCCCGCCTCTTGAGAGTAACTTAGTGATGCTCGAAGGTGATTCAGCTATGGTGATGGCTAGATCTAGAAGTGCATTGGTGGCATTGGTGACTGGATCCAGGGGTGCATTAGTGGCATTGGTGGCTGTTATCCACTGCTCCGAAATATTTGGGGCATGGTAGGTAAGGATGTTGCCTTCCAGGCCAAACATATCTACAGAAAAGCTGATGGAGCTGCGGATTGGGTGGCCTCATATGTAGCAAATCACTATGAAGAAATTTTCTAGATTAGTGAGAGAGAGCTGCCTAGAGCGTTCGAGACTTATTACTTTTTGATTTTTTTGAATGTATTCACTCTAGACGTATATGAGTTATCCGTTGGAGCAGCAAAAAAAAAAAAAAGAGTAACTCCAACCAGAATTGAACCCTCGACCTGTTAGACCAAGTGGCAAGAGGCAGTGCCGTCTGACTAATTTGGTGCTGCAACTATTAAACTCTGAGGACTCTAGGAACTTCCCTATAGTTCTTGTGGGACATGGTCAAAGAGCAAATAGTTACCACTAACCAGGTCAGGGTAATATTTTAACCTTCAATTCCATGGAGTTAATAATCATCAATGACATTTTAGAACCAACCAGGAGTACCTAGAGTGAGCCTGGATCCTTTCCATCCACACGACCTAACCCTCCCTCTTTGGAAACAACAGAACGTACATCTTCTAAAGCAAATCGTAACAACAGAAAATGGATAAGAATTTTAATGGAACATTTTGGTCAACCTGGGATCCCAAGGTTTTACCGACCTATGTGTAGCTATTAGCTTCCCACAAGTAATTATGGACATAGTTGTAATGGAATGGTATCAAGCAAAGGGAAGACAATTTTAGTTTAGTCCGTTTAATAACTACAATAGAGGTGTTTTTAATTCAAAGTAGCAAATAGCTGCCTATCAGGTAGTCCCAGAAGTCATATTTTTCTGTGGAATTCTCCCACATCACAAGACTGACTAGAAGACTGTTTAATCAGCAAGGCCCTTCGCATATCAGTTGCAGCTCCAAAAATACCCAATTTCAGCACAAACATTATCTCAACTGAAAGTTGGATATTGAAATCCAACAGTGGATCTTCGCATATTAGGACACAATATAGAATGATGGAAATGTATGCTAACCGTTATCTTCCACCTCTCTATTTGGCATGACCCCCAAGCACCATCAATATTAAAAGTGAACGATCTCATTTGAATTAATCTAACACTGTTGTCCTTTGCAAGCTAATAACCATCACATATCTACTTTAAACTCACCTTTCTTAGTGAATTAGAGCTTTGTGTTTACATCAAGTCAGGAGTGACAACCTAATTGCATAAACTGACTAGTTTGCTCCAAAACAAGAAAATTTTTTGCTATCACACAGTGAGAAATCAAAGTAATTGATCAGAACAAACTCCTGCCAAACATTCTAAGATAGTTGTTGGTTCAGGGACCAAAGCAATAGGCAGTCATCAGTCCAGTTTGGCACATTCATCAAGCTTACATGCATAGATGTAGTTCCCCATAGCCACAGCAATTAAATATTAAAGAAGCAACACCCAGCATAGTATCAAGATATTTACGCTCAGACTTTTAAATGTACTTTGTTTTTAAGAATTTGTGCAATCAAATTCAATGTAACAATAAGAGATGGGATATGTAACCTAATTCAATGTAACAATAAGAGATGAGATCCTCCATCAACTTGTAACCTGCATCAATGGACAGTTATAACCTTGCAGATGATTATCAATACTACAACATTACAGCCCTCCTGCATTCATTCACTAGCACACCAGACCAGAGAGTAATCACCCCTGTGGTGCTCTATAGTTTAACTAAGAGATTGACCTATAAGATACTAAAGATGTCTTGCTTTCCTAGTTAGCCTTTAATTCTGACATGTTCAAGTTAGAGCTTCCCTTATGCAACAAATATTAATTCTCAGATTCTCCTATCCAATTTAACCTTCAACAATTTGGTGAACCATGTGTTGGGTTCTAACATGTCATGATGGGCAGCGGAAGCTAGGGATTTTAAAAATTTTCTTAATAAAGTCCCTATGCATAAAACCCTTTTAAGCCTAGATCACCTTAATGATTACAATCAAATGATATAATATAAATGCAGAATTAGTAGAATACCTCGAACGCTAATCCAAAGTGTACAATCTCCACGAGGCGTCCAAGTGTCCACCCTCCAATGGTGATCCACACGGAAACTCAATCAAGACTTTAGCTCCAAAATATTTTTGATCCTTAATGCTGAATCCTTCCAAAGGATTTAAATTGGCTTGCTTTCTCTCCTCTCTTATTTTTCTTTCACCTTTCTAAATCACTTCTAATCTTTTTGTCCTAAAGAAGACCTCCTTGTCTTGGCTTAGGACACTCTAGAAGCAATGCTAGAAAGAGACAAAGGCTTGTAAGAAAATAGGGATAAGGGAGAGAGAATGCGGTTGAGTTGGAATGAAGAATACGGTGGAATGGCTCCCTATTTATAGATGTGAAGGGATGCATCCTAGCCATCCCTTCATGAATCAAAGGGTGTGATAAGAGGGTGCCAACAAGAGAGAGAGGGAGGCGTATCAAGCTTTAGAAAAAGCCGTATCTAATGATACGCTTCTTTCTCACGTCTTCCTCTTAAATCCTGATGATCCAAGGGCCCAAATGCAAGGAACCAAAGCCAATGGTCCAGATCTATGCGCCATCTAATGGTCCAGATCAAGGCATCATCATTCAGAGTGCCATCCAATGGTCCAGAAGCAAGATGCCATCACCAATGGTCCAGATTCAGGCGCTGAGCAATGGTCCAGATCTTTCATCCAGGGAGCCATCCAGTGGTCCAGATTCAGGCGCTGAGCAATGGTCCAGATCTTTCATCCAGGGAGCCATCCAGTGGTCCAGATTCAGGCGCTGAGCAATGGTCCAGATCTTTCATCCAGGGAGCCATCCAGTGGTCCAGATTCAAGTGCTGAGCAATGGTCCAGATTTTTCATCCAAGGAGCCATCAAGTGGTCCAAAATAAGGCGCCAACCAGTGGACCAGATCCTTCATCCAGGAAGCCATCCAATTGTCCAGATGAAGGCGCCAACCAGTGGACCAGATCCTTCATCCAGGGAGCGATCAATGGTCCAGAAGTGAAGGCCCTATCAAACCCAATCCAATTGGGTTTAACCAACTTAAAGAAAACATTAAACCTAATCAAATCAGGTCTAATTAAAGCCAAATGGGTTCCAACTCTTGGCTAACCCATATTAGGTCATAATCTAATCATATTAGATCAACCTAATCTAAGAATCAAATTCGAATTTAATTTGAATCAGAATCTAGGGTTTGCAACACCTGCTAGGATGTTTATCTTGCAAACATGATCTAATCCAATTAGACCCTTGATAAGTTTTCTTGTGTGTGACCCATTGGGTTCCATACTCAGCCAGCAATAGGTGTGAGTGCGAGTTGACCCAACTTGATTAGAACTCTTCTAATCGATTTAAGTCCAAACTGCGCGAACCCAAACTTAACAATTAGAATCCTTTCTAATTGGTGATCGAATTAAACTCTTTAATTCGATCAAACCTATAAGACAAGATTGACATCTAGCAACGTGTCATGTCTACCTGAAAAATATGAAATTTGGTGGAAATACCAAAAATACCCTTCAGTGGCAAGTTACCGTGCAATTCAATCTTTTAATCAAACTGCATCCCGAATATACATATGAGTATGAATATATGTCAAACTCAATTTCATATTCATATATTTCTCAACTTCTAATGATAATTCGAATAATGAAACATTAGAAACTCTTACTAATTTTCATTGTGCTTTGATCAAAGGCTCCCTGAATTATCATATGATTAGAATAAATAGGATGCGATCTTCTCTTACTAGAAGTGATTAATTCCTTGTTGACCTACTCATAACCTTCGTACACAATCCACCATATCCAGAAGACCTCGTACATAACTTATTGTCATGAATGAGTGGAAACCAAAATATGGATTTATGTGCACAAGATACTATGGTGATCTCAGGTCAAAGGATCAGTTGCATAACTCCCACTAAGAGAATCATCTTTTGACAAGTAAGTAAGACTTCATAAGATTTCTCTTTGTAGGTCAATTCAGTGAACTCATTCCTCTAATGAGCACTCATATCTTTGTATTAGTGTCTCACACAAGTGATTGTGAGATCAATCACCCCCTGCATCGAGAATACATAGATGTGCCAGTCTTTTCGGTAAACATTGATCCTTGACTCAATGTACCAATAACTGAAAATATTTAAGATTAGGGTTTTAGGTCTCGCTAGTATGATCTCATCATAACCTCAAAACCATTGCCCTAATCTAAGGGGTTTATCACAAATATAATCAACAGCATATGATAAAACACAATGTCTTTATTCTTATTTAAATATCATGTACATGATTTGAAAAATCAAAAGAAAATCCTTCGTAATATATATTGCGATTGGCTTGTAGGGCATCTACTCTTTCACCATGCCTCGATCAAGTAGTTAATTGCTCTTCTAAATGACTAGATAAAATGTTTTCCAGTTCTACAAAGTCAACGGTCACAAGCTATCTATTATTTCTCCAATAATATTATTCTAAATCTATGTGAAATCTGCATATGATAAAAAATAATTGTGAAACAGATGGGGCACATTAAGGAAGAAGCATGTCTGTAGAAACAATGATTCTTAAACAGAGATTGACAACCCTGGGCTACCATGCTAAGCAGCCATCCAAACCAGCACTCCTCTATTTTCTTTTCTTTTCTTTCCATTTGTTATGAGATGGGCTTTAAGGTTCTACAACCATAACGCATAAAGATTGTATTTGGAGGTTTTTAGTTTCAAAACCATGATTTTATCCTTTTCTAGTTTAAAATTCTTTGAATTTTGAAAATTGCAAAATTTTAGGATTTGTTTGTTTGTTAAAAACAAAATGCACAAAAATGGGACAATATGAAATGACAAGATAAACAAAAAGAAATTGAACTTTTTTTTTCAAAGTATAAATTTCTGGTTCCATTTTTTCCAGGGATTTAATTTTTTATTCCATAAATAATTACCCAATCTTGATTATAATCTGAAAAATAACATAAACTCATGAATATGACTACATGTTCAATCATCCCAAAATTAATCAATAGTAGCATATGAGGTGAAATTTATGCAACTCAATACAATATAACATCAAAAGGTGTGCCTTGGTGCAATGGTAAGTTTGCTCCATATGACCTAGAGGTTATGGGTTCAAAACATGGAAATAGTCCATCTGTACATGGAGATGAGGCTACATATATCCAACTCTCCCCAAACCCAGCAATGGTGGGAACCTCATGTACTGGGCCGCTTTCTCTTTTTTTAGGCCAGTTTACCAACAGGTAAACGTTAAATCTATAAAACAACAACCCGTTAAGAGACAAGCAAAGCATAATAATTTGCACTAGAAGGTATTCATGATTAATCAAAAACTAAATTAACAAAACTGAAATTTCTCTAACAAAGGTATGTTTTCATGAACTGCAAGTGAACCCAAAGTAAAATAAATAGATAAAAAGATCAAGACCAAATGTTTTACCGAATTAAGTATTCTTTAGTCCATTCACCCTGGAATCCCTCCTAGACATCTCTTGCAAAGTTAATCATCAGAGGTAACTTATTACCCAATAAATAGAATGACCCATTCAAACAAGATGGCCTTCTTTTGAATGCCATCACTCACTATATGGACAATATATAAGTAAATTATATTAACCACCCAGCCTTCAATATCATAGTTGATCTACCTATCCGTATATTAGAACCTACTTCTTCATAAGAAGGTACTTTAAAGGACCAGATGCACAGGGTAAATCTTAGTGTTGTAAGTGCTACAGCTCAGACAAGAATTATCTAGCTGTATTAATGCAATGGCTCATTTTAGAAATAAGATACATCCCTTCAAGCAAAGTTCAACAGATTGTAAGTGCAACAGAAGAATCTTACAATATTGATGATATTTGAACCTTAACAAATGAGAGGATTCATTAACAAAATGTGAAGTCATTAAATGATAACAGGCTTCATAACTAGAAGTTAATAAATAACAGTGCACCACAATCCAAATTTAGATGACAAAGTACTGGGCCTTACAGAAACCTAAACAAGATAAGCAAGTCAGAACTACAAACCAAAACTGGAACAATTATTTTGCTATAACCTAGAAGAATTGTTTCAACTGCAATTGCAGAACCTATTGGATATATGACAATAATCATAGTGTCAAATAATGGCTGAAGCTGCTAATGTGTGGATGAAGATTAAGGTCCTACTTTCTAAGTGAAATCTAGAGTAATTAGGAACTTTGGGAGCTTTAGCTAGCTTCTCAATCAGCAAGGACCTTCTTGTTGGGTTCAAAAACATACTTCATAAGAGACTCCTTGATGGATAGCAACTCTGGAAACACACTCTTCAATTTTGAAGCATCCATCTCGCAGTTGCTTCGAGGTGCAGCTAGAACTTTGGCCTGCTCTTCCCGAGTAAAATTAACCCATGTAAAGCTAGGATCAATATACTTTTTGTACATCTCCAGTATCTCATTATGGCTTGCAACACCAGGATTAGTGAAGTTCCATATGCCCCTGTAATTTCTTTCGGCCATCTCAATTGATATGGGCAGAAGCTCATCTAAGACTGACATGCTGTTTGGAATGTTCACCACTTTGTTGTAATGAGTTATCTTTGTAATCAAGTTGCGAGGATTGCTAAGGTCAGAAGATACTGGCATTCTGATTCTAAGAGTGCAGACATTTTCGTATTCTTTCAAAAGCTCTTCAACCTGCATTATGCAACAAGAAAAAGTTCATATTAGCCTTTAAGTTCTACAATGTTCATAATGGAAAGGTAAAAAGACATGTTTTCAGAAAATAAGAAGTTACCATTGCCTTAGTCTTCGAGTAAAAAGAGCCAGTAAAGTTCGATTTGTCTTCATCCTTGAATCCAATACCTGACCCTTCAGGGTGATCAGCATCATAGTCGAGCATACACCCACAAGCATAATTCACCATTAACAACCCGTGCTCTCTGCAAACATCTGCTAGGGTCAAAGTGCCTGCAACATTGATGCGAATTGTCTCTGTCTTGTGAGATTCGCACCAGTCAATACTTGGTCTGCCAGTCACACCAGCAGCATTGAGAACATGAGTTGGCTTCACATTCTGAATATCCAATATGAGCTGAGAGCGTTCTTCCAAGCGTCCTCTTCCATTCTCAAATGGTATCCCTTGCTTCTCACAAATCTTACCCAGAAGACCTCCAATCCATCCAGTCCTACCATATATCAAGAACTTCAAAGACGGCTTCTGAGGAGAGCCACTAATGCCCTTTGAAACAGGAGCCATCATATTGCTGTGGTTATTGGTGAACAGAGAATCCTTATCCTTTACCTCTTCAGACCCATTAACATGCCGTTCAGTCCCAGGCATCATCAGCATCCTTGGATGAGGCAGCAGAGCTCCGGACACATCTCCCCACCAATCAGGGTTGCTTGTGTACCACTCTATTGTCTTCTTCAGCCCTTCTTCCCAATTGGTCCGCTCTGACCACCCCAAGCTCTTCAGTTTCTGATCATCCAAAAAGTACCTCTGGTCATTGAAGGGCCTGTCTTTTACAAATTTAATGACTTTATCTGGGTCCAATGAGAAAAGCTTGCAGATATCCTTTGCTACATCGATCACCCTTCTCTCCTTCTTAGTCCCAACATTGTACACATGCCCAACCTCTCCTCTGTGAAGAATAACTTCAAAAGCCTCAGCAACATCCTCACAATAGAGATAGCTTCTAACATTAAAACCATCACCATGAATTGGAAGTGGCTGCCCTCTCATAGCCAAAAGGATAAATTTTGGAATGAGCTTCTCTGGAAATTGATTTGGCCCATAGACATTGTTTCCCCGGGTAGTTATCACCGGTAGACCATATGACCTTCCATAAGCCATAACAAGCATCTCAGCCCCAGCTTTTGTTGCTGAGTATGGGTTTGTTGGGAGGAGCTGAGATGCCTCATGATTTCCAACCGCAGCATCCTCATCCGTCTCTCCATAGACCTCATCGGTACTAACATGGATAAACCGCCTGATCTGACCAGTGACCTTGCAAGCCTCAAGGAGGACGTGGGTGCCATAGATATTATTCTTGGTGAACTCAAATGAGTTGCCAAAGGAATTATCGACATGGGTCTGGGCCGCGAAGTGCATGATGGTATCAATGGACTCAGTGATGAGGAGGTAGTTGACAAGGTCAGCACTGGCAATGTCACCCTTGACAAACTTGAAATTGGGAGAGGAGCTGGACGGATTAAGGTTTTTCAGGTTTGAGCAATAGTCAAGCCTGTCGAGAACCACAATCTTGTACTCAGGGTAGTTTCGGATGAGGCGATTGGTGACATGCGATGCAATGAAGCCAGCTGCTCCAGTGATGAGGATGTTCTTGGGCTTATATGTTGCCATCTTTCTTCTCTTTCCTTCTTCCTGTATCACTACTGCAAAACAAAAGAAAAAACAAAATTTAAATTGTTTGTTTGCAAGTGGACCAGCAATATCAAAGGCAATCCTAAATTTGCAGCAAAAAAAAGGGCATATCCTTCAAGACTCTAGTCCAAATCAACCCAAAAATGGTCTTTCATAATTTCTCCAAGTACAAGCAAGTACCAATTTTTATTATGCGTCTAAAACATTGAAAGAACAATGACCACCCGCAGATTAGATCCAACAACCACAAATACCTAATCAAGAAATCATAGGATAAACTCCTGGAACATAGCATCTGAGCATGAATGCAATCTGAAAACAACAATGCGACTCAACAGTCAAACCTCCATTCCTTCATTACTTCTTGGGGACAATGATTTCTTTTCTCTCATCTACACAAATCGGATATGACCGAATTCAAGCCCAAGTTCTCATCCCCTCATACAAAAAGAGATCTTCCGAAGAAAATAAAGCATAAAACCGCACCAAAAAAAGGGACAGACAAAACCTTTCTTTTCCTCATTAAAGAAGCGAAAATCCAAGAAATCGGGTTAAAGATACAATTTTCAACCGGAAACAGGAGCAGAATCAAGGCTACATCAGATCAAATTTGATAACATATTCGTTAAATATATCACAAAAACCTAAAAATTGAGCACAAATTCTAGAGAAGGAAGGAATTACGAGCGCGAGAAGAGATCGCCGGAGAATGCTGGAAGGATTTCTCTTCGGTCAGGGGAGGATAAATGATTTGGATTTCGAGCGAGAGGGGTTAGCTGGGGAATCGAAAGAATGCGAGATCGATCCTTTCCCTCTCTCTCTTTCTCTTTCTTGAGAGAGTGGGAGACGGGAGACAGGGGAAGGGATTTAAATAGCTGCCTCAAGGACGACGCGGATCCGCATATTTCAAGCGAAACACGTGTGTGTACGGCCGCACGGGATGCTTCTTAACCGATCTGTATCTCCTTGGTCTTTCTTGATTTAGTTTCTTAACTACTCTTAAACATCTAATTTATTATTCTAAATTTAATTAAAAATAAATTCATGCATCATCCTTTCTTTCTCAATTCAATTATAAAATAATTTTTCTTTTATTGCAAAAGCATCCAAGTTATTTTCTGATGATTATGATACAAGATAATCTTTATTATTCAAAGTTACAAAAGTAGAATAAAAGGCAGTAAGTTAATTATCACGGAAAAAAAAACTAATTTAATTTGGATGTGGACAGTAGGAATATTTTTGAAATATTTTTAATATGTACTATAATTAAATACGTTTTGTCTAAAATTGGGTTAGGAAAAAATAGGACCACTGGGTCCAAATTTCTTTCCTTAATTAGTCCCAAGACTTGGAGAAGGAATATACCTTCTATTTGGGAAGCCAAATTGTGGGGTCCATGGTCTATGGCTCCAATAATAATTGCGGCCAAGCGGATTCTATTCCGGGACCCACATAAATTTGACATCTTGCGGTCTTGTATTGGTTAATTATCCTGGATGCTATTCGGGGGATACGAATGATTTTGGTACTAATTAATATTTGCCGTATTTAAGGACACACCCACCGGTGGCAGGATGCCGCGTTCATTCTGAGAGCAGGCACGTGGAGAAGAGTTTTCCTCTCCCCCGTTGGCGTTGGAATTTAAAAAGAAATACCCGTTGTCTTTTTGTTCGAGCCTAGGCTCAGACCCAACACAATAAAAAATTGAATTGAGCCAGATCAAGTCCACGGCTTAAATATCTAACCCAATGAGTCATTCGGGTTGAATCTAATAAGCCGATCCTAATCCAAAAAAATTGGATTCAAGTTGGGTCCGGTTTCAACGGTTCAAGTTTAAGATTGTGCATATGTTGTACATTGGTGCGTATGTTAGCTATCCATTGAGAGATGATCTTTTAGTCACCACACTACATTAAAAGAGTCTGATAGCCGCGATTCATGACATTGTTTTATTTATTTCATACATTTTGGATTTCAAAATCTGATCCATTCAGCAACTTTTCATGGTAAAGATCAACTTAGTTATGGGTAGCGTCCAAGCATTTATATTTATGCCCCATTCTTGGAAACTCCTATATTGGAACACAGAACAATGCTAGATCAAAAGGTAAAACCCAGATTTTAGAGTTCCAAAGAAACTGGAGTAGTCTTTTTCATTCTACAAAAACTGCATTAGTTAGTAAAGAATTAGATTCTCAACATGCATAGTGATCTTGTAAAGAACAAAAATATTAGAAAAGGATACAACTTAAGTTGTCACTGCAAATATTCTTAATGAGCATTATGATGAGACAGAAGCAAACCAATAAATGGAAGAAAACAAAGCCTAATTCAAAAGCAGATTCATGGGTTTTTCTCTAGTAGAAGTAAATAAACCTGTTCTATAGGCACTTAAGACAGCATTTGTTGCAGATACGTATGTGGCACCCTATTCCCATCATAAGAGATCGACTGGAATCTCAGTTTCCTCCATCTCTTTCTTCCAAAGAGCTACATCACAGCGGCCAAGTTTGGTTGTCTTCTGTATCTCTCTAAGCCAAAGAGCATCAGCCACACATTTTATGTCAGTAGTCTTCTCATTTGCCAGTTTGAACTTGGCAGCATCAACAACTACACAACCCAAGCCATCGACTTGAGACTTCCTCTGCAACTGCTTCAAGTGAACAATTGCAACGTACAACTCCACCCGCTTTGTGATCTTGAAAGCTTCAGTCAGTGCCTTCTGCCGCTTCTGACTTCCCTGCAGTTTACGGGCCTAACAGTTTTCCGAGTTTGAGTTGAGTCGGATTAAATTGTAGGATTGGAAATCTAAATTGCTCCAAAAATTAAACGAATTGAGTCGGATCAGAATTTAGTAAACTCGGATCTAACTCGAAAAATAAAATGAGTAATTTTAAAACCCAACATGATCCCACGAACTCTTTAACACAAGTCGGTTTGGGTCTAAACGAATCAGGGCATAAGGCAACTCAATCCATTTGCAGTCTTATAAAATATATATATATCGATGATAACTTCTTGTCTTTATTTTATTTTTTATTTAGTTGGTTCCCCTCCCCCCCACCCCCCCCCCCCCCCCCCCTTTTTATTTTTTATTTATTTGTTTGTTTTTTCTTTTTTTCCTTCTCTTTTTTTTTCTTTTTTCACCATTTATTCTTCTTTCTTTTTTTTTTCCTTCTATCTCATCTTTCCTTCTTTCTTTTCTTCCTTCCTTTCTTTCTCTTTACTTCTTCTTACTTTTTTATATTTTATTCTCTTTACCTCTTCTTACTTTCTTATATTTTGTTCAATTCTTTCTTTCTTCCTATTTTATTCTTCACTCCTTCCTTCTTTCTTTCCTTTTATTATTATTATTTTTTTTAAATTTCTTCCTTTCTTTCCACATTTTTCTTCTTCCCTTTTGTATCTCAATTGCCGTTTTCTTTCAAAAACATTATGGAATGACGAGACACCCATGGAGGCGAAAACATAATTTAGCTAGCAACTAGCACAACATCACCTCATGCAATACGGATTTGAAGCCCGGCATGTCTCGCTTGAATTTTACTTATTCTAGCCATAGTTCTAAATAATGACAGTACAATCATAATTACAGTCGTTATAATAGTTTTAGTCCTTGCCTACAACCTTAGTGATAAAAAAATTTTCACCGCCAAATACTTTAGACAATAAAATTTATTTTTTAGCAACAAAATTTTTTTAGCTAAACATATAAAATCTTATAGTGACTATATGATGGTGATCGAGCTTGAGATGAAAACCACCTTCGTCACCGAGTTGTACACCGAGATGAAATCCGTAAACAAATGCAAGTGCCGAGTCAAGAATACCAAAGCGTACAAGGCCTATATCTTGAGCAAGATCCTTGTCTCTAAATCAAAAAAATCCTGAAGTATTTGGGAAAAATTAGGCAAGATCACTAGATTTTGAGTTTGTAAGGGAAAACCTTAGGACCCAAGCAAAATTTGGTGGCTACGATCTTGAGGAGGAGGACAAGGATGCTGAAGAGATGGGTCATGTTGCTGATGAGCCAGAAAATATTCACAGTGGTGAATAATGAGAGAAACCCTAGATTTTTGGCTGTGAACTGAGTGGGGTTTTAAGGGGGGATTGGGAAAAAAGCGGCAGAGGATTAGTGCAAGAGAAGGAAGAAGGGGGGTTGAAGAGGGGAAGAACAGGTTTAGGGGTTTGGATTTGGGGAACATGAGGTAGACACTGTGACAACTCAGCAAATGCTCTCGAAGGGAACCATTTCGACCAAACTCGGAACGAACCTAGTGGCCAAGGCTCGACCACTTCTCAACGTTCAACGGGCCGGCATTGGGCTTTCTTTTAGGCTTTGTTCGGGTATAAGCTTGGGTAGTTGGGCCCGGTATATCCCTGACCTAAGCTCGAGATGTCTACAAGCCCCAAAATTGAACCCAAATCCAACTAAATCGACTCGGGCCTGGCCCATAGCCTAATGGAAGTCATCCAGGCCCGACGAGCCTTAAGCCGACCCCGAGCCCACATCCAACCCTAGTTGCTCACCCCATCTTCATCCCAACTCCTATTTTTTTACAAAAACAAGGTGGAATGACCGAGACACCGCCTGATGCAATAGGAGTTCAATGCCCAGCATGCCTCCATTTATCATAGTTTTAAATAACAATATTATAATCATCATTACAGTCATTTTAATACTATCAGCCATCTTTTGGTACAATATTTAGATAAATAACATTTAAATATATAATAGCTATTATTTTATGTATTTATTATTTTTATTATAATATATCATGATAACAAATAATGACCATTATTTTTACTTGTACTTTCTTTTCAAGAAATTGATATTTATTTCGAATTTCAATTTTTTTTGCTTCAAAATTTCCTCCAAGAGTGATTTGGTGTAGAAATTTATTATTTTGTCTAATAAAAATGAAGGAAAAGATGATAGTATTCTTTCTTCATTATTGTCCACTATTTTCTATTACAACAATAATTATTCCAGTAATTAATATTAAAATTTTTTAAAATTGCATTTCGAGACAAATAATGGTCGTTGTAACTATTTTAATGATCAATGATGGTTTTGATGAGGGGACCTGGGGCCGGTTATAATGTCATAACGCACTATTTCAAAGTATAGTTCTGACTCGTGTGTGAGTGAGAATCACAAAGCATAGGTTTGATTTAAAGGAAGATAATGCAAATAATTTATGGCTCATCATAGGGTTGTGCGGTGCATGGCCACTTGCCTGTTTGGATTTTTCCTATAGGATTAGGTTGAAAATCATATAGGATGTGTGGATTAGATCAGTACGACCAGCAAGATCATAGGCTATAAATATTGAGGAATAGCTTTGAAGTGTTTTTCTCACTATAAAATTTAGGCTAGCCCACTCCAAAGCTATTTATAGGTATTTTATGAATACATGTTTAACCGAGCATATAGTCTATGATCTTACTGCTTGTGCTAGCTCAATCTATGAATCCTACACATTTTTCAGCTTAATCCTATGAGAATATCTAAGAATGCCCCCAAGCTTCTTTTTTTTTTTTGGAACCATTTAAGTAAAAATCTTATTGCAAATCTACCAAGCATGGGACTTAAATCTAGATCGTCGATAACAATCCTCAACTATTTTACCAATTACGCTAGTTGCGCTCTCTACGGTAAAATCTTAAGCTGAAACACAAGTGGGCCCGCCTCAAATGCACCCATCTCAACTTGTGCAAATGACAGAGCATGAGCATGGCCCAAGGGCCATTAGTTCTAATGCTTGGCATCACGTAGAGATCGGTTTGCATGAACCTTCGAGACATGACTGACTTGTTACTAATTAAGCCCCTTTTCCGCATGCAAACTTCAATTTTTTACACACAAAAGAAATGAACTGGGCTGAGTAAGAAGCCATCAATTTGTTCAAAACTACAAACAAAATTAGGCTGAAAATTCTGCATAATTTATGGATTAAGCCATTCATTTAAAGTGGATGCTATCAACTTAGCACCTCTCAGCTCAAATTCTGTGAGAAGAAAAAAAAATAATCCTTGAGCCAGTGGACTCTTCTTTTCTTCCTACAACCCAAAAGCTGCGATTTGGGTAAGCGCTTAAAAAATTCGAACTAGATGGGTCAACATGCGGATTTTCAGTCTGGTACTATAGAAATATTCAAACTACCCCTAAAAGAGCTAAGCACCACAGTTATAATAACTCAATTTAATTACACACATGGAGTCTCCAAACCTCACTACCATGGGAATCCAATGCCTGGCCTGCCTCATTTTAATTGCACTTGTCCTAACTTCTGTCTAAAAATGAATCCCAAGGCGTAGATTTAATTCAAGTAGCAGACCTAATTCATAGCCCATTTAAGACACAATGCATGGTTCGAGCTGTGTTTTCTCCCCAGAACTACAGCATAAAGAAATCTACTAGAAAAATGAGTGAGGTTGGGACTAAAGATCTAGTCACTGATACCAACTGTTGATAACCTCATCAACTGCCTAGAACTTTCGAACTAAGCCACTAGTATACCATGCACATGGCGCCAGTGCAAGGCGCAAATGTGATTCGAGGGGACCAATGAATTTAATCAATTTCAGGCACTTCATTGAACAATGTTATGATAGACTCCACTTCTAATTAACTAGTGACTGAATGAGCCCTTCTTATCTGTATACAAATGTTAATTTTCTGACTTACCAAAGAAACATTATAGGCTGAGTAAGAAGCAATAAATGAGTTCCTGACTTCGCAAGAGCTAAGCATATAATGAATAGAGTAAGCATCATAGATCTAACATTTAATCAACTTACGAACATGGATTCTCATGATATGTATACTTCAATATCACCCAACTCACTTATGCTCTAGAATAAAAGGGACAAGGCAAAAATCATGAAACCTTCCTCGAATGGTATTATTATGCCTCCGATTGATGTAAAAGGCAATGTCAATGCCTACTTTTACGGGCATCATATGTGTCACTATTCCATGCTCAACATTATCAAGCTTTACATATGGATGATCAGAAGCTATTGATAAGAAAGCATGGTTAAATTTGTAATTAAGTGATCGATCAACTCAATTCCCATTATGGCTAAATTATGATAGAGTTCTCAGAAAATGATTTTGGTTGTCTTAAGCAACAATGATTCCTCCGTGTTGAAGATTTTATTGAACACAATTGAATAAGTTTTGTGGGGAAAGGGTAGATATAAATATATCACTGAACATCTCAAAACACTTTAATTTATAATAAAAGAAAGTATTCCAAGAAAAGCTTGATTGACATCCAAGAGTCATATATGCCATTAACATGAGAAGTGTACCTCCTAAGAATTGAATGGGCACTACATCCATTAAGTTACATAAACAATATGATTTTTGTAAAACTACATTCATCCGCATCCTAATATAGTGTCCATGAATCAACATATCCTCATCATGAAAAATGGAAACTGCTCTCCAAAAGTCGTACTTCGTCATGAATTTGATCCTACCATGATCTTAATCGCTCTTCCTTTATAGTCCTGAGATTTTTTCAATGCCATGCATATATTTTTATACCATAAAAATATTATTAGATCATTTTTGTTTATTAGATCTTAATTCATTTCATTATTTTACATGTATCACACGTGTCTGCCACGGATATATCCAGATCACTGAGATCAGGGACCACACAACCATGGCAAGTGCCCCTTCTATACACGTACCCCTTTAACGGAAGCCACCACCGTCGAGAGAGAGCCCTACTTCTCGAGCAGACAGCGCTTCGCTCTGCAAGTAATAGATTTTTTTTTTTTTTTTTGCTCATCTAATTTATTTATATATTCAATGCTATTGAGCTACATTCCAAAATCAATGTTTCCATCGTTCTTTCAATCCCGATTTGAATTCTAAATTCATAAGTCTCTTCCATTTGTAATTAGAACTAAGCTTATCATAACGCTAATCTCATTGCAGATGTATGTAGCTATAAATAAAATAAGTTTACAAAGATCCCATTACCTTAGTCTGCAGTTGTAAAGATTGCTTCAGTAGAGTGATGTCTTCTTCATCTTTAGTTCTAATTTATTGCTAATTTTGTTGCATTTATATACGAAGCTTTGTTTTGTTTGCCATGCTTGAATTATGTTTTGGTTTGCCCTCCTATAAAGGGTTCTCAGTCTCCTTTGATCCCTCTTTTTAGTTGAATTTAGTTCACTTCACAATCTTTTTCAGGGATGTGGAGGCAGAGTCATAAACCAACCAAACTATTCCACAGGGCACAAAGATGTCGACCAAGAGCTCTTGCACTACTAGCTTTGTTCCTTGTCGCTTCCACGCTGCTTCTTTGTGGAATCAAAGGAAAACCTAGTTCCCAATATGATCCTCCGAAGCTAAAACGGAGCAGAACCCGAACTTCCACCCAATTCCGGCCTACAGTGGAGTATACAAATGGGACTGACTTGATATGGCAGATACCGGAGTCGCCCAAGGCGGTGTTGTTTATAGCTCATGGCTGCAATGGAAGGGCAGCCAACTTTTGGGACAGATTCCCTGGCTGCCCATATTGCGTTGGTTTCCCAGAAGAGAGGCTGATAGTCCTTCATGCCCTGGATCGGAGATTCGCGGTTCTCAGCATTTCCAGTTCCCGGAAATGTTGGTCGCTTGGGAAGGAGAAGCATGTTGTCAAATGGATAACCACATGGTGGATTGAGAGAAATAAGCTGGAGAAGCTTCCTATCATGGCACTAGGGGCTTCATCCGGTGGGTACTTCGTTTCTGCCCTTGCTGCCGAGATGAGGTATAAGAGCATTGTGCTTATGATTGCAGAAGGGGTGTTCGATACTATGGGTATACCAGAGGGTTATCCTCCCACACTCTTTGTGCACATGCCTAAAGACCAGCGCAGGATGAGATTGATAGAAAGGAACATGGAAGCACTGAGGCGGAAGGGTGTTCGTGTCAAGGAGGTCAGGTGCTTGGAATTCCCCTTGTCTCCAAACTTCTTGTCGGATAGGATACTGGGGTTGAACCAGACAATGGCTGTCAAGCTAATTCGGATGTTCTCGGAGAAGGGCTTCCTCGATGAGAATGGGTATATGAGAAAAGATGGGCGAGCGACTCGTTGGAAGCAAGCTCTCAGGGAAAGGGGATTTCCATTGGAGAAGTATGAATTGCTTAATCATATCCAGGAGGAGTTAAATCTTGCATATGGATACCATGAGATGACTAGTTTGCAGACTGATGATATTTTTGACTGGTTTGAATCTTATATGAATTAGTGGATAGTTTGTATCTTAAGCTCCATTAGCACTATTTACTGTTTCATTGCATTTTCACTTATATGTGTATATATATATATATATATGTGTTCATTGGCACATATATTTCCTACAAGCTCCTGCTTCCTGAAATTTTTTCTGGAGTATTGCTGGAGTCTTAGGAACTACATCGAGCGCATTGAAAAGAACATCCGGGAGACTCTTGGACAAATGCTTTAATCATATAACTGAGAAGTTTGCTTGTCATGTTAGAAGAGAAGAGATTTACATGAGCACAAGGAGTTTTTTTGATTAGTTTTGGAGTGTGGATCCTACTGATCTTTGAACTTTTGTAGGCTGGCATATTTGTTTTGTAGGTTGGCATATTTGCACTTGCATCAGTATCGCCCTGGTTTGAGGATCATTCTGAGCAAACTTAGTTTGTTATCTTGGTTTGGGGAACCTTCCTAAGGAACTTTCCTTCCTGGCCTTCTATTCCTTCCTAATGGACCCCCTTGTGTATACCAAGAAAGGTGATCTGCTCTTCCTAAGGATCTTTTGCTCGTTATATTAGTGTGTCATGAAGACCAGATGGACATTTCTGTAACGTGTGTGCAAGAACAGCAACATGCAGTTGCCGTGCTTGCATGCATAAGGGGGAACTTGGTTCATCTTTTGCCTGCATTTTTTTTTTTTTTTTTGCCTATGCAGTGTTGCTGTTATGCATCTGATTAAAGTGAGAACTTGGTGCAAAATTAACCAAGGGTGCCTGGATATTAAATCTGGTTTCATGTTCCTCCCTGGCTTCCTTTACTCACCTCTTATTAGTAGTTGACAGGAGCAGTTGTAGCTCGCTGTAAGTGGACCTGGGCGATTCCTTCGGCTGTCACTTACAATTGGCTACTCTTTGATAGACTGGCTGGCTTCAGGACAATGCAAACATGGACCTAATTGATTGTTTCTGTATTGAAATTGGATTAGATTCTCATGATTGGAAATAGGATTACTAGAAGTACGGAACATGAGACCCGACTCAACCTATGCTAACTAGACCTTTCCTAACGCATTCCTGCAGGGAGGTTGAGATTTTGTTTTCTAGGCCAGCCAACTTCAAAGCTTTTCTTGAGTATTTTATGAATATAAACTTAGGTCAGCCTGTAGTCTGTAATCCCACCGGCTGTACCGGCCTATTACATGAATCGTACATAATTTTTAGCCTAATTCTGTAGAAAAATCCAAATAGGCCCTGAACACGGCAAATGGTATGTCCTCTCCTCTGGAGGTAACATTAGTGGCATCATAGGGTAATGTTCTGCCTTGATTATGTTAATGGTTTCCTGTATAAATGAACTCTAATGGCCTTGAGTCCATCTTTGTTGGGTTCGAATGGATGACATGCATTTGCATACGGATAAAATTCACACCAATTGAAAGCAATCAGGTCTGGTATGGGAGACATAAATTTGGATTTTGCACCAACAGTGGCTTGGAGCTGGCTTTATTTGGCCTGCTAAATTTTGTGAAGGAGTAGATCTTAGCCTGATATCTGACATTAACCGAGTCCGGTGCACTCCTATATACAGCTAATGTTGCATTTTTAATTCTGATCGATGGGATTTCGATATCATTCATTGCATTGTCTTGTTTCTTAGACAGACAACTTGCATGTCAGGTTGAGGAGCATATATTGCTATGGAGGTCACTGGAGAGGAATCCTACAGCAGCTAGACAAACTTCTTTGGATCTTTCGATTCACCGTATAAGCTACAAGGACAAATTGCAGCCCACATGCAGTAACATTAATGAAATCAATTTGGTCGATGACTCTACAAGATATAAGATATAGGCTGCATTTGGTTTGCGACTAGAATCGATATTAAAATTGGAATGGTCATGTTCTTCGATGGTTTGGTTCGTTATTGGAATCAGAATGAAATTTGAATACTAGGTGAGAATTTGAATTAGATTTTAGGAGATTGGAGTATTTCTATTTTTTTTTAGAATCGGAATGAGAATGGGACCCCCTCTAACCAAACAGTATTCCAAATGCTTATGAGGCTGGGAGGAGGTGTCTCATTAAAGCGACTGTATGACCTATTATACCGATCCATGTCTATAGATTCGGGTCCCTTTTCCGTGCATACATAATACCTCTCTTTTTCTTTCTCTTCTTCATGGACTTCGAGTTTGGTAGTGTTAGAGGGTGAGAAGAAAGGGAAGGCTCCTCTCCTGTTTTTCCTGCTAATAAGACTATTTCTTATGTATCCCTGGCTATGTGCAGGAGCCTTGTGAAGTTTGCTGACCGGAACTGCTGATCCACGTGCATCAAGGCCTCCCAGCTTAAGTCTCACTTTCTTACGTCTTGCCGTATATAGCTTTAGCTACTAGAGGTTTTTCTTCTAAAAACTCTACTTCCAAAAGCTCTACTGCCAATAGCTATCCCAAACGGGGCGTAAGTATCACCTCCTAATATTTTGCATAGCATTGGCTCGTTCTTAGGATTCACATTCGAGCTTATTGATATCTAAATTTTTGAAATGTTGGATGACATGCACAAGAAAATCATATCACCATGTTTATCACGCATGCTAAAGAATGCCGCCGTGACTCCATCGCAGTTTGTTGGCTGGTGGTTAATCATCATAAATGTTAGCCTGGACCATGGACCTTTCTTGAAAGCCATGTGGTTGGCTTGGGTACCAGAGCGAGCGTTTTTAGCTCACGTCGGTCCGTGATAAATAGATCAAATCAGATTAAAAAAATTTTTAGTAGAATATATGAATTTAAACAGATTAAACATATTAAATAAATTGGATTAAACATAACAGAAATAAATTAAATATATTTTAAATAAGTTAAATGGATCTGGATATAACTCGATCTAATTATTAAATTGGCCAAAATAGATTAAACGAGTCAAATGCTTAGATTTGAATCCTACCCATTTGATAAATAAATTTTGATGGATTGAACGTTTATAATTCAAACTCATTTATGTCAAATACTTAAAGCAGATTGTTCACGGATTGGCCTGATGCATCGTGTTATAAATTGCCACCCTTATCGACAAAGGGTTCAAAGAGCAATGTGCTGGGGTTGGTTACTATCTGAGTCCATATCTGATTTATCTGGCTACCGGCCGGCTTTAATCAGACATGTCTACTTCATGGTCCAATCCAATAATTTTCTGAGCTGGTCCACATTCAGAATTAAAAGGTGCAGCATAGGACTCAAACATTTGATGGCAGCATTTTTATGAGCCTGACTGTAAATTTTGGGTTCGGTAGTAGGTTCTTTGAACGCTGGTTTGATTGGTTTCAGGTTAACTAGAAACGCTCTAATTGAGTGTATGATCTTTGTGGGTCTTCTCAGAGGGTAGACTTGGTTTTCAGTTTTCTTTCTTTTCTCTTTCAATTTTTCCCTTTTAGTCATTGCGTGGTAAGAATCCAAGCTCATGTCATGGGCTAGCTTATAAAATAAATTGGTGACTAACCCAAAGAAAAAAAAAAAAATCAAATTCCATTTTTAATAGTACATGTCGATGCTTGTATTGCGCGTCAAAGGACGTGATTTAAGATTTTTTTTTTTTTTTTGGGCATCTACGCCGGTTCAGGACAACCATCAAGGGCAAGCTCTTATTGGTGCGGACCTGTGACATTCGAACTCAACAAGAACCATTATTTTTTTTCCCTCTTTTGGTTTTTCTACTAAAGTCTTATACTCTTGTTAGGAATCTAAGATTAGGATTCTATAAAATATAAATATATTTTTTTTACTCATATAATTATCATGTGAGGGTAATAATGGAGCGTCCAATTAACATGCAACAGATGCTCTACAGCTCCATTAAATTTCTCAATAATGGTGAAAGTTTGATCTAAGAAATTTTAAAAAAATGAAAAAAAATAAATTGAGGAGATGGACGATAATGTATGTTGTTTTTTTTATTTTTTGTTTAGACTCTTCTAATAAAAGAACGACCTTAGTGAACTCATCGAGGATATTGAGTGGGGCTTCAAACAAAAGAGTAAGTGTTTGGTTACCACTGTAAAATTAAAAAAAGACCATAAATAATAGATTAAGTGATTGTATGTGTTAAGCAATTGTTTGATTTACAACGATATATGAGATTGAATCTCTGAAAAAAGAATCATCAATTTTGTATGAAATAAACATCACATTCTGTATGATTTTGTAATTTCAAAATGCTTTATATATTGTAAGTTAATAACACAATTCTCTTCTTAGTGATCTATTAATATCTTTCCAAATATCTAAAATTTAGATTATTATCAAAATATGTCAAAAACTTAAAAGTTGAGATATTGGTGAAAATTGAAATAGAATTTATAGATGACAATAGTATTGTCCCAAATCTTATAGTCAAAACTTCATGAAAACAATATATAACAGAACTGTTCTTCTTAGCGATTAGATTCAAGCACCTAAAATTGAGTTCACGAAGGTTGTTTGGGCACAACTATTTAATTCATCGGTTTAACAATACCTACCCAAATTCGAGGTTATTTTTGGAGTTATATTTCTTTTTTCACTTCAAGTTATCCATATCGCAAATGAAAAAAAAAAAAATGAGATGTTATAATGTGGCTATGTATTTGATGTTATTTTTCAAGATATATATATGTGTCTATGTATTGGGGGTTATTTTTGAAGACATATATCTTGTATATATATTTTGTACCGATTTTTTACTTAACCCATAATGAGAGGTATACAATGGAATCCATAAAATAATATGGTACAACTAGATAAAACAAGAAAGAAATATAAAAATAATAAAAAGTTTCAAGTTTGGCCCCTACTTGACTGTGCTCAGAGTGAACTTGTAGCATAAGACATGCCTCACTTGAGCCAATACAACACGGTGAATTTAATATGACATTATCAAATTTGTTCTTAGAGCTAAAATTTTATTCAATATTGGGTTTTAATTTGATTTATTAAATCAATTGCTCGAGTCAGCATAACTCTATCATTTTTAATTTGACTAAATCAAATTTAGACTTGGGACTGATCCCTGTTAACTTAATTTATGCATTGAGTCAAGTCAATTACGAGCAGTTTGTTAGTTGATCTTGATTTTAGTTGGGTCCTACCTTGAATAAACTCCCAAATGTGCCTTAGTAGAGAGATGTGCAAGTTAGAGTCAAAGAAACGGTGTCCACGTTTTTTTATTTTCTTTAAATTTTGAAGGGAGGTCGAAGGTTTTCTATGGATGATTGTAGTGTTAGAATTATCTTCTGAGAGTGTTCTTCGTAGCATTCTTTTTCCAGTCGAGTTGTTTGGCAATAGTTAGAGCTTCGCCAGTGTGGCTTATAGCAAGTTTTTTTATGAATACTTGAAAACGTAATCGAGCTCCATTTTACCAAAAAAAAAAATTGCGAGGGGCTTTTCGACTGTGGGGCGCATAAGGCGGAAAAGGCCTACAGCGCCGAACCGTCGGCCGTGCTGGCCAAACCTCGTGGTGGCGCGCCCGTGGATGATTGAACAAAATAGCAGCAAGGCAAAGATCCTTAACAAAGCAGCATCGGAACCTGAGGCTTAAGTCACCCATGAAAGAGCCCATAAAAATTCCCTCTCTTGCGAGAGATCAAAAGGATAACGAAACCATTGGGCTAGAAAACTAATTGATACACGAGAGGCCAGCATCCTAGCCCCTACTATGAGTCTATAATGAGGTGAAACGGGTGCAAAGACCTGCTTCTATGTGACATACGTCGAATGCTGCAGGAGTGTCGTGCGGTTTAGGTCAAGCATATCCTTTGGGAGGAGAACCAAGCTGCTGACTGGGTTGCCTCTTTTCTTGCTCATCATTTGGAAGAATTTTTTTGGACCCAACAGTCCTATTTTTTCTTTGTTTTGTGTAGCCTGATTGCTAATGATGCTGCTGGCTATACTCACGCGAGAGGAGTGGGAGCAGCCAATATGGGTGCGAAGAGAATCTATGAAGAAACCATATACATACATGCATACATATATATACATATATATATATATATATATACATATATATACATATGTATATACATATATATACATATGTATATACATATATATACATATATATACATATATATACATATATATACATATATATACATATATATATATATTAATATATACATATATATATATAGGGATTGATAACCTACTCTTTATTATGGTAGGTTATCAATCTACCCATCTTTCATTGGACAAAAAATATCCTAACTTTTTATAATTCTTAAGAATATTTTATGACTTTATACAATCCCACATAAACTCACTCTCTCAACCCCCAATTAATACTCTCTCCCTCTTTCTCTCTCATGTGTGTGTGTGTGTGTGTGTGTGTATGTATGTATGTATGTATGTATGTTTGTATGTATGTTTATATATAACATACATATAAACATACATGTATACATACATACATACAAATAAACAAGCAAACAAACAAACATACATACATACATACATATATACATATATATATATATATAACTCAGGGGTCGACTTATGTTCATTCTGGATCGGCACTTCAAGATGTTGAGAAGGCTTATGCTGTGATATTTTCGAAGGGTCGACTCTTTATCCTTAAGGGTCGGCTCATCTTCATCAGGAGTCGTCTCTTTAAATGCAAGGGTCGACTCATACTATAGTTTTTCGGCTGACACTGAGACTGAGCAGGGGTCGACTTATTTTGAACAAGGGTCGACTCTTCAGACTTTGTCTCAGGCGGTGAAGGCTTTCTGTTTTTTTTGAACTACACAAGGGTCGACTAATGTTTTGCGGGGTCGACTTATTAATTGTGTTTCTTGAATAAAACATATCAGAATCAACTTAAACTTATCCTTTTTGCTTAGGGGTTGACTCAAGTCTTTCAAACAGAAAACTTTAGACTTCATTTCTGATCTCTATGGATTAGATTAAGATCATTTTCTTTTAGAACATGTCCAATGAGATGTTTGCGAAGAACTTATGATTTTGCAGTGCTTTATTTCTTCTGATTTTTCTTGACTTATAAAACTTCACAATTAAGCCAATGTCATTAGTTCACAATATCATCTCAAGTGTTTTGCAATCATCAAAATTCATCCTTTAGGGTTGACAGCCCCGTCTACGCGTCTTATGCATTAACGCCGCCTTGGCCCTAAGGGGCCGAGAAGAGGCCACACTCTTATCGGCCCGGGGCTGGCGACTCTAGATGTAAATTACTCCCCCAAAAAAAGATCTTAGCCCCTTCAGGTCAGGGCTTTCCTCCTCCAGAATGTGTAAACTAATGAAGTTATCCTCCGGAACTTTTCCAAGGCGTCTCTGAAGCACCCTGATGGGCTCGGCGTACTCTGGATACCCTGGCGGCATGAGTTATATGCCGTTAAATCTATAAAGTCGCCCCTAGAGCTCGCCTCGGGGCGCCCTGCAGGACTTAGCGAGAGCCCGAGGGCCTCGCAACTGCAGGTTCTATCTATAAAGTCGCCCCTAGAGCTCGCTTCGGAGCGCCTTGCAGAACTTAGCAAGAGACCGAGGGCCTCGCAACTGCATGTTCTATTTATAAAGTTGTCCCTAGAGCTCGCCTCGGGGCACCCTGCAGGACTTAGCAAGAGCCCTAGGGCCTCGCAACTGTAGGTTTTATCTATAAAGTCGAACCTAGAACTCGCCTCAGGGTGCCCTACGAGACTTAGCAAATTGAGGGCCTCACAACTATAGGTTCTATCTATAAAGTCATCCTCAGAGCTCGCCTCGGGGCGCCCTGCAGAACTTAGCGAGAGCCCGAGGGGCTCGCAACTGTGGTTATATCTATAAAGTCGACGAAGTCATCCCTTGAGCTCGGCTCGGGATGCCCTGCGGCATCAATGTAGAGCCAAGAAAGAGCACCCCCATCCGCAGGATTCTACAAGTACGCTCTTGATCTGAGTTGGGGGCATCTACAAAGTCATGCTTTGAGCTCGGCTCGGGATGCCCTGCGGCTTCAACGGAGAGCCAAGGAAGAGCACCCCCGTCCGCAGGATTCTATAAATACGCCTCTGATTTGAGGTGGGGGGCAACTCCAAGGTTCATTTAAATCTCGGTTAGATGCTTATCCCCGAGCTCATCATTGTTTCCGAGTTGGCATTGCCCCTCGAATGGATTTCTAATCTCGAGTTAACATCAGCCCTCGAGCGGATTTCTACTATCGGGTATATGCTTATCTCCGAGCTCATCATTATTCCCGAGTTGGCATTATCCCTCAGGTGGATTTCTAATCGCAAGTTGGCATTAACCCTCGAGCGGATTTTTACTTTCGGGTAGATGCTTATCCCCGAGTTCATCATTATTTCCGAGTTGGCATTGTCCCTTGGGTGAATTTCTAATCTCGAGTTGGCATTAGCCCTCGAGCGGATTTTTACTCTCGGGTAGATGTTTATCCCCGAGCTCATCATTATTCCCAAGTTGGCATTGTTCCTCGGGTGGATTTCTAATCTCGAGTTGGCATTAGCCCTCGAGTGGATTTCTACTCTCGGATAGATGTTTATCCCCAAGCTCATCATTATTCCCAAGTTGGCATTGTCCCTCGGATGGATTTCTAATCTCGAGTTAGCATTAGCCCATTAGCCCTCGAGCGGATTTCTACTCTCGGGTAGATGTTTATCCCCGAGCTTATCATCATTATTCCCGAGTTGGCATTGTCCCTCGGATGGATTTTTAATCTCGAGTTGGCATTAGCCCTCGAGCGGATTTCTACTCTCGGGTAGATGCTTATCCTCGAGCTCATCATTATTCCCGAGTTAGCATTGTCCCTCGAGTGGATTTCTAATCTTGAGTTGACATTAGCCCTCGAGCGGATTTCTACTCTCGGGTAGATGCTTATCCCCGAGCTCATCGTTATTTTCGAGTTGGCATTGTCCCTCGGGTGCATTTCTAATCTTGAGTTGGCATTAGCCCTCGAGCAAATTTCTACACTCGGGTAGATACTTATCCCCGAAATCATCTTTATTCTCGTACTGGCATTAGCCCTCGAGCGGATTCCTATTCTCGGAGCTCAAAGTGGCCCGCGATACTAGACAAAGAGCTACAAGCTCGGGAGGATTATCTCCAAATTGAAGGTACATGACGAGCCCGAGGACTTTGGCAAACGCCAAACGAGGTTCCTGCTATGCGTGATAGGCCTAGACTTAAGCTACGCAGTTCGGATCTTGATAACTGAGCATGGAGCGGGACGAGCTCAAATATTTAACCCAAGGCAAAATATGTTGAAAAGAATATGGACTTCATTGATAACAAAGGCCGAAGGCCAAGTACAAGGGTACCCGACCTTAGGGTCGGGTTGACTACGAAAGGTCCAAACGGCCGACTTTATAAAAATAAAAACAAAAAATCAATCGACGCGGATGACTTCCACATTGGCGTCATGTGTGCCTCCATCCTAGTCGCAACCTCGGAAGTGCCATCTCCGCTAACCTCAGAGGCTGCCTCAGTCCCAACACTGGCATCAGGAATGGCTATTGATTCCATCCAAACGGCAGCTTCGGGGGCGATCTCTAGCCTGACTTCGGCATTAGCCTCCGCTACGTGCCCATCCGCCTCAGCAGCCCTATCTAAGTTCGGCTCAAGGCCGCTAAGGTCGACTCCAGGGCAGAACTGCTGGACTTGGAGGTGACAATTATCGAAGCCTTGGACCATGGTAGCAGCAGCCCCTTCCGCCAATTCGGTGAAGTATTCCTCCACCTAACGAAACTTCTCGATGGCCTCACGGGCAGACGACTCCACTAGATTCTCGAGTCGCCCGATTTTCAGTTTTCATTCCTCCGCTACACCCTGAAGTCTAATTAGGATGACTTCGAGCTCGGAGATGCGGCTTGCAGCGGATGGGCGAGCCCGAAAATGCTCGGCCTCCATATCTTGGATTTGGGCGAGCCTATCTTTTATCAGGACTTCAATAGCCTGCACTTTTTTCTTGGCCTGCGCGGCGACTGTAGCCTTCTCTTCGGCCTCACGCCATTGCTGCTCAATGGCTGCCACTCGATCCTCGGCCTCTTGCTGTCGCTGCGCAGCAGTTGTTGCCCAAGTTTTGGCCTCATACTCTTTTAGCTCGGCACACTCCATCCTCGGCCTAAGCACCCTCAGCTCCTCTCGGTTGGTGAGCATGCTAGACATTAGCATGTCAACCACATGAAGAGACTGGCACAAAAAGATAAAGTGCTAACAAAAGCCGAGCATTCATAAAGAAAATAAATAAGGAACAGAAGGACGACATTACTCACCCGCACGCTCACTAAGTAGACATGATGGACAAGGTCGCCAAGGTTCTCCTCCATCAGTGCGCGGTCACACGGGAGCATGATGCTGCGCATGAGCCCACGAACAACGTTCTCAGACTCGAGGGCCGAATCGCCCTTAGGTTCACAACGTTGATGCTGCAATTGCTCCCCGTTGGACTCAGGGAACATGGGCTCGACCCTTACTAAGGCCGGAACCTCGGAGAAGGTCGCGGCCTCGATGCAGTTGGGACTATAGAGGGAATTGAAGTCTCGGACCTGCTCCCGAGCTGGAGATTCGATCCAAGCGGCTGGGTGATTGCTCCGATCTCTGGGACTCGATGGGCGGGTGCGACCACCGCTTGGTCAGAAAGATCCCTTCCAGCCGTCGACTGGGGCACCTCGGCCTCTACCGTAAGACCCTGGCTGGGTCCGACCCGAGCGGGGACGGCAACCTCAAGCTCTCCCCGCTCAGTCTCGAGACCAGGGGCGACTCTTGTTTTCTTCGGCCTCCCCTCAGGTCAGACCCTTTCGGGGGCAGCCCTCTTATTCTTGTACGCGGCCATCAGCGTCTCGGTATTAAAGATCATCCCTGCAATGTCTAAAGACAAAAGGTCCTATCAGAATCTGGCATAAAAAGGAAGAAGAAAAAGCTAAACTACTTATACCCTTACTGAGCTGGTCAGGAAGTCGAGGAGTTTCTTTTAGTCCGAGCAAACTATCTAAGGCCCCCTGCTTGGACTGCGACAACTACGGAAGCCTATTATTCGCAGAAGGCAGCGAAAAGCTCCAGGTCAGATTAAATCCCTAGACCGCTTGGAGGAAACAAAGAAAAAGTTATCTTTCCATCCATGGATGGAAGTGGGCATGCCCCCAAACAGCTTGCGGCCTCCTTGAGGGAAGAAGTACCACCACCCTTTGTCCACGGGGTTGCCTTTTAATATAAAGCAACTCCTAAAGACATTCACCGAGGGGGACAGACCATGTGCTAGGCAGAGGGCGAGGAAGCCGATGATTATTCTCCATGAATTCGGGGCGAGCTGCGCAGGCACCAGGCCATAAGCCGTCAAAAGCTCCTCCACGAATCCATGCAGAGGGAACCTTAGCCCTACTCGGAGCGTATCTACGTACACTCCGACCCAACCACTAGGTGGGTTGGTGACACATCCTCCGAGGTTCGGGAGCTTGAGGACGAACTCCGGAGGAATGAAGAATCGGGCTCGGATCGAGCCCAGATCCTCGTCACTCATGAGCGAGCCGGTTCTATATAGGCTCGGGCCCACCTCGAGCTCACCCTCCCCCATATCGGAAGAGGCCTGAGCTCGCAACGAGTCCATTGCCTTGGTCTTAAGATTACAAAAGGGGAGAAAATGAAAGACTCTCCGAGCGACCGAAAGAAGGGATAAAACGCCTACCCGAAAGCTCGCTGAAAAAGGTGATCAGGAAAAGAAAGAGAATGACCGCCGGGAGGTGAAGACAGTGCCTAATGCAAAGGCTGACGAAAAGCTCCCAGAGTGCCCAGAGGAAAGCTCGAACACCACGGCAATGGCGGCTAAAAGAAGAGGACCAGGAGCGGGGGAGGGTCAAGCAACAATCCTAGGGCCCCCCTTTCAAGCCTTATATAGCCCACTACAACGGTTCTGATTGGGTAGCCTAAACGATTAGACGAGCCGGGGTTCGCCACGTGGCAAGCCTTAAGATAGCCTCAGCAAATCTTTCCGAATCACCGCACTAAATGCTAATCATTATGGAGGGCGCTCCGGAGCTCGAAATATTGATAGCTAGCCTCTTGCATTCCATCAGGCAAGACGCTTCGGAGAAGGGAGCATTAACGGCCGGCATCTTGCATTCCGCCAGACGGGATGCTTCAAGGGATGGGGTATTAATGGTCAACCCCTCCTTGTTCCATTCCAGCAATCCCTCAAAAAAGAACGCCAACGTGGAACACCGAAAAGTTCCCACAACGGATTCTACTCAGGAAAACGTAGCGGCTCAAGCCTCCCAAGTCCGACACCAACCTCCCTGCTATGAAATATACCGAGGTATATCTAGCTCGGTACACACCTATTCCTGAGCACTTGACTGAAGCGCTGGACGATCAATGGTCCAGCTACTTCCATCGCCCGAGCTGAAGGGCAACTCGACCTCAGAAGTGGAGGGCAAATGATGGGGGGCGAAATGGATCATCCTGCCCACGGCTAAAAGGCCCCCCTGTTTTGGCCCAATAAACGCCAACTCCGACCGGTTGAATCCTCGGTTCGGCCCAGAATTAGCTCGGCTTCGGACTCCACCAACAACTCCATCGGCTTCGGATATTCACCGACTCCCCTAACCAAGTTTGGGGTGCCTCCAATACTCGCCAACCCGCCCCGACCAAGCTCGGGACACCAACTTCAGCAGTGCGCCTCGACCCTCGAGCTCGGGGCACTCCAATGAGCACACCTCGGAATCTGGAGAGCCAAGGTACCCTCAGCACCCGTCTAGCCGACCTCACCAAACGCATGACGCGACCTTTCAACAGGCTCGGCCTCGCCAACAACCGTACTCATGAGCGCGCCTACACCCTCCTATGTGGTCGTACATTACAACATCACCATGCCACGCTTCAATAGCTGGCCCTCGATAGCCAAAGGACGACACCATGACTACACCAGCCATACTCTACTATGACTGTCAACACCTTACCGTTCTTGAGAATGGACAGTACTACACGCCACTAACCAGCCTAAGCTGCGCGCCATTCGGCTTAGAGCCACGCCCTCTCATGATGAGGGCGGACAATGCCTCTGCCACTTGGGCCTCTCCACCGGGACTATAAGTAGCTCGGTCAGGTAACTTCTAAGGGACTTTTAGCTGGACCAAATTTATCCCACTCTAACTTGATCGTCGAAGGGCCCTCACTGGAAACACCGGTAAGGCTTTGTGCAGATCCACCGCCGTCACATAGGAGGTGGCCCCCATCTTCTTCATCCAACAACCAGCGGCTCCTTCGACTCCTCAGGCATGGTCACCCTTGGGCCAAATTTGAACCACAACATACATATATATATATATATGAAAGTGAATCCTATGTTCTTCGGTGTTTAGCATGCTGAATTTTTTTTTTTTGAAAACCATAGCTGAACCTGATTGGGTTCAACCGCAGATCACCTTTTTTCATGCGCCATGCAATCCCTACAAATTAGGAAATTCATCTAAATCTTTTTAGGAAGATTTGAGGCGTCATTTTTATAGAAAATATAGCCCCATGCCTCCTCTCTTCTCACGCCAATTTTTGGTCAAAAATAAAGAGGATAGGCATGAAAAAGATTGGGGATAAATCAATGTGTCATTCTTCTCCAAGAAGATAAGGATGGGTTCCTAAAATTTAGGAATTCTTCTCCTTATCCAATTCTGATTATTTGGACTCATAATCCTCATCAAATAAGGTTTTCTAATTGATTTGGATCAAGCCCAATCCAATTGGGTCAAGTTCCATCAATTGGGTCAAGCTCAATCTACTTGGGTTGAACCCAATCCAATTAGGCCAAACCCTGATGCAGCCCAAAATGAATCCTATTCAATTTGGCTCAACCTAAGCCCAATTACTCAATCAAATTGAGTTCATTAGCAATCTAATTGCTATTTAATCCTTCAATAATTCAATAATTATTTTAATGCAATTTTTGCTTAGGATAATTTGTCAATCGAATTGACCAAATTATCCCTGAATGATTCTTAATCATCAATCAGCCATTTGATAAACCTATAAACTTTTATGCGTGTGACCTCATAGGTTCGAACCTAAGCCGGTAGTATAGGAACGTCTTCCTTTACTAATCGATGTAACCATCTAGCAATAGTACCCAACGTCCAGATAGACCGAATATATGCGAAGCAAATATTCTGAAACCCTGGACTATGGCTACTGTATAATTCAATCCCTTTGACTCCTAATGCCTGGATGACTTAGAGCTCACTGTCAACCCTATAATTAGTACATCCATTATGTGATTAACTTTAGATATCCTGTGACTCCTCACTGGGATTACCCTGGCCAAGATTTTGCTAAATTAATCATAAGACATTATCTCCTATTTTCAGGAGGGATCAATTCCATCTCGACTCACAACTGACTACGCAAGTACTTGACTGCATCGGGTGACCTTCCGTCACTGAATCAGAAATTCAGATAGCCCGGTACCAAAGTACAGTGAGTTGTTTGCTAGTCACATGTTGCGGTCTCAGGTCAGAGGGCCAAACTTATACCCATATCCACTCGGAACATCTCTTGATAGTAGAGCATTCCGGAATTGGTCACGTTCAGTGAAATGTACTCCTACACTTCATCTCTTGTAACATATCATTTGGTCGCGAACTAGTTTAAGGACTCGAAGATAAATCCTCCTTTATTATTAATAAGTCCTAAGGACTTCATCATATAAGAGTTCATATAATGAATAATGCCAAATAATACTTTATTTAATTTGTCAATTCATTTACAAAATTCAATCATCAACATGCTGACGATTGATATTTAGGATACAATTTCCATAACCATTATATGGAGGCTATGACCTAGTTATCTCCATAACCATTTCATTTTAAGGACCTAATAATTTTAGAGAATTTCATAATTAGGATAGATGAGAAGATTCGATTAGTCTAATTTCTCCCACTGACTTCACCAAATCAGATTAGACTCAAACCGGTTAAGGAGGCACCTAAATCAGTCAAACTGATTTTTCTTATAGGCATGGGCTAACTCGAATCACTAAGTGATCCAATCAAAATGTGATTGACCATATCGGCCAGATAAGTGAGATCGGTGGAAGGGATATGCCATTAACTCGACAAAGACGAATCAGTGCGAGTAGCTCCCAATTAAAAACCACCGGTCAAGACTGCCAAACTTACCTTAGACACCAACTGGTTAATCAATTTTGATTTGATTACTCAAATGACTCGGGCTTCACCTCTGAGCCCAAATCAAGTTCCATCTTGGTCTAATCAAAGACATGGACTTGATCAATCTACAACTATCGCAAATTGAGCTAGAATTTTCTTGACCTAATCTAGTTACTACATAATTAGATTTGATCAATTAATTCTATTAATCCATGAATGATTCTAACCTTAGGTCTAAACCAATCCTAAGAACTTGATTCAAGCTAACCCATATGCCCAAAGAATTATGCAATGTCAATTAATTGAGTTACAATTCTATTTCATAACACTTAATCTCAGTCCAAATAAGGTCTTCTAATTGATTTGGATCAAGCCCAATCCAATTGGGTCAAGTCCCATCAATTGGGTCAAACTCAATCTACTTAGGTTGAACCCAATCCAATTAGGCCAAACCCTGATGCAGCCCAAATTGAATCATATTCAATTTGGCTCAACCTAAGCCCGATTACTCAATCAAATTGAGTTCATTAGCAATCTAATTACTAATTAATCCTTCAATAATTCAATAATTATTTTAATGCAACTTTTGCTTAGGATAATTTGTCAATCGAATTGACCAAATTATCCCTGAATGATTCTTAATCATCAATCAGCCATTTGATCAACCTATAAACTTTTATGTGTGTGACCTCATAGGTTCGAACCTAAGCCGGTAGTATAGAAACGTCTTCCTATACTAATCGATGTAACCATCTAGCAATAGTACCCGACGTCCGGATAGGCCGAATATATGTGAAGCAAATATTCTGAAATCCTAGACTATGGTTCTGTATAATTCAATCCCTTTGACTCCTAATGCCTGGATGACTTAGAGCTCACTGTCAACCCTATAATTAGTACATCCATTATGTGATTAATTTTAAATATCCCGTGACTCCTCACTGGGATTACCCTGACCAAGGTTTTGCTAAATTAATCACAAGACATTATCTCTTGTTTTCAGGAGGGGTCAATTCCATTTCGACTCACAACTGACTACACAAGTACTTGACTGTACCCAGTGACCTTCCGTCACTGAATCAGAAATTCAGGTAGTTCGGTACCAAAGTAAGTGAGTTGCTTGCTAGTCACATGTTGCGGTCTCAGGTCATAGGGCCAAACTTATACCCATATCCACTCGGAACATCTCTTGACAGTAGAGCGTTCCGAAATTGGTCACGTTTAGTGAAATGTACTCTTACACTTCACCTGTGTGGCATACCAGTATCTCCACACTTTTCGGTTAAGAGGACAACCAACGTATATGTCACACAATGACCTAATCTCGATAATGTTGTCGTCCTAGTAACAACATATCATTTGGTCGCGAACTGGTTTAAGGACTCGAAGATAAATTCTCATTTATCATTAATAAGTCCTAAGGACTTCGTCATATAAGAGTTCATTTGAAGATGTAAAATAATGAATAATGTCAAATAACACTTTATTTAATTTATCAATTCATTTAAAAAATTCAATCATCAACATGCTGACAATTGACATTTAGGATACAATTTCCAACAATATATATATGTATGTATGTATGTATGTATGTACTTACATATATGTACATGTATACATACATACAATATATATATATATATATATATATATATATATATATATATATATATATATATATATATATATATATATATCGGAGAGAGTGAGGAGGAGAGAGTATTAATTGGAGGTTGAGAGGGTGAGTTAATGTGGGATTGTAAAAAGACATAAAATATCCTTAAAAGTTATGAAAAATAAGGATATTTTTTGTCTATGGTAAAATGGATAGATTGATAATATACAGAGTAGGTTTTATATATATATATATATATATAAACCAAATGAAATTTTTTTTATTTTTCTGGAGAGGAAATGGAGGAAGTGAGACACCTCCCCAGCTTTATTCAAATAACGATAAGAATGACGTTGAAGGGGACAAAGAATGGAATCACCTAAAGGAGGATACAACGGTTACTGATGAGGAGCTTTAGGATACAACGGTTATTGATGAGGAGTGTACTTGTATAACGGATAGAAAGCTCGTCATGGTGGCTGTCTGACGCTGATATCATAAGTTTCAAGGTTTGAAATATATCGTGGAGAATAATATTAATTGAATTTTTTTTTAGAAAAAAAAATTAGGAGATATTTTAGATAAGCAGGCCATATTTTAACATATGCACAGAGGCATGAGAGAACCTCATCAGTGTAGTAACCCTCATTAGGCTCCTTCCCCACTGGAGAGTATTTGATGCAGATAGAATATTTTTTACTCATTCCTTTTCGCCTGTGGCAAAGCCCCACCAGCGTGGCAGCCCTATCTTCGTGTGAGTACGACACACCAGCACCACTTAAGAAACGGTAGACCAAATAGCGACTCCACCGGATAAATCAGGCGGAGGCATCCGATCCCCGCATTTAATCGGCGCCCGCGCGTTTCGAATCTCGACCACTCTGGTAGAATCAAAGTTCCGTTTCCACCATGCTACCAGCTCGGTGGTGAAAACCATATTTTTGAAACAAACAAAATTGATAAAATCCTATTCATAATTACAGTATAGAACTACTTAACGAGGATGTAAGTCTAAGAGCATTATTAATGGTATATTTTATTTTGATGAACCAAGTCTTGGTTGTGAAGCTGCAGTTTGATTGACCAAAACTCCAAGGAAAAAAGAAATTTATATTGTGCCAAAATTCAAATCCGACTCGAGTGCTTTGGCACCGTTCTCGGATGCCATGCCCTATGATGGGACTTGTCGCTCATCCTCACCCTCTGATCTGACCTCTGATTTTCCCAGTTTCAGGGTACGTCTCAGTCACGGGTTCACACTTCGTACTCCATGTAGCATCTGATCAGTGATGGATTGGATCTGAGACGTCTGATTGCATCGTCCTCTGGACACGTGGGGACGACAAAACCACCAGAAAAGGACGTACTCCGCCTTGCTTGACACGCTCTTCACGACGCCTCCTCACCCTTTTTCCGCGTACACGTAGCCGGCGACTAACTCCAAGCGGGGAAGGAAAGGATTAACACCATTTTTTTTTTGGTAAACAAATTAAACCAACTTTTTTAAAACAATAGACCAATATAATTACATTCCTACCAAATTAATTTTTTACATTTAACTCGACATTAAGTCATTCTTATTATCCTGCTTGATAGTTTCCATATTTGTTCCAAAACCAGAACCGTCGGATCATATCAAGAGAGAACAACACGAGAAAACGGCCCCAGCCAGCAGAATTAATTAATACAAAAGAAATGTGGGATACAGTTACCGCTGAAGGATGCGAGATTTCCATTTAAGCGGTGCCCTGAACCAGGGGAGCCGCACCCGGTTACCGTTGGGTCGCCTCGCGATCGCCACGTGGTCTCCGGCAGGACAACGCATGGTTCTGAGAAAAGGACAGCTTTTTGTCTCCGCCTTCGGTTCTCCAGCTCACCGCAATGCAACGGTAACCCCCAAACAAGCCCTCTATTTATACGGCGCCTCGGTCCTTGCCCCAGTTTCGTCATCTGTCTTCGGATACCGATAAATTTGCTCTCTTTTTCTCTTCTCTGTTTCTCTCCAGCTCTCAAACGGCCTTCTCTGGTTCTGGAGTGGAGATAGGCATGGAGACTTCGAAGAGCTCGGCTGGTTTTCTTCTTCTTCTCGGGGTGGTGATCGGCTTGGTGTCTTCTTCGGAGGCTTATGTTTTCTATGTTGGTGGGAGAAATGGCTGGGTGTTGAAGCCTACTGAGGACTATGGTAGTTGGGCTGCGAGGAATCGGTTCCAAGTTAATGACACCCTCGGTATCGATCTCTCCATATCTTTCTCTTGTCATCTTTCTATTCTTATCACTGTCTTTTTAGTACTGATAATCTTTGGACTGGTTTGCTAGTGTTTAAGTACGAGAAGGGGAACGACTCTGTTCTGGTGGTGAAGAAGGAGGACTATGATTCATGTAACTTGACCAACCCAATACAGAGACTCGATGACGGCAACTCGGTGTTCAAATTCGATCGATCGGGACCTTTCTACTTCATCAGCGGGACCGGTGACCGGTGCCAGAAGGGGGAGAAGCTGATGGTAGTAGTGCTGGCAGTCAGGAACAAGACGCCAACCCAACCGCCTACCTCGCCGGCGCCGTCTCTGTCTCCATCCCCCACTCCTTCTCCTAAACCCCCGACGTCCTCCCCCGCTCCATCTCCATCAATCCCTGTTCCTTCCCCTTCAACCCAACCGCCTACCTCGCCGGCGCCGTCTCTGCCTCCATCCCCCACTCCTTCGCCTAAACCCCCGACGTCCTCCCCTGCTCCATCTCCATCAATCCATGTTCCTTCCCCTTCGTCATCGCCTGTTCCATCTCCGTCTTCTTCGACTTCCCCTTCTCCGAGCTCCTCTGGCTCTGGACCAGGGGCAGCACCGCCGCCTCCAGGGGCAATACCGGCGCCTTCTCCCTCGGAAAATAGATCCACCGCCTCCCCCTCCTCTGTTTTGAGTAAGGTTTCATTTGGACTGGCGGCGCTGGTCCTCGGCTGTGCCTTCATCAATTGATTCCGGGTTGATGGATGCTTGTGCTGTTCTTCCTCCGTTGGGTGTTGTGTTGATACTAGAATACATACCTGTGGGTCATCTATTTCTTTGTTTCTCTTCGTCGTCGTCCATGGATGTTTTTATCATTGGTTGTTTCAAAATAAACAGATGGTGGGATCTCAGTGCAAATATGTTGCAAAATAAGCAGATAGGTGCAGATGTTTATAATCATTGTCTAACAATTTATTTTTGTTTTCTTGAGGTATTTCATCATTAATCATATGCCTTTGTTCTTCCTCCCTATTAGTTTTTATGTTTATCTTTTTTTTTCATATATGTGCGAATCGTTGTGAAGTGGTAATTAATGGAATAAAAAACGTGCCATTTGTCATGGTATGTGATGTTGATGCGTTTGGCTCCGAAGGAAGTTTGCTACTCTAGTGGGAAAGGTGTTGGGTTCTGATTGAACTGACGGTTTCTCCTTGTTCTCAATAGATATTTATTGCATTTGAATTTTATTAAAACAAACAGGGTTGAAAGTGGATTTATTTTTTATCTGAATTTGTCTCAAAATAAATAGAAATTTGAATATCTAATATCTATATCCTTAAAAAAACAAATCAGTACTCGATTATTTAAAAAAACAAATGATTATAGCTGTTAGGTTGATTTATCATCTATTTGATAATATTTGTAAATTTCTTATTTATCCATATTATTGGTATTAAATTTATAACTCGAATATAAATTTTTGCATCAAATTAATATCAGTATCTATATTTTGTTAAATAACATAAATATAAAATAAATTTTAATCAAACGAAATGATGGACAAATGTTGAATCATTTAGATCCACCTTTTTGAATTTCAGAGTCAACAAAAGAAGAAAATATATGACCCAGTTATTACTTAAGATATATACAAACATATTAGGAATTCCAAGAAATTTTAATCACTTGTTCGTTGTTTAATCCTCATCAGCGGAATGATGGAAGTCTTCCGCGTCCTCGGGCTGCCGTGTGGGACTTGGGAAAAGAGCGTGGTTTGTCACAGTCCAAATACCCGAGCCAGCTGCCAGGTATTGAGTGGGTCAGTTAGTTTGAGCCGTTGAAACCACGCTTTCCACCCCTGTGTGTGGCCAATATTCTGCCGCCTCGGTTACGAAAGCTGATGGAATAACCTGTACCGATTTTTTTTTTATATATATATATAGTTTTCTTATTCAAGCCTGGAGGGTTCCTGCCAATGGCTGCCATGGCTCTAATTTATCAGCAAACAGCACAATTTTTCACTTGGGGCCTCATGAAAGCTTGTCAGAGTATTGTCTTTATTTCTTTTTTGGAGAAAAAAAAGCTTGTCAGGTAGAAGCGTGGCCCAGCCCAACCGGCCCGTTGGCACTTGGCAGACCTAATTATTGCTTTCGATGAACAAATATAACCCCAAAAAGAAAAAAAATAATTTAAAACACAAGACATGATTATAAGATCCATTATGAACATTCTTGATTGATGACATGATAAGCATCCATATGTTTCTTCTTGAATGAATCACATACATTGCACATGTCAAGATTTCAACATTATGTTGTTGGAAATATTACAAAGAAATCAACTTATGATTTAGGTCAGATCAAACACCTGCTAGCTTTAATTTCCATCCCTGATGCCCGCCATCTAGTCATCAGCTTGTTTGCCAATATTCCATTGCATCCTTGGTCTAAACATAAAACTGATCATCATTAAGAAGTACTCATATTTCAGCAGTAACAAAGAATATATATATATTTGCCTCGTCGGTATCTAGATCCAAGTAATACGACCAAAGTTGTATATAGGACTTGACCTAATTATACAAGACCTGGAATTTTGAAATCATAACTAACCAACTCAGATCATTGGATGCTCCGAGTATTTCACACTCAACCGCCTCCAGATGGGTGCACGAACACATTAGGCATGTGTTCCTATGTAATTCAAAAATCCTGGCATCTAAGACATAATATATGATTCAAAAATCCTGGCATCTAAGACATAATATAGCAGCCCTAGAGTATACGAGATAGAAGTATTCTGCCTGTGAATAAAATTGAAAGCAATCACATTTGGATGGATAGGAACGTCCGTCTCTTCTAGAGGAGGAGGATGCCTGTGAGGATGGTTGTGGAGAGAACTCGTCTACATACTGTAGAGATCACCATGGCTACCACTGAGACTTCATCTGGAATATCTAAGAACATCTGGGACCCCTGCTCCGCTGTTGCAGTGTCGAGGTTCATTCTTTTCTCTTGGGTGCCCCCACCTCTCGGCTATCTCAAGGTGAACTTCGATGGTGGTGCAACCTCCGATGGTGCTAGTGGTGGCGTAGGCTTCGTGATCCGGGACCAGAAATCCAGGCTAGTTGCAACAGAAGGACAGCGCATTGATAGCATGACCGCCATTAAGGCAAAGCTTCGGGCATCTTGGGTGGGCATTACCTTTGTCAGGTATGTGCTAGGTGCTAGTAGAGTGTGCCTGGAAGAGGACTCTGCCACGGTGATCGGTTTGATACGAGGAGACGATTGACAGAGGTGTGGGCACCCATTATTGTGGGACATCCGCAGACTGGCGAGTGATTTAGACTCCTTTTAAGTTGTCCATGTGTTTCGGAAGGTGAACTAGGCCGTTGACTAAGTCGCCTCATTTGTTGCTTGACACTTCGAATTGGTTCTATGGACGTGTGATGTAGTGACCCTCCTTAGTTACGCCATTTACTTTTTTTGGACTCAATTGGATGTACTCTAACACGAGCTGTCACTACAGGAAAAGAAAAAAATGCCGACGCTTGAATGCCGACGCTAGGAAGATGCGTCAGTAAGTTTGGCTCTCGCACCAAATTTTGCCGATGCTTCTAATGAGCGTCGGCAATTTGAAAAGAAGGACGACGCTTAAAAGCGTCGTCGTAGGCCTCAAGCTAAGACGACGCTGGAAAGCGTGGGGAGTGGACCTAAGACGATGCTTATAAGCATTGGAAAAGATCAATACCTAAGACGACACTTATAAGCGTCGTCGAAGGCGAAAACCCCCTACAAACTCAGCGCCCGACCCCGAGCCCTAATTCTGCCCTAGTTTTTCTTCCTCTCCGACACCGCTGAGCCCTCATTTTGCCTTCGTCTTCCTCCTCTCCGGCGCAGACCGTCCGACCCCAATATCCTCTCCTCCTCCATCAGCAAAACTGAAAGCATTCGGACAAGAGCCATGATGGAGTCCCTTGGTAGAAAGGGGAGTAATTCTACCAACCTTCCGGATTCTCAATGAAGTGCGCATTGAGATAGGTAATCCAAAAGAATTCCCCCTCTGATAACCGTATATGAGAATTTTATCTCGTACGGCTCAAGCAGAAAAATACCGGCGCCGACCAACCGACCCCAACCCCCTCCGCCCGAGGTATTTTTCTCCTCCTTCTCGCTTGTTCTCCTCCTTCTCCTCCTTCGACTGAGCTGCCCAAGATTTTTTTGGGTCTGGACTGAGCTGTAGGACCAGTACATCCTCCACACTGCGGAAGCCCAGAACATCTCCCTCCCCTTTGCTTGCCGCCACGGTACAAACTCCTTCCACTCCACTCCCAACAAATAGCATCTTTGCTTTCTATACCTCATTTGTTTATATGGTTATAATTGTTCTAGCGTGCATAGAATCCATGATTTAATAAGATATGGTGCTTTCTTATGCTTCATACTCCTGCCTGGATGTGTAATTTACCCTGAATTGCTAATTCCGATGCAATCAATGATGCAATGGTCACCATGAACCAATATTCAACGCAATTGCTAATTTACCCTGAATTGCTAATTGCTAATTGCGATGCAATCAGAACATAGTGATCCGGCCCGTTTACCCCCCTCCAATGCTGCCTTTCTTAATTTCCTTCCAGGCTCGAACAAAATATCCTAGAAGTCTCGGAAGTTCTTACCCCAAACGCAAGAGAACCAAGCAAGGGTTTTTTCTTCTTCACGATTGAGGCCATATTTCAACTAATAATTTTGTTTCTAGTTGATACCATTGTAAACTACTACCCTCTTGTGCTCTTGTTGTGTTTGTCCAGAAATAAGAGAATTTCTTGCCCTTTTCCTTCCTTTGATGTGTTCAAGTTTTCAAATTACACCAATCAATAGCCCTCCATACTCGGAATCCTACAGTTTGGTAGTAATATTTTTTTTAAGACATTTATTTATGTTTAATTTTAGGAATTGAAAGGGGAGATGATGGAAGGGATTCAACTGGGGCTTAGGAATCATGGAGCTGCACAAGAGATAATGATCATGTTTCCATGGGGCCGCGTTCTTTGGTCCTTCAAATGGATTGTTTAATGGAGTAAAATCCATGTTCTTTAGGTGGAACATCAAGTTTGAGTAGGTTTTCTGAGTGTCCTCCTTGTAGCCTTGGTTAATAAGGAGGGGTGCTTTTGAGGTCCTTTGTGATATTTCTTTAGCCATATATGGATCTCTGGATCAGTCGCTGTCCCCATGTCATTCTTAGTAGAGCAGAAGTATTCATCTTATGCATTAAATTTGGTAAGTCTTAGAATAACTTTAATTTGCTACAACTCATGCTTTCTTATTGAGTAATTCTGTAAATTGGCAACCACATTGCTTATGCTCTATGTTGCTTGATGAAAATATGTTTGTTGGTTTTGTTGCTTGTAACGCAAGGCTGTTTTCATTTATGCTGAATGAGTACGCATGTCCACTAGCTAAAGGATTATTTTTCTTTACCATTGGATCAACAATTATCTCATTGGATATATACATTCATTGAAAAGAAAGAAGTCAGACCCTAGTTTATAATTACAATTATCAGTGAAGACTGAATTAAGAACCATCAGATATTGATTCTTTTTTGTACATACCAGGTAACAAATGCCCCGAGGGAAACAATTTAGAGATGTGGAGTTCCAGCATTCTCAAGTGGAATTTCCTTCTGATCAATTCCTACAGTCCCAACAGCCTTGTGAGCAGCAGCAGCATGAGTCTCAATCTCAGCGTGAGCCTCCTGCTGATTATCCGAGGGAGGATGTTGTTATGGATGACCTCCAGATCCAGGATAATTTGATTTATAGTTCATATTTTAAGTTTATATTTGTCTTCAATTTTTTAATGTATATTTTTTTAAAATTTTAATAGATGGACAAGAGACGGTAAGGACAAGATGGGGACCCACCCAAGCAAAGGATGTGTGGCAGCTTTGTGAGGGTGACAAGATCATCATCCGATGCAACAAATTGGGGCAGCTCATCAAGAAGGCTGGAAGTCTTTTATCAAGTTTCTTAGGATCGGTTGCACATAAGGGTCAGTTGTGTCCGCTCAACTATACGAAGTGGAATAAAATGCTTTCTTTGTATAAGGTTGAGCTTCTTAGATTTATACAGATAATGAATTGAATTTATTTTTTTTAATTTGATACCTCCTATATGTTAATTTGCTTACTACCATTATATTGTGTACTTTTATTTTGGCAGATATATTCTAATATTGGTAGAGCTGCACGAGCATCTCAAGCAGTTCCTTACACTTCAGGCTCGAAGAGTTATGCAAGACGTAGAGATGAATTCGCAAGTTTTTTTGAAACTATTTGAAACTTTACTGACATCTAGCATGTATCATGATATATAGTTTGCCAATACACTCTTCGTGTGTGTAGGTAGAAGAGCATGGAAGGGAGCCTGGTAAGGTAGAGTTTTATAGAATGGCTCACACCCACCAAGATAGCAGCTTTGTCCGGAAGGAGTCGAGATATATAGTTGCATGTAATTATTTTTGATTTGTTTAAAAAAATTATTAGTTTTAACTTTTTCTAAATATTAATGTGACTGTTTTTTTGAGAGAGATATAGGACAAGGCTACATCTCTTATTTCAGAGCGTGCCAGGGAGTCGTCATCATCCGGCGCGGCCAGTCGCAACGAAGCTCAAGACTTTGCCGAATTGATGAGTCCAAAGCATTATGGTCGAGTGAGGGGTTATGGCGTTGGAGTTATCCCCACTCAGTTGTCTGCAATGAACCGATATACCCAAAATGCCAAATAAGATAGTAGCACTGGAGTGGTTTGTACTCTGAAGATAGAGATAGCATGGATAAAACAGACATACGAGACACAGATAAAGGAGATGAGGCAGAGTCATAGAACCAATATTGCGGAGTTGAAGCAGACCCATGACTTAAAGATACAATTTTTGTAGGATCAGCTTGACCATATTTCATCTTTTTTGCAGAGATTTGCCCCTCCGATAAATAAGTAAATCTATTTGAATATTTTACATAATTATAATGTATTTTTGTACGAGCGTAATGACTTTTGTATTCTTATTTTCTAAAGTATCTTTTTTTTTCTTGCAGGTTGTTGATACTTCATCTACTCGTAGAGATGATGATGCTGTCGACCCTTGATACATCGTAGATTGTTTATTTAGAAATTTGATATATATGTTTTAAATATTTTTGAAGTACAATCTAATCAAATATGATAATATAAATTTTTTTAATAACAAGTTTTTGCTTGTGATGTGACTTTTGTTATCTATGTGATTTAAATTGTGTATTTGTTGTATTGGAAAGTAATGTATACAAGTTTAAAAATTACTTTTATATTTTTTTTAAGAAAAATACTATTACGGACGCTTTTAAACGTCGGCAATAACCAAACCGGCAAAGGCCCCTAGCTTGAGCCGACGCGACTAATAAACGTCGGCAGAGCCCAAAGCAAGCCGACCCAAGGAAGCGTCGGCCTATACTTCCCGATGCTTTTAAGCATCAGTAAACGGCGAACAATGCGACGCTCAAAAGCGTCGGCATAGGTTCAGGCAATGCCGACGCTCTTATATAGGGTCGGAAAGAAAATCTCCCACCCGCACTTGCCCGACGCTTGCGCGCCACTTTTAGAAGCGTCGGCACAAAAAATACCGATGCTTATAAGCATCGGAAAGGACTCTAAAAAACGCTGAAAAATATTATTTTTTTTATAGTGTGTATGAGCTACTGTTGTAACAAAAAAAAAAAAAAAAAAAAAAAAACAATCACAAGCTTTATCTTGGAGTATTTACCGAGACCTTTATTTAGGAATAATTTAATCCGTGAAGGCTGGCACAAGCAGTCATCATGTTGAACACAAGCGAAGCAAGTTTGTGCAAACTTCGTCTGGACTTTGTGCCTGCCTTAAAGCTTCTCCCATGACGCCACAACGTCGTTAATGTCAACTTCTAAGGACCTGTTGAAAGCTCCAAGCAACCCTCCACAGAGAGGACCGTATTTAACATAATGCTAACTACTTCAATTCAACGGCATGCTCGAAAAATCAATTTTTTTTTCTTTTATGGCTACACCAACAAAACCAAGTATTTGATATTGCTGCGAGGGTTATAAAACCAATCATTAGATGAGCGATCCATAGTGGCCCTTCAAACTTCGCATGTTTTATGCCTTGAATACTCAAAGTTTGTGGCACACGAATTGACTATTAATCATTTTTTGAAAAAAAAAAACTCTAGGTTGTGTGGGGAGCCATGCATCCATATATATATATAGTCTATGTATTAAATAAATTTTAGATATTTAAAAAATTAAAAAATCTAATAATACCTTCTGACTAGGTTTTGTTTTTTTTAATGAGAATCTAAATTGTAGCAAATAGCATAAAGTAGATCCAACTCATAAGCTTATATGTGTTACTATAATAAAATATAAAACATATAAATAAATCTACCTCATCCTATTAGCTTAAGTTTTTGGAACAAGTGATGATTTCAATATGGTATCAGAGCAGAGGTCCTGAGTTCGAATCCTGTCTCCGCATTCTTTAACCCCATTATTAAAAAATCTTATACGTTGGGCTCACCTATTAAAGGAAAATCCGGCCCACATGTGAGGGGGAGTATAAGAAAATATTAAATATATAAATAAATATACCTCATTCTATTAGCTTAAGCTTTTAGAACAAGTTGTGATTTCAATATTATCCATTGATTGATTGATTATACCAAACTTAGTCGGTCTTACTAAACTTCACATTGATTGATTGTATCAAACTTAGTCCGCCTTAGTAAACTTCATCAGCCTCTTAATATATGCTTGGCAGGTGCGGTCTCACTCTAAACCTCAGCAGCTCCTCTTACTTTTCATCTAGTACGTCAGTTTTTCGATAGATTCGTAATCCGGTTTCCACGGCTGATCAGCTTGCAGACGTCTTCACCAAAGCTCATCCTCCTGGCATCTTTCGATCTCTTGTTTCCAAACTCAAGTTGGTGTCCACTTTACTACCTTGAATTTGAGGGGGATGTTAGAATCCATTGATTGATTGATTGTGCGAAACTTAGTTGGCCTTACCAAACTTTATTTTGATTGATTTGTGATTGATTGTGCCAAACTTATTCGGCCTTACCAAACTTCGTCAGCCTTCTAGTTCTATATAAAAAATGCTCCTGTACATTGTAATAGACGGACAGAAATACAATTTTCTTCTCTTATTCTTCTTTTTCAACAATATGAATTAGAAACATTGCAGTATAGATCCATTTGAACTAATCATAAGTTGATTGTGATATTTATGATTGGATTGAAAATAAATTTAGATCCAGCAATTAAGATGCAACTAGTAATGATTTCAAAATTAGCTGGCTGATTCTAGAAGAATGAGGGGCAAAGAGATTGATCGAGAAGATCTATATCTTTCGAGATCCACCGACGAGAGAGAGAGAGAGAGAGAGAGAGAGAGAGAGAGGGTTGTTTCCGACTGTGCGGAAGACGCCGGAATATGCATAGGTCTTGCGGCCAAAAATGTGTTTTTGGCTTGCGAGTTCTTGATTGCATGCGTCCCTCTCTTATTTGTCTATGCGTATTAATGGTCCTTTCACACGGCAGTCTAGGTATTTTACCAGCTAACATAAGTTCTGATTTCTATCAAGTAAATTTTACCGAGCTTATAGAAAAAATTATTTAAAAAAATGATGGGAAAAATGCATCACAAGTTCAAACTTTAGATTACTCTTACAGTTAAGATTACTCACTTCGCCACCATGGCAATCTCCATAACAAATCTCAACAACCTTTGGCCTTCCCTATCTTATCTCTCTCCAATCTTCAAACCAAAGCCAGCAAAAAAGATCCTCCCCAGCATGGTAGAGCCGGAGAAAGAACCGGGCGCTCATTTTTCATCCTTCCACGTCCAAAACGCCTCCAAAACGATAAGACAATCCTTAACTCCATCCTCCTCCACTCTTTCTCCTCCCAAAGGCCAGCACCACGCACCACCCCTTATCCCCTTCTTTCTCTTCTGCTTCTGAACCAAAGGAAGCCATCCAATCCATAACACAACCGTCAACAAAACACAACAAAGGAGTATCTAGGCTTATGACAGTGCACCGGATCAAAATGTCTCTTCGCCTTGTCTTCCTCCTCTTCATTCTGGCCAACGTCGACTCATCGTCGCTCGGAGACGAGGTCTCAACCGGGGAGTTGGCTTTGGCCAAATTCTCCCGCAGGGACGCTGAGCATGGGAGCTCGCAGACGTGCAATGGGTTCGGCGGCGAGTGCGTGGAGGAGGAGGAGGAGAAGATGGGGTCAATGGAGCAGGAGGTGAACCGGCGATTCCTTGCTGCGTACCGAGGGAAGTTCATAAGCTACGGCGCGTTATCCAGGAACCGCGTGCCATGCAGCCGGCGAGGCAACTCGTACTACAACTGCCAGCACCACCGGCGAGCCAACCCTTACAGGCGTGGCTGCAGCGTCATTACCCAGTGTGCCAGGATTTTCCATTAATTAGGATCCATTTCTTCCTCTCTAAGTTAATTAGGATCCAGTTTTCAGTGGAAGGGGAGATTTGAAATGGAGATTAAAAAAAAAAAAAAAAAAAGTGAAAAGAGTTAGAGAGAGAGAGAGAGAGAGATTATGCACATTTACTGGGTTAGATTTTTGTCTTTCGGTTCATTTTATCGATTCTTTGTAATTGGTATAGTCTTCTTCTGAAGTTTCATTTTCTCTCTTGTTTGTAATTGGTAGTCTTTTTCTGAAGTTTCATTTTCTCTCTTGTTTGTAATTGGCAGTCTTTTTCTGAAGTTTCATTGTATATGCAGTGGTGTTCTTTTCCTAACATGTCGTATTATCTCTTCTTGTTGGGGCTTGGATTACTTAATTCTTACGCATTCTTTTCCTCACATTGTTTCTGAATGCCATTTTTACAGGTATTTCACATTTTCCCGAGCGACGAATAAAAGGTAGATCAGATAGGTGTCTTGAGATGGTCATCAAAACCATCTAGGTGCTTGAGATGGTTTTTTGATACTTACAGAACTAGATCAGATAAACAAGTGGGTGGTCGAGATTTATTAGTACGAGAGATATATACTGTGTACACTGTTGCAGTGTAAGATACACCGTCGGGATTCAAGTTTCTTTGAACCTCCAATGGAGATCCAATTGGAGTCTGGTTATAATTTAGTAAGAGATACTGTTTTTGGCCCAAGAAAATAGTGCATTTCAGGACACCATACTTGAGAAAAATTGCTGGTCAAACTTATTTAGCGAAGTAAATATACCTGCTTCACATACAGTCCTAAGGTTATTACAATGGGATTATAGTAGACGGGAAAGGAATTGCGAAATATATTAGCTTGATACATTTGTCGAGTTCTGCTCAAGGTTTAAACGTAATGGCCATTGTGAAATTATGTTAATGGTTATAAAGGCCTCCAAGTAGGTTAATATCTTTCAGCAATATGAAATAAATACCTACCGTATTTTTGGAATTTTTAGCATTCCTTGAAAAGAGATTTCTTGGAATTACTTGGGAGTTCTTCTATCGGGATCTAGATTGAAGCGTCAAGACTTTACTTTAATCCCTTGTCTGATCGAATTTACAAGAGAGTCGATGCCTGGAAGTGGAAGCACTTGTCACCGGCTGGTCGTATCACTTTGCTTCAAGCTATTCTGAATTCAAGTTATATCTACCTTATGACAAATGTGCCTGTCCCTCTGGCTGTTCTTAATGAACTGGAGAAAGTCTTCTAAGTCCTTTCTATGGGGACATGACTCAGGAAATAGAAAGTCGCATTTACTCTCTTGGGACATTGTTTGTATCGATAAACATGGAGGTGGGCTTGGCTTACAGTCTATCAAGATACCTAGAGAGGCATGCATGGGAAAAACTGCAGAAGGGGATACTTACCAATGGAGAAGGGGAACATCACAGTTATAGCAATCCATTTGTTCTGCTGCATTCCTTTAAGTGGCAGATTTGGAATGGCAGAAGCATTTGCATATCAACGGATCCTTGGGTGACTATTGCGCCATTATATCATAGTAGAGCTAATCATGGGCCGGGCCTCGGGCTTAAGCTCGGCTTTCGGCCGGGCCTATGTAAAATTTAATATTTTTTGTGTTCAAGCTCGGCTCATGATCAGCTTTACATCAGAGGGAGGTGCCGATCAACATTAATTTTTGTCATGAAGACTGGAAGGTATTCCAGTTGATCCATTATAATGGTAGTTGGAACCTAAACTTGGTGAATCAGATGTTCTCAGGGGAGTATGCTGCTCGAATTATGGCCAATCCCATATAAAATTGGAAGCTATAAACTAAAGAAAGAAGATATGGATTCCGAAATTACGAACAATCATCTTGACCATCATCTGGCCATTCATCAAGTATTGGATAAGAATAACATATCATATTGGATAAGGACAACATATCCTTTAGTTATAACCACTGGAAATACCTATCGTTTAGTTATAACTAATATGATCATAACCCTTTTATATCTTAGAAACAAAATGATTCTATGGGTGTAACTATCAAACGGAAGGATTCTATCTAAATAGTCGAATAATTTATCCCATTTCTTTACAAATCAGATTTCTCATTCAAATCAGAATTTTCGTTGGATTTGGCGGCTTAAAAAAATTTTGGGTGGAAGGTGTGCTGGGGTCGATTACCATGTAAAGCTACCCTTCCTTCAAGAAGTTTGATTCCGCAGCAGGCAACCATTTGTGAACTGTGGCAGGTGAACACCGAAGATATGGAGCACTGCCTTTTTGCTTGTCCTCAAGTTTAGAAGTCTGGAATGCGGTGGAAAAAAAGGGAGAACTCTAGTGCTCGGAGCCTTCTTCCCCACTGTTAGTGCTTTGGCCGGTACCCCGACCCTGCAACATGGTCAAAATTAACTATGATGCTTCTTGGTCTGCCAAAATGCATGCGGTTGGCCTGGGTTAATATCTCACAAGAGATCATCATGGGATTATTCTATATGCAAGATCGTCGAAGTCCTACTGTCCTATGCAGCATAAGTGCCAGAAGCATAACTCTAGGCAGCCTGGAAGAGTGTAACTGTTGTCATTCATCAACCTGGGTATAAGCGGATCTGCCTTGAAGGGTATTCATTAATGGTGATTAACTGGATAGCCAAGCACACTTAAAACAAACTGTATCTCAACGACAATGCAGCCAATTCACCCACTTCTTGCAGATACTGTCCATTGTAATTGCTCTATCATCTCCCATGCTTTCAGAGAGGCTAAGCAGTTAGCTCGTCTTGTGGAAAACTCTAGTGTTTCTCTCTGTTTCTTCTCTTCCTGATCATGTTCGAGCTCTTTTCATGGCTGACATGGTTGGAGCCGGCTTCATCGCTTGTGAAGTTGGCGCTTTCTCTTTCCTTTTTTTTGGGCCTTGCCCCCCCCCCCCCCAAAAAAAAAAAAAAAACGCGTCGCCTCGTTCCGTCTGGATCGCGGGGTTCGAGCCTCTCACTCTGCCCCCTCCGCGAATCTCATGAATCGTACGGTCTGGATACTTGGTTTTTGGATAGCCGATAGCCTTCCAAAGATGGCAATGCTTCAAAAGCTCGCCAACCCCGGTTCCGTCCCGCACGGAAAAGCCCGGAGCAAACAACTGGAGGCGAGAAAGCTTTTCAAAACATAGTATAATGTTTTCTTGTTAAGTTCTTAAAATATAATGGATGGCTTGTGATATATCCGTATAATAGAAAATCAGAAGCAAAATAATGTAAGACCATGTCATCAGTTTTCGAGGGGAAAAAAATGTCAGTAGATTTCTATCTCGGATTGCAGAAGACATTAAATGGCGTCTTAAGTGTCCGCCTCTTTTTTTTTCTCATTAATCTATCAGCATTCAAAAACTTGAGAACGAATCATCATTGCAACTTTATTGATTATTAATTTTCTCTTTGTTATTGTTGTTGCAGTCTTTTTCTGCTAATAAACGGAGACTTTTAAGGGTGCGTCGGATTGTGGTTCTCGGTGTTAGTCTGAATTTTTTTTGCTAAATAGCATGGTACAATTGATTGAGTGAAAATTGCTTGAAGGTTACTGCCTAATTGAGCTCTCATCAATGATGTGTGAATTGCTCCACCAATTTGCCTCTTACTTGTTTCATAATATTACTCTATAAATAAAGCTAAATAATCGATACCAAACATTGATAAATATATTATTCTATAATTTATTTAGACTTATAATATGTTTAGCTCCATTGTTGCAGTCTCTAGATGCCATGGCGACAAAGTAAAAATCAACCGGTCATTAAAAGCTCGGGACATGAATATATCTTTGTTGCAATTTTTGTTTTCAAAAATATTGAAGATTTGGATCATTTATGCGACAGCATCCAATTGTGGAGAGCTCTGATTTTTGATAAATTTTTGATAAATTGTGGGAGCCGGTAAGTTTTGATGCAGTGTGGGATTGGAATGCTAGCTGTTGGTAAAAATAATAGAAAATCTTTTAAAGAAAAAGCATCACATCAGCGTGTCGAGGAACGCCAAGAACTTTTTCAGGCGAGGGCTCCTGTAGACTGTCGGCTGATGCAGCGTCTCGTGTAGTCGCACTGCAACACCAATGTGACGCGCACTCGCAGGGGCGGTTCTTGCGGTCATGATCATGAGACCGCTTGCTTTTCTTTCGCTAAGGAACTCTCAAATCCGATATTACATGGCCGTACTCCATGTACCTAGAAATCTGTGGAGACTGGAGAGAAGGGCCTGCATTATACCCGGCTTGTAATAACAATATTCCAATAAAGAAGATATTCTCAAATAAAGGACAACCTTCAAACCGTTTTGTAACACAACACACAAACACACACAAAGAAGGTGCAACCATGAACCAATTCATTTCAGAAAACCAACATGATCGCTTCAGATAACTATTACATCAAAAAAAAAAAAAAGAAAAAAAAGCTCGAGTCACTTATTCAAAATATTATTTTTCAGTTAGCAATGACATTTGTAATTTAGAATCTTTTCTATTTAAAATATTGTTTCGATTATATAAAGATTCGATTTTTTATTTAGCGTATAGAATGGAAAAGCGATAGATCAGTCTCGTATGGATAGTTTCCAAATTCTAAAATCTCTCTCCAAAAGAAAATGCTATACAAATACTACTACATAGTGGATCTCAACATGTAGTGACAACCAACTACATAGAAATAGAAAATTTTGAAAGCAGAGAATTCTGAGATCCAGATCTAAAGTCTCAAATCACTCCTCGTAGTTGTCTTAAGGGATCATAATAACCATTGTTTTTTTTGGTACAACAGCTGCTCACCCTATTTTGGTGTAGGTGCAGTCGACCCCCTGGTGCGTCAGAGGATCTCTCCGGAGTGTTGTGCAGCATAAAAAGCAACCCAATCTACAGCCTTGTTCGCCTTCCGATACACATGCACTGCCTGAAAGGCGTAGTCTCTCATTATCCGACGAATGTCGTAGAGTAAAGGACTCCTATCCCCCCTCTGCTCCTCCTTTCATATCCAGTCGATCACCATGGCAGAGTCCCCCTCGAGGATAATGCACTCTGCCCTCAACCTCTATCTCGCGTAGGAGATGCATTCCCATGCTGCCCTGAGATCCGCCCCTATAGCTGTCAGCCTATCGGTGCTTCGCGCACTTGTAGCAATCATCTGTGAGTCATGACTTTCGATCACAAAATCCACACCTACTCTGTCTCTATCACCGAAAGTACTACCACTGAAGTTCATCTTAAGATGGTCAAGGGGTGAGGGCTCCCAAGAAACAAGAAAGATCCTGGGTGCTGTATCAACAGAGCGGGGGTTTCAGATGATATCGCGATAGAGGCCCTAGTAATCTCAGCAGCCTGAAGAAAGTTCATCCTATAACCATTTTCAATCTTATGTACAATATGATGTCATTATCTAGTATCATATCTAACTACAAAGAGTAGTTTGAGTATGGTTATACTCACACTAATATTTAAAGTTCATCCTATTCCACGGACTATGTTCTTTTTTGATAAATCCCCTGACGGTTTAACATTTTTCCTTATATTTTTCCTTATGTAAATATTGTGAGCCAATTACACATTTATCTACTAATAAACAACCAAGAAAATGGATAACTAAAAATTCAAAATAGATAGCATATTTATCAAATTTTATCAGTCAGCCAAGATAATTGAATCCCTGGAATAGCCAAGTAACTGCATCCTTCCACTATTTGGAGGAGATTCCATGTCCGTATTCTAGTAGATGCATTTCAAGTATTTGAATTGGGTTATTCGTGATGCAGAATCTATGTTTGTGAAAATTGAAGAAGAGATGATTTTGTATAACATTATAACAAGCTAATATCAGGGTAGATAATGTTATAATGATTAAGGATCGTTACTATTAAGACTAGAAATAACAATTGCAATATTTTATTACCTCGTGCTTTCTTACGAAGTGGGAAAGAGACACTTGCGTGTGAAACTTACAATCCCACTCAATTCCAAAGCACCAACACCACCGCACGAGTTGGAGAGAGAGAGAGAGAGAGAGGAAGGGAGGAAGAGTAGCATTTACTGCGAAGCATTTTGCTGTATTTCCTTTTTCATGTCTCCATTTCCATATTTATGCAAGTTTCTTCAACTGACCAGAGCTCTTTATACAAGCCCAGCGGTGGCAAGCCTTGTTTTGGAGAGGGGGCGCCGGTGCATGCATTTGTTTCTGGTCTTGTGAGAAGAGAACGATGGGGAGAGGAAGAAGGGAGATAAAAAGGATTGAGAACCCCAGCCAGAGGCAGTCCACTTTCTATAAAAGAAGGGATGGCTTGTTTAAGAAAGCCAGGGAACTCTCCATTCTCTGCGACGCCGATCTCCTCCTCCTCCTCTTTTCCTCTTCCGGAAAGCTCTACGAGTATCACACCCCTTCCGTGCCCAGGTTATATAATGGCCAGCTTAAGCTTATTATGCTTCAATAATGCCTTCGTTTCTTACCTTATCTGTTGTTGATCCAGTGCCAAGGAGCTCATAAAGAGGTACGAGGTTGCCACCCAAAATAAGATTTTGAGAGACCGCTGCTTGGTACATGCACTCTCTCTCCCACACACTCTTGTTCTCTATTTGCACAAGTAATGTCATCTTAGTTTTCATGTACATGCATAACCTTTTCTTCATGCAGGAGCGAAATGCTGAGATGGAGGAGGGGCGGAAGTTGTGTGACCTCTTAGAAAGTGAACTAAGGTAGCCACCATCCACCAACTTGCGTGTTTATTTAGCGTTCCTGAGTTCAGCTAATTAATGTACGTAGTTGTTGTCGTCTATAGATTCATGAAGGTTGACGCAAACCAACACTACTCGCTGCCAGTTCTCGACATTCTAGAGGGCAATCTGGAGGCAGCCATCAGCAAGGTCCGGTCGGAGAAGGATCGGAAGATAGCAGGAGAGATCGACCACTTGGAAAACATGGTTTGCTATCTGATCAAAAATAAAGAAAAGTTCTCGTCATTTCTTTGACTAATTTGTCAAACTCATGGATTTCTAATTTTCTATACATTGGGCGATGTGTGCTTGCTCTTTGTTTGTGTCGTTCAAGGTACGGGATCGCCAGCAAGAGGGGTACAATTTGTGCGACAAGGTAAGATTTCGTATCCAAAGATCAAATGATGGCTCAAACGCTTGCCCTTGAACTCCGAGTTAAGTTGCACTACTTCTGCCTCCAAATGAGTGATCTCTCCGAGAAGAGTGACACACAGCAGTCATGTGTTGTGGATTTTAGTGTTGGAAACAGCACAGACCTCTGTGCCGAGTTGGCTGTGCTCGGTCCGACAGAGATATAGATGGATCTCAAGTCATTTTTGGTATGACGGACACTGACATTAGGACCCTAGAAGCTGAGCCACAAAGACCACTCATGGCCCAGCGGATCCTTAGCTATACTTATGCTTTATGGTGCAGGGGGGGAACAGTTAACAGCTACAGATTCACCAGACTTTGTTGATTTCATTGTGTGCAGGTTGCCCGTGCACAGGGTCTGAATGACACGGCAGTACCACTCAAGCAATTGGATCTGAAATTGGGTACTTGCATCTCTTAACTTAAGCGTAGCATCTCGTCAGGCTTTTGGTTGACAGAGGTTGCTTATTGTTTCACCCTCTGCTCACTCTCAATGCAGGGTTCAGTTGATCATGGACGCCACCGCTAGCATCTAGATGCTGAAATAGTGGGGGAGAAAGCAATGGGGATTGTGTGCTCTGAATGATGGTGCTCATGTTTTCTGACTCGCTTGTGGTTACCAGAGTTCTATGGTGATTCGTGTGCTTCTTTATGTTTTAAGAGCAGAATGTAATGCCTACCAGTATAATCAATGTACCCGAACGAAATCTTTTCTAACATTTGAAACCTCTGTGCTCAATGTTATAGTTATGTGGCTCTAATCCTAAAGCATCACCATACTTGGATCCCCATTTCAATATGAACTCAGTTTGCAATGTTCCTGCATAAATTTCAATTAATTAGCAAGAAAAGGAGATCACAATTTGAAGTTAGGTACAATTTGAAGCTATTTATTGATGTCTACTTAAGCTGTGGTCTCAATCCAGTTCCACCTTGAAGTAGAACTCCCAAGTCCAAACTCATCCCTGCCTTTCTTTTTTTTGGTTGAGATAGGTGTTTCACACTGCTCTGTGAATACATTCAAAAAATCCTAAAATAACATGTCCCTAAAGGCCATTGGCATGTGTGCCTCAGTGCTTCAAAGTACTCCGTCAGAATAATCAGCGACAAAGAAAGCCACAAAGAAGACCATGACTACTTACATTGTAGCATGATATAACTTTGAAGTTTTTCACTGTAGTTAAACAATACGGCTAATGCCAAATATTTCCACTATATTCATTCTTTATTTGCTGAATATATATTTTATTGGATCATTTTGTATCCCATATTTATACGTTCACATATAACACCAATTAGTGGGTATGGAACCACCCTGCTCTTTATCAATCTAAAACCTTAGATCCCTCCATTTGATTTATTCAAACCTCTATTTGATTTAATTAAACTGTTTCCGAGACACTAGCTTCTTTATAAATCCCTTCTAGTTAAGTCCTTTCATGTTCCTTCCGAGCTCACCAAGGATCGTTCTACCATGACCAAAGTTGGATTAGTTTTCAAAAAAAATTCCAACCATTTTTTTTAGGTAACTTTCCAACCACATTTTGGTTCATAATATTTTAACAAGTAATCCCATACGGCCGAAAACAAATCTTTCTCATTTATTTGCACAATAAACATTATTGGCCAGCTAATTAAAATCCAAAATCAAATTTAAGAAACCTACCCAATTTATGGACATTTTAATATCAATTTTTTCCCGAAACAGCTTTTGAAACTTATCTAACAACTTATTATTAGGTTTGTATCAGTGACCCCAACACTGTCAAAAAGAATACGGGCTAAACGGCCTCCTATTTCCTCAATTTTTTTTTTAAAGTAGGTTTATAAGCACTGCCCAATCTTCAAACAAATCAGGGCCCAAATCGGGACTAATGGGATAAAGAAAAGATAAATAAAAAGTGGGGTGGTCAAACACATAGAATCCCAAAGAGAAACCAAAATCTATGGATACTTGCGCAACGAATCCACTGATAAATCTGCAACATAAAAAAAAAAAAAACAACGGTTTACATAGATGCAAACATGATAGCAGAAAAGATGGGAAAGGAAATTTTTAAACCAATAAGAGATGAGAGGGGACTCAGAAAGAACGTAGCGATGATTTCTTAGAGATTAATCATAAGATAAACCACATCATTTCAACTAATATCACTTCATCATCGCCCCCAACTCTCCCTATGATCAGAGAATAGTTTATTAACCGGAGAACTGAAAAACAAAAACAAAAAAAAACAGTTTTTGAGGAGGTTGGAAGGTAGAGAAAAATAGGTAGCAAAAAGAAATCCATCGACGCCGCCCAAGATTGGGAAAGCCTACTCCCAAGAGCGAAGCGTGTGAATTTATAAAGAGTCAAAAGAGGATAGGAAAACCCTAGAATTCAGATGAAACCCAAACCGTCCGATCAAAGATGCCGCGGTTCGAGCGGACCCAAGCCTAATCGGTTTGGTGGTGGCTATTGGTCTTTCTCATGGCGGGTCTATTTGTTCAGTTCCAATCTGATCAAGGACTTGGTGAATTGGGTCTGAATCTAAACCAATTACTTGTCTATGAGTCGGGCCATGAGACTCGGGTTAGAGCTCCTTGATCAGGTTTGTCTCTTTTTCTTGCCCACATTTTGTGTCGACTAGGAGAAAATAATCTAAGCTCGACTTCGAAAACACATGCATTTCTACTACTTGCGAATCCGAGTAGTTTCTAATACGGAGCAAGGACAACTCTCTCTCTCTTTCGTCTATTGTGTTTTCAGTTGGATTCTAGTAAATCCATGGCATAAAACTTAGGAGGTTGTCCCATGATAAATGATCCACCATAAAATAGTTGCTTCATAATTACATAGGTACTAAAAACTTTATATCCTCTACACTCCTTTTATCTATTCAATCGGTTTGTGGTAATCACTGATAGCAATCTAGCAAAAAATATTGCATGTCATCAATAAAAGCAAAAAGAATGGAAAGTTCACATAATGAAGGAGGTTCAAGTTCAAACGTTTGTGGTGTGTTATCATCATATTATTAAAAAGGAAGAAGAGTTCATTGGCCTCAGACAGCCAGAGATGTCTTCCTTTAAAAGAAAATATAGAAGAGGGTTAGGAAGAGACTCTGGGTTACAAATATACCTTCTGGTGCAAGTACTAGAGATGTCAAAATCCAACAGTTGCCCAAGCTGTGCAAGAAAAACCCCGTTCCATTCTTCCCCTTAATAATGGCACAATCAGCAACTCTGTTGGCCTTTCAACGTACATGAGATAAAAAAATAATTTTTTAGAACTCTACGATCTATAAGAATAGCATTTGGAGCAGTTGGGAGGGTTTGCGAGAGCACACAATATTTGGATTCAATAATGATTCTGTCAAAACTCTTATGCTTGGCAACGTTTAAGGCAATGGCCCATGCTTCAGTCGTAAAGGGAGGATGTCAACACCAGAGCAACTTTAACAAATAGTGTCCTTCCTACGCATAATTAACCATAAGAAAATTAAAAATGTCTACAAGAAATGTCTGTTTATCTCCCTCAAAGCCACACAGAAATTATTAGGTAGATAGCGGATCTAAGATGAAATCATCTTAGATAGATTCCTATAATCCTAGAATGAAATTATTGGATTGAATTATTTTATTCTAGATCCACGATAGATTTGGTCTCCCTAATAATTTTATAGGACCACATGACGGAAGATGCAGAGTGGTTGGAGAGTTGTAATATGGGACATATATTTTATTTCTATTCCTTACCTATTATTTTGACGAACACCCTTGGCAAATATTCAGTAAACTTAGTTTATCCTAGTTCAAATGAATGTTGGCTTGCAAACTTGATCAAGTGTTAAATGGGTCAATCCGGATTAGATAGGTTGGGTTCCTAAACTTGACCTAACTAGTTTAATAAAAGAGTCGTGCAAATCAACCAGTTTTGCAACACGTGTCTACAAAAATCCAAACTGAACCTTTTTATTAGCTTGATTGTGGATGAGGGCAAGTATTGCCACCCTCACATGCCACGTTGGTTGTATCATCATCGTCAGCATATGATCTCATTGTCAAAATGTTCGAGTTCAGGAATCTTAAGTGACTCCTGATATGATTTTGGAATCAGATTTTGTTCAGTATTTTTCCAGGCGCCACCAAGAGGGAGCAAACCGGGAAACGGAGCGCATCCCGGTTAAAAAGCGGCTTTTCAAACGAAAAGCGCAACGCGCCCGTCGACCGAAACCGGCTACTCCCGGTTCCAAAGGAGAACGGCTATTTCTCCCTCTCCTCTCCGCCCTTTCAAATTCTAAATCTCTCTCTGTGTCTCTCATGGCGAGCTCTACCCCGGTGAAGACTCCAAACCCTAAGACCCACTCCTCCTCCGCTCCTAGAAGAGCGCCGCTTCCCAACTCGATGGATTCCTCCGCCGCTGCCGGCACCGCGGCTGCCGATTTCAAGTCCCAATTCGAGGCCTACAACCGCCTCCAGGCCGCCGCCGTCGCCTTCGGGGAGAAGCTCCCCATCCCGGAGATCGTTGCCCTAGGAGGCCAATCCGATGGCAAAAGCTCGCTTCTCGAAGCCCTCCTCGGCTTCCGATTCAACGTCCGGGAGGTCGAGATGGGCACCCGGAGGCCCCTCGTCCTCCAGATGGTCCACGATCCATCCGCTCTCGAGCCTCGCTGCCGTTTCCAGGTGCTCTTTCCTCAGATCTTTAAGTTCATTACCTCACTAGGGTTTATCTGCTAGGTTTTTCTTTTAGGATTAGATTGTAGATTGATGCTTGAATCTGGTGTTAAAGGAAACCCTAGAATATATATTGGGGTATGATTTTACTTGTATTGGTTTTTCTGTGAGCACGCTATAGTAGTTGTGATCAAAATCTCTTTTCTATTGGTCTTAAATGACAAATGTGGATACTTAATTTCATAGATTTTGCATTGCAGTCATCGTTAATCTCGTTGCTCTATTCATAAAGATTGCATTTTTTGTATAATTGCTATAGTAGAATTATATACCAATTGCTTTAAATCACAGGAGGAAGATTCGGAGGAGTATGGGAGTCCGATGGTATTGGCTTCGGCCATTGCTGACCTTATTAGATCCAGGACAGAGGTGCATCTAAGAAAGATTCAAGCTGCAGTTTCTTCGAAGCCAATTGTGATGAGAGCAGAATACGCTCATTGTCCTAATCTCACGATCATTGACACCCCTGGTTTTGTTCTCAAGGTGCTTTTCTTGGCTGAAATCAAAAAATTAAAGAGATATCAGAAACTTATACCTCTTATTTAGAATATACTGGGTTACTCTCAATCCCCTCCTTGCAGGCAAAGAAGGGTGAACCAGAGTGTACACCAAATGAGATTTTGTCAATGGTGAAGTCCTTGGCAAGCCCACCTCATCGCCTTCTCTTGTTCCTCCAGCAAAGTAGTGTGGAGTGGTGCTCTTCACTCTGGCTAGATGCTATTCGTGACATTGATCCTGCTTTTAAACGGACAATTATCGTCATCTCTAAGTTTGACAATCGGTTGAAGGTATCATTGGATTACTTCTTAGCAGATTCGTTTCGTAGATCCATACCCATGTCTGTATGGGAAATTGTTGTTTTTTCATTTATTATCCTTTTTGTGTGTGTACGTTTGTTTCTTGGGTTATTATCCTTACAATTTGGTATAGATTGATCTCATAATGAAAACTAAACTGACAACAAATGCTTTCAGGAATTTACTGAACGGTGGGAAGTGGATAGTTATTTGAGTGCTAGTGGATACCTTGGAGAGAACACCCACCCTTTTTTCGTGGCTCTGCCTAAAGACCGTGGCAGCATCACTAATGATGAATTCCGCAGGCAGATCTCTCAGGTAGATGTGGATGTACTGCGCTATCTGCGTGAGAACATCAAAGGAGGATTTGATGAAGAAAAATATGGTTGCTATATTGGTTTCAACCGTCTCAGAGAATACTTGGAAGCTGAACTTCAGAAACGATACAAAGAAGCAGCTCCAGCAACACTTGCCTTACTAGAACAACGCTGTAGTCAAGTGTCCACAGAGCTAGCTCGCATGGAATCAAAGTTAAAGGCAACTTCTGATGTTGCCTATCTTCGGAGGAAAGCCATGTTACATGCAGCTTCTGTTTGCAGTCATGTGGTATGCACTAATGGGACCTTCCTTTTGTTTGTCATTTTCTGCTTAGGCTTAATACAGTTTATGAAAATTCTTTTGAAAACATTATTAAAATTTGCTGTTGAAGGGGGCATTAATTGATGGAGCAGCAGATCCTGCTCCAGAGCAATGGGGAAAAACTACCGATGAAGAGCAGTCAGAGAGTGGTACTGGGAGGTGGCCTGGTGTTACTATTGCAGTAAAGCCTCCTAACCATGCCCTCAAACTCTATGGGGGAGCAGCGTTTGAGAGGGTAATGCTTGAGTTTCGTTGTGCTACATACTCAATTGAATGCCCACAAGTATCTAGAGAGAAGGTAGAAATGAACCTTCCTTTGCTGGATAGTATATAAGTTTTACAGCAACTGTCTATTGGTCAAAGGTTGCTATATAATTTTCTTATATTTTTTGTATCAGGTTGCAAACATACTACTTGCTCATGCTGGCAGAGGTGGGGGTGGAGGAGTAACAGAGGCAGCTGCTGAGATAGCTCGTGCAACTGCACGGGCATGGATTGCTCCTCTTCTTGATACTGCTTGTGAACGACTTGCATTTGTTCTAAAAAGCCTCTTTGATCTTGCTATTGAGCGTAACCGCAGTCATGACTCAAACTGTAAGTAGAAATAATGCACTTAATATTATATGGTTGGTTAAAATATCAGAAATTTGCTTTCTATCTAAAATATTAGTTGTTTATATGTGGACACCATATATATTCCATCTTTTTGAGAGATCATGGGTGTCATAGAATGCATTTAATGTGCTTCAGATTATATGATGATTGGATTTTTGTCATAGCGACAAAATTACCTTCTACTTTTTTTCGTACTTAAGAGTGGATAGAAAAGTGAAGGGGTAATATATTAATTATTTTATAATGTGAGAGGGAGTAAGCTATTCGATCCCTTCCTATGGATAGATTTATCCTGTAATTGGGAGGGATATCCCCTCAAACATTACGACGAGATTGTAGACTCTCTCTCTCTGGGCCAAAAAGGCTGTTTGGCAGTGTTGCTGGAAATTGGACCCGGGGGCGACCACTGGCTGAGAAAGAGGAGCTCCGGCAAGAGTGGCGGGTGGCGGTACGTCAGCGGGCTGCGTCCTCCAGGGGACCTGCAAGAAGCTGGTGGCCGGGGTTTCCGGTGCTGGCCCTCCGATGGTTAAGTCAGAGGGGGCTTTTGTGGAGAAAGAGAGAATTTTGCATGTAGAGATTAGAGTTCGAGCCCCCTTTCTGAAGGGGGACGTTTCTCTTTTATAAGAGGGGTACCGGGTTACCTGTGATTCGACTGGACGAATTAAATGAGTTACCGTCATGATTGAGCATGATCGTGTAAATTAATGCGCTGCCGTGGAGGGCTAGACTGGAGCCATTGAGTTGTTGTGGGTGATCGGGCGTAGTTGAGTGAGTCAACTGGTTGCTGTGGGGGGCCCTGAGATTTTGAGTAGGCCGGAGATCCATAGAGACCACGCGCATTAATTGTTGGGTAAGCCGGAGATCAGTGGAGGCCATGTGCATTAATTGTTGAGTAAGCTGGAGGTCTGTGGAGGCCTTGCGCATTAATTGCTGACAGTAATGTCGCGGCATGGACCTTGGTCATGTCGCGGCATGGCTGATGAGCGAAACACGGTGCAGTGAGGTTTCCACAGGGTGTGGCCGCAACGTGTGAATGGCAAGGTCGACCTCCTGAGGTTGGCTCGGCGTTTTGAGGTCGGGGATGTCGAGGTCGGGCGCCTCGAGGTCGGGCTCCTCCAGGTCGGGCGCCTTCAGGTCGGGCGCCTCTAATCACGTGCCGGTGATGCGTTCACGTATTTCGAGGCAATCCGTTTTTTCCCCAACGGGCAGGATAAGGGAGGAAATAGGGGATTACCCTCCACTTACTCCCTATACAAACATGGCCTATGAGTTGCAATTTCATAAAAAGAACAAAGGCTGGAAGTTTATAAATGATGAGAGACACATGTACAACAGAAATTTTGGATCCACCTCATCTTAAAGAGAGGACTACTACTATTGCTTGTGCTTCTGCTCCTACACCTGGTCCTAATTAGATGAATTGACGCTTGTCTTTCCCTCTCTCTCTTTCTCTACATCCATAAGACAGTTGAATGCTAGATTATTTAAGGTACCCTTCCCCATCATGCAAAATGTACTACTACAAGGTTTATTGGTTTATTTAATCATGTCTAAAATCTCATATATGACATTTCAGTATTTTAGTTTGTATATAGTTGAATTTTGCTTGAACTTGAGTTCAAACTTGGCCGCCTGCATTGTTAGGAGTATTTACTGAATGTGTGCAAGTTGATTATTTTTACTTCTTTTCTTCTCTTTATCTGGACATATCTTTTTTCTCTTGAATTGCTATTAACAAATTTTTATGTTGAGTGTAGATGGGCGAATGAATGGTGACATGGATGGATATGTCGGATTTCTAGCAACATTGAGGTGCTCGTACAATAATTTCATCCAAGATCTCTCCAAACAATGCAAGCAATTGGTGCGGCATCACCTTGATTCAGTCACTAGCCCCTATTCCCAAGTGTGTTATGGAAATGATTTCCTTGCTGACAGAGGCAGATTTATCCAGTTTCCTGCTGCGTCATTTTCTCTTGACCTATCAGATGGTTCAATGGCACAGGATGAAACATCTGGTATGGATCAGGAGAATATACCACCAAAAGATCAACAACATACAACACCTGAGAAAGCATCCGAATCCAAGGAAGTGCTCAGAGAAAGCCAAATGACAGTTCCTGAGACACCGTCCCCTGATCAGCCAAGTGATGTTCATGGGGTTAACAAGAAGGAAAATGGGAACTTAATGGATATTGGTGGAAGAAAGCGACAGGCAAGAATAGCAACTAGTGGAAGAAATTTAGATGCTAACCGAAATCAAAGTACTAGTCTTTTGTTTCGTGCAAATGATGTTGGTTCAAAAGGAGGGTCATCATACTCTGAAATCTGTTCTATGTCTGCTCAACATTTTTCTAGAATACGTGAAGTCCTCATTGAGAGAAATGTGCCGTCAGCCTTGAATGCTGGATTTTTAACACCATGGTGGGTTTCTCAAGCCATTTTTGTAGTCCTAAAATAATAATACATGCATCTCATCTAACAATTCTCTGCTGCTTTTCTTCTCCTCTCACTATCAATCGTTCATTTATATGTCGAAACTGTTTGATAGCATTGGATCATGCATTATGCCTCTTATTAGAAGCATAACAAGTCACCATCCTAGAAAGTTCATAAGTATTCTCTTCTTGTCTGCATTATTCTTTATGCTGACTTTCATAATTTTCCATGCCTTGCAGTCGAGAGAGGCTATTTGTGGCAATTGGCTTGGATTTATTTGCTGTGAATGATGAAAAATTTATGGACATGTTTGTGGCACCTGGTGCAATTGATGCCCTGCAGAGCAAACAACAGTCTCTTCATAAGCGTCAGAAGATTTTGCAGTCTTGTTTGAATGAGTTCAAAAATATAGCTCGGGCACTGTGATGGAGTTCTTTTTGATTGGAACACGGAGGATGTATGTGATCTGCTTGCAAAGATTTCACCTATAGACTACAGTAAACTTAGCAATTTGGCAATTAAACCCATTAATGTGTCAGTTATTTCATGGAAATGTCATCTTTCACTGATTTTGATCAGTGCAGATGTTTCTTTGTTTGACTGCTTGAAACCTTGCAAATTAGAAAATTGAATACATAACAAAGATATGGAAATGCATCTTTACAATTTTAAGGTCTTGTCTTGTTGATATATTAAGTCTCAGCGGATGGATTTATCATTCTCTTATTTGTTCTGGAGAGGAGAAATCAGTAATAGCAAATGTAGATGTGATTGTAAGATGTAATCCCCATGGTAATAAATGTTTTACCTGTTATTGCATTTCTGGTGACATACCAAACGTTGGCAATAGGTTTGTAATCTATCACATGCTAATTATATATGGCTATGCATAGTAAACAAAAGATAACCGTAAGCATGGGATATTCTAGTAGAACACTTTATGCACCAAATGTGAGGCAATTCCTAGCATTGTGGTTTAAATGATACAACTACAATTCTATTTTCTTCATTGCTTATGTTAATCTGCTGTTTTTTACTGATACAGTTCATTACAATTTTCGGAACCTGAAATCTGAAATAGCACTTTGGTGAATTAGCAATGGTGCAGCATGCAAGATAGAATCGGGAGATCAAAATTTATGTTTGCCCAGAAATTTGGATATAATTTCAGCGGCCTTAAACAGGGCCTATGTAGAAAACACTCTAAACAGTCCAGCTGCCTTTACATTCTGACTTCATGATGGTGGGAGGGGTGTCAACTTATAATATTTGCTTTGATCATCCTTTTGGAAACAGTCTCTCGGTGGAACTTCTCAGAAAAACGATGATTTAAGATAATAGTTTTTTCATGGAGAATTTGACTTTTCCATATCAATCAGGTCTAATATCTGAAACAGTGTAAGATGTTAGACTTGTTTAAAATTTAAAGCCCGTGATAATATGTGGATAATGCAGTGATCAGTCTTTATGAAACCATTATGAGAACTACAATAGTTTCAGTAACAGAAATATACAATTTAACATGAAAAGTTAGACTGTAGGATGGGGTGTGGTTGTATGACAGTGCTCTGTAGTTGCTCGAGTGAAATGATCCTCTCTCATATCAATTAATTATTAAAAATCTGACACCGTAATTGGATGTTAACTTTGTAAAATTGAATCCAATAACAATATGTGGGTTATACAATGATCAGCCGAATATGAATAATTAATGATTTGAGAAACAGAAATTTACAATATAATATGAAAAATTAGATCAGTCATAGGGTTAGAAAAGTGCACAATCATCACTTGGAAGATTCTCCTCCCCACTGTGTTTATCACATTATTTAAGCATGAAGAAAACCATATTTGCATGTAGTTTTAAAAGAAACCTCATAGTTTTGTTCTTTTTAATACAAATATTTAAAATTATACCAAAATTATTTTCCATTTAGTGCAACTCTTTGATTAACTTTAAAGTAAATTGAGATAAAAACCATATTACCTAGTTTAGTTGTGTGCTAGCAATCCAGGATCTTGGGAGGGAGAACTGGGGATAGACCTAATCTTTGGCAATTTTTACACAAGTGGCTGCCCCAATACTCAAATCCGTGCCATTGCACTTGTCAGCCCAAGGCTTCACCATTCTATCAAGCAATGGTCCCTTGACCCTTGGAAGTAAATTGAGATATCCATTTTTTCCCCCTCGCAGTCAATTATTTTGGTGGTGCTGGACCAAGATTCATCAGTTTAAGTGTTGGCAACATTCAAGACAACATATTTTCCAGACAATACTCCTGGAAATCAATGAATGGAGGGGAAACATCGGTCCAAGAGCTCAGAACTGTTTTCTGGCTGTTTTATGATGTATATTTGGGTTGGAAAGATGAGAATACTTGGCAAGGCGTCAAGCCTTTAACACCTTATCTGTTTTGATGAATTTTCAAATTTATTAGTCTGATGAAACTATTTTCTGATAATGCAGATTTATCACAGAATCAGATGACGCTTAATGAATTCTAAGCAAGGTCTTCTAACTTCCAGTAAAGGAACTAACCTTTGGGGAAAAAATGGTTTTACACAGACACGCACACATTGAAAAAAAAAATGGTGGCTAGACATGCTTCCTTATTGAAGTTGCATGGGGTTAAGTTTGTCTCAAGTGTATCCAGAGTTACATTAATGTTCAATGATTTTGATTCTTTAGTTGCTCTCAGATTTTGCGAGCTAAATTTGCTGTAGAAAGACAAATTTTATTAATTTTGTTTATTTCTCAAGTTGCTTTTGACTTGGATGAGAAGTTTGGGTCTGGGTTCCGTTACATATTTGATGGAGCTGTTCATTTGTAGAAGGATAAGCATGTGAATGTTTCAGAAGCTATGCAATTTTTCCAGTTTGTTCTTTCCGAGATTTGATGTATCATGACCTGCATTTATTTATTTTTACTTCTGAATACAAGAGGTTTTTGATTGCCTTTTTAAAACTTGATTGCCATTTCTTGTTATGTAAATGTTTTTCTTTTTGTATACCTACACCTGAAGCACCTACACCTGAAGCACTATCAAGGATGGACACTGGTTTGATGTAAACATATGGTAATCCTGAAAAAGGGTCTACTTCCATAATCTATCAGCTTGGTAGATATTCTTGGCCAAAGATTTCATGCTGGTCACTTTGAGGGCCTATCAAACTAATTATGCTTTTCCAGATAGAGTTCTGACTTCTGAGCTATACCATCTGTTCAGGAATATTTGAACAACTGCTAGCATGATGCTTGTCATTATTTAAACTGGAGATGAAATGTCATTCATTCACTTGCTGTTTTATACTTTTACCAAAGGCTTTGTTCTCAGGAATTGGAACCGGAGTATCGTTTACCAATCCTTGGTGCATCAGGTTAATGTTATACAATGAACTCCAGAAAGAACCTTGTTTCCTTATAGTCACTGATTGCATGTTTTGGAAGAATTTTCCCCTCTTATCTTCCCTGCTACGCTATTGCTCTGAACTTTAAATATCATTTTTCTGTAATTAAGATTTCGTTTTCGTTTATGACTTTTCTCAACTATTTGTTTCTTTGAAGATTGTGAATGCTGAACATTATAACATCATGATTCGCCACATTTTTCTTGATTACCTTTCAGGATAACCCTGAAGTCCATATGATTGGACTTTCTATGCAATTATCAGCATCAACTTTTCAATTAGAGAATCACATTCTCCACTTCTTACTTCATCGACATTGGCAGGTGTAACTCCTGGTGTGATATTGACAGGATTCCAGAAACGAGTATGTAGATGGAAATTGGATTGGGCAGTGGATCATCCATTAGAACAAAGCCTAGGGTCCTCGCCATTTTCTCAAAGATCCTAAGATGATGGCTCAGGGCCATATCATGGTTGTTTGACATGCCTAGGTGCAACTTTAAGATCATGGGATTGAAGCTTTTTTCTTTATCATTAAAGTTGAGATTCTTGAATAAAATGTTTGAGTACTAATTGATTAAATTACTTGCTTATCTATTTCTTTTCTTGTTATTTTAAATGCACAATTGTGAGGATTCATGCAGGCATGTGTTTAGTTCTTCTACATTGGTTATTCACCGAAGAGATATTGGATACTTATACAGAACTAAGAAACTTAAAAATACTTTCTGACTAGTCTTTTTGAGTGAGGCTCTGGGTTGTTACAAATAGTATCAGACTAGATGTGACCTATGGCTCATGTAGATTAGGAGACATTATAGCATAGATTCGTTGAGGCTGATTATAGGCCGATCGTGGTGCTTGTGATTAGATATGAATATCAGGGTATGTGTTTAGTTCCACATCGGTCATTCGCTTGAGAGGTTGTGGGTTTTCACATGAATTGCACCTTTCTAGTTGAGGGATTAAAGTTAGCTTACACATCAAATGAGGTTTTTATAAGGTTGTTGAGACTGAAAGTAGTTATAAGAACTAACTGGAATTCAAGACAGCTAGTGTGACTTCAACCTGAAGGCTCCAATATTGGTTTCAATTTAGATGTGAAAAATTAAATTAAGTCCAGCTATTTCGTTTGTAGAAAACGCTCAGAAATTGACGATTAATTAATTGAAAACTAAGAGGATGAGGGACAGATATATAAATACGCGACAGGAGTTGAAATTTATTTTTCCACAAGAGATGGATGTTGCCGTTTTCTTTTATTTTGACGTGTTCAGAGCTCACACGGGCCTTTCAACTTGGCAACAGAGCTTCTTGCTTTCCGCAAACAGGTTTTTGGCATTGGATTCTCCCATTAGTACGCATAATAAATGAGAGAATAGCTTAATCCAACCAAAACGAGCATAAAGAAAAGAGAGCTAGTGTCTCCACCATTTCTGAGCATCAAGATGCTTCATCTATTTGCCTGGTCCCAATTGCCACCCCAAGAGTAGGGAGGAATTTACCACTACACAGTCTACAGAGGATGGATCTTTTGGAAAAAAAACGTAGAAAGGATAGATTTGGGGGGGCATTTTAAAGATAGTGCAGGTAAAATATTGGGTTGTTGAGGATAAAAATCCAAGTGCCTGTTGAACTTTTTCAAGGTTGTGGCCAATGAATTAAGTATGCAAGACTAACACTATACCATGAAAAATTAGGTGTTGTGTGGTGCTACCATTTACAATAGTATGAAATATTACTACAATTAGTTGGTTTTCTTCAGATGTCACCAACTGCAGGAACCGTTCAAGTACTTACATGCCTCTCGAAAAGTAGAAGTAATAAAAATATCAATGAGTTAAGATCTACGGAGAAACAGCGACTCCCTTCGGTAATGCCATCTTGGCTGAGGTGAGCTTGAATTGATTTGACGAGCTTTCTAGTCCATCCTGTACCCGATATTTTGTCCACAGAGCTCAGCTTTTGGTAGCGTTGGTTGTGTACTTCTTGTCCAGGCTCGTGACGATTTAGTCAAAGAAGATTTGTTGGTGAAAGGACTAGGATTATGAACATCATTAATACCATTTCCATGGGTTGGGAAAACTAATCAACAGGACTTGGTCTTAGAAAGAGAGAGAGAGAGAGAGAGAGAGGAGTGAGCAACAAGAAGTGATAGAATGACTAGAAACAAACATACGGGGTCCAGGCCAAGGAGGATTTGGTAATGAGCACCATCAGAGGGTTGCCAAAATTCAAAGTCTAGGCATCCCGACAGTAGTGGGTAGCTGGTGGTGTGACTTCTAGCATGCAAAGGTCTCCATCCTTTAGGTGCACAGTAGCCCCACATCAAATTGACTGTTTGACCTAATAGTGTTGAATACGATTATAGATAAAGAAGAGGTTGAGAGAGAGAGAGAGAGAGAGAGAGAGAGAGAGAGAGGAAAGGATCCATTCTAATGTGGACCCTCTCTTTGATAGGGAGGCGCTTGGTTGCATAAATGAGATGGCTGATAAGGATAGGATACTCAGTGCTTCTCAGGAAATGAGTTTGAACTCGCCTCACACTTCAGGCAGGGGAATAGTGGGATATTTTTATAACCAGAAATATCTCATTAAAGCTTTCACAAGGTCCCAAGTTCGCCAGGGTGTCTATAACATGCCTCGGAGAAACTGTTCCTTCATCAAAGATTGCAAGAAAAATATCCTTTGATTTTCTTTTCTTTTATTTTTTTTACATGTTTTAGAATTATGGTGGGATTGTCGACAATCAGTTTATAGAAATATTAAACAAATTAACCATAAATGTCAAACAGCTGAGAAGAAAGTAAGCCAAGTTTTTTTTTTTTTTTTTTTTTTTGCACCCTATCGTAAGTAAGTAAAAGGGAAAAGAAAATATTGATGATAATTGATTTAGTTTGACATCCAATGGCAGATAATTTGGCTTTTCTTCGATACCGATGCTGGCAAACTAGTTATCCAATATGTTTGTATGTTTTACTCGTCTGATGGCCAGACATTTCTTTCCATACTTTTCCCTTCAAGAGTACAAGTATAGGACCCAGTCTTCTACACTATGCTGGTTTCGATTTTCTCAAATTATATTATATGCATAAATCATGTAGTCAAACATGCATAAATATATTCTGTATATTTGCGTGCACGCTTGTATGTCCAATACTTTGTTTCAGTCTTTTAGTGCAAAAATAATTTGATCAAGCTATTGTTTTTCCTTGCCTCTCTTCGCCTGCCCCCTCCTTTTTATTGACCTGTCCATAGAAGGTATCTTAAATTCTTATGATGAGCAATCACATTTTTGCTTTTTTGATGTAGTGCTGACCTTGTGTTAACAGCTTTTATTTTCTAAGTACTTCATAAACAGATATACAGTATTAAAATAACAATTGTGGATTTATCTCTACAATTATGTAATCATGATTGGTTAAGAATCCTCATATGTTGCTACCTTTCTCTTACTAGAATAATTGCACAAATGGATATTTGTATCATAATCCTAGATTAAGAAGAATTGTTAAATGGAGAGGGTGTTGCGACCATCATGATTTATTTAAATCATAAAAATGAGCCAAATGCCTTCTAATTAAGAATTACCAACATCAAACCGGCGTGGCTGTCTGCCACAAGTCTCATAAGTATATCCGTAGAATTGGCATAATATTTTGATAATGATTCTAAGAAAGAAAATAATTGCGCTATCCTTTGTAATGTTCTAAATGATCTTTCCATCTTCAGAAGGAAAATACTGATTATTCTAACAAAACTTAAATATTTTGCAAAACAAGCAGTAGGGTTTAATATTCTTTGGGCATGAAGATAACTTATGGTGACCAGCTCTCGAAACTTTTAAGTAACCATTACTTTGCATAACAATATTATAGTAAATAATGGGTGCAATAAAAAGGCTAGGAAAGGCCACAAGGCTAATCAACAGCGGGCGTCCTCTCCGTTCGAGCGTCTAAGTTTTTCTAATAATAAAATAACAATGTGGGTTATTATCAAATAATTATAAGTTGAATACCATACCTTGAGATGTTATATTCTGTAACAAGAAATAACATACCATAAGCATTAGAAGACAACATAAATATTCAAATAATTTTTGTTATCTATTTGAAAATTGAAACTCTGATATGTGAAAAAAGAAAATAAGGAGATTAAATAATAAATCATGGTTCGCATTCTCTCGTACCATCAGGATCGCAGCCAGGCCACTGCCCGGAAGACGAGGTGGGACAAAATCTTTTATATACCTCTTTGAATCAATCTTTTTTTCTCTCCTCCCAAACCATTGAAGATAAAATGGGTAATAAATTTTTTGATGAATCATCTGTATACGTATACTCATTGAATTTTGAGTGTGAGAGGAGAAAAAAAAAACGACTTCGATGATATGCTGTGGATTTTGTAGAATATTTTATTTTTTAATTTTATTAGATATATTTATACCAGAGCTGTAAGAGGCAATCGATTTATAAAAAAAATAAATAATGAGAAAATAAGACTTTAATAAGTAGATGGTAATGAAAGGTATGGGAAAATAATAATGGGCTGCCGGTTCTTGATGTGACAAAATCCCTCAACATCGTTTGAACCGAGAAGGCGCGGTCATCGGTCCTCCTCCCCCACTTGTATCCACAAGATAATATATAGTACATAAATATTCCATCCATTTGTATCCTTCCTCAAAAGAAAAACAAAAAAAATCTGAAGCCCGAGCCGGTCCAGCTGGGCTTTTTTGGTGATTAGCTCGGGGTAGGAGTCATTATCATGGATAGTTATATTACACGAGATCGATGGGTTAAAATAGACGTGTAATATTTTCTACCAAAAAAGTTTATGTTTGTCTCACAAATCACAAGTGACCGCGAGACATGCATGGGCATGTTTGCCCACGCTATCCTTTACATGGGCCCTCCACCAATTTATGGGGCAAGAGAGCAAGATCAGGTACTAAGATGGCGGATTTCAAGAGAGTGGATGGAGTCTGCATCACTTAGAGCATATCTCTTTACCGCATAAATAGGTATTTTGGTCAAAACAGTATTTTATTCATATACCGCATAAATAGGTATCATGTCGTATGTTGAAAACACCACTTGTCCTAAAAGCTTAAGCTGATAAGATGAGGTAGATTTATTTATATATTTTATATTTTCTTATACTCCCCCTCACATGTGGGCCGGACTTTCCTTTAATGGGCAAGCCCAACATATGAAATTTTTAATAGTGGGGTTAAAGAGTGTGGAGACAGGGTTCGAATTCAGGACCTCTGCTCTGATACCATGTTGAAATCACCACTTGTCCCAAAAGCTTAAGCTGATAGGTGTTATAAATTTAACTATTTTTGTAAGATTGATGGGTTTTCTTGAGGGAATCGTGTTGCATCTTTAATGCGATGAAATCGTGGATCTTCTTTCGTGGCATCAACCATCAGATTACACCTTGTACCATTCTAAAAGCACTCCAATCTCTTTCCTCCATTGGCCAGTATAGATCTCAGAACAGCTATTGCATGATCCAACCATTCAGGTTGCAAAAGATAACGAATCATTCTTTCATGCAAATGATGCAACCCGAACCCTTGTATGAAAGATTTTACTTAAGCCCCCATTGAGTGATGACACTAGATTATTTCTGTCACACCTCGGATCCGGCACCTGAGTTCGAGTGCGTGACACAACAACATACTCCTTAGGGCTGAGCCTTAGAGAATATATTAGGCCTGAAAATTTAATACAACCTCAATATCCGTAATCAACAAGGATCTCAATTCATACTAGATAGCAAGGTTGGTCTAATTACAAAATTTGATCATCCAACTTGTATTAATGATGTTTTATCTAATTATCCTCTCCAATTGTGATCTCAACCATAGCCATATACTACGCAACTTGCAACTCTGTAAAAGAGAAAGAAGGAGGTTGTGAGCTTTACAGCTCAGTAAGAATTTCGAACTGCAACACTATAAGTAATAAAAATATAATCAATAAATAATGCTAGATAAGTGAATATCATATCAATAATCGAAAAATTCATAAATAACGTGTACATAAGTACTCATTATTATCTTTTTAAAAAAAGTATATATATATATATATATATATACACACACACACCCGTGCGTGCGCACATATATATCATAAATAGCCAATTGTTCAACAACAATTTTTTATATCATGTTATCTATTTCTCATTAACTTGATTTTCATGTTTCTTATTAAAAACTTCCAGCTGTGGACTAACCAAGATAATGACTCAGTTCAAGACTGATGTCGTACCATGTTATAGCCCGTAGTGGCTATCCGACCCACGTTATAGCCCATAGTGCCTCTCTCACCCACGCTATAGCTCGTGGTAGTTATCCAACCCACGTTATAGCTCGTGGCAGCTTTCCACGTATGAGCTCATGGAGACTTTTCATATGTCAGCCAAGGGCGCTATGATGAGGTTAGTCAAAATTATATCTTATTCATTTGATTTACTTTTACTCTCGTCAAATCAATTATCACATATATAATAAATTTCTCTTAAATTTAATGTATCTTTATTCATATAATTATGTACTCAATATCTGATACGTATAATAACCACATAAATATATTTGTACTTGAAATCATATAAAATCATATCGTCACATGCCAAACTGATACAAATCTCATGATATAAATCCAGCGATACAAATCAATAAACACATGCGTGCGCGCGTGCACACACACACATATAATATATATATATATATATATATATATATATATATATATATATATATATATATATATATATATATATATATATATATATATATATATATATATATGGTAATTCAAGTATAAAAATTCTTACCTCTATCGCAATTCAACACAACTATAATGCTACCAATCCATACCTAATATATCCAGTCAATTTAATATCGACATAACACCAACTTATCCCTTATCATTCGCTCACCATATTAATGAATTAATTATTCAGTAATTGCCTAATTTTAGAGTTCTAATATTTGAATTATCTATATTATCAACTCTTCTGTACTTGAAAATTAAAATAAATGGTTGGGCTTTACTTCAATTTAGAAACTAGAGTATAATATCTTGTTGGGCTTCTTTCTATCCAGATAATTATAACTTCATACAAAATCAGGGCTTGACTATGAACATAGATTTGTATAGAAAGATATACGAGATCAGCTAGAAGATAACGTCCAATTGTTCGAAGCAATCAATATAGCATAACTCAATCCATTTGATCAAAAAATATATATCCAATCAAGAAAAGGTAATAGATCAGGGGTTATCAATTATTGGTCCAATGGTAGCTGACAACAATCGGGTGTAAGATGGACAGGGTCGACTAGGTAGTAGTATCCAACGATTCGAGTCAGTCCGCTCTGGCCAATCAAGCCAGTCAAATCGAGAATCAGACCACAATACGAATTCATAATGATAGAGTTTAGTGGTGCTATACAATGGTCGGGGTAAAGCTAGCGCGACGAGTGGTCACAGCGACACTGGTCTAAAATCCTCTACTGGGGTCAACCTGGGTTCACAAAGGAAATACTAGGACCCTCCTGTTGGGTCCATATAATCATGTGAAGAGAGAAAAATAAGAGAGAGAGGAGAGAGGAAGGTTTCATAGATCTTCTAGAGAGAAAATAGAAAGAGGAGAGAGAGAAAGAAGAGAGAGAAGTCCTCTCTCCCTCTCTTCTTCTTAGAGCAAGATGGTGGCGACCATGGTGGTCTGCTTCGGTGGTGGTGGCCGGCCGATTATATCCCAAAACAAGGTAAATAAGGTGCTCGATTGTACTCGGATCCCAACCCGCTCACCGTCAGCTAGGGAGTCTAGCTCCGGCTAGGGACCAACAGGAGAGAGAGAGCCATCGAAGGCTTCAGCAACAAGGCTGACGGTAGACATGGCCAGAAAAAGAGGAAGGCCTCAGTCAAAACAGGGGGAAAAACATGGTCCCCTCTTACTGATCGATTTTCGGTCGATTTCTTAGCCGGTGACGGTGCTTTTGGACCAGAGCTTCACCTCAGCTCCGACGAGGCTTTTCAGTGGCTCTTTCTGACGATGAACTAAGGACAGTTAGAGAAGGATCGTGAGATTGATGGCGATTCTTGGACTCCTCGAGGATGGCTTTTAACGGAGGGGGAGGAGGAGATACATAGGTGAGGTCCTGAAGTTCTAATCGAACTCAGATCGGAGGAAGAAGAAGAAGACTCTAGTTGGGAGTCTTCTTTCTGTCTCTCACGTGCAATATGGCACGTCCGAACTTGGGCCCGGCCTTTTCGGGCCAGCCCACAAGCCCAAGAAAAATTGGGTTATTACAATTTCATCATCATAGGTACGATAAAGATCCGCATTCACTACTTATCTTGGGAGGTGGCTCGATTAAAATTCTATAAAAAAGAACAGGCAAAAAAGAAATAAAACTAGAGACTGGATTCTTTTGCGGAGTCAAGTTTAAGGCAATTTTATTTTTGAGTTTCTTAAGATATTCTGAAATTTCAAAATGGGCAAATACATTAATGGCTTGGTTCTTTCGTAAGGTATATTCTAAAGCTTCAACATAGGCAAATACAATAATGGCTTGGTTATTTTGTAAGATATTCTGAAGTTTCAACATGGGCAAATACATTAATGGCTTGGTTCTTTCAATTAGGCAAGATTTGGGCATGGTTAGGTTGGTCTGCATTCAATAGCCTACAAGGTCAGTAACAGAGAAAAGGAAACGGAAGACTCTCCACTCTTCAAGAATAATAAGTGAACCAGTAATCATAGACGCCTTCAAACTTTCTAATTGCTGACTGATTCATATGATCCTGCAGCAATTTCTGGGCCCTAGACTTGGGTCCCCTGACGAATTCAACTGGACGAAGAGAGAGATGCTTCTCCCATTTAGTACTGACAAAGATTGGATGCTCTTTTCCCTTCCCCATCCTATCCTTCCCATAGTTGCAACTTCACTTTATGTACTTCCAAAACCCTTCATGAATTTTCTCAATGACCTAAGTCCTCCGGCAGTACATCAATTCCAGACCCAAGAAATGTGTGCATGACGTTGAGGGACTTTGTTAATAGCTCAGATTCAGTTAATCAGCCGCTCACAAGGTGCCTGCTCACTAAAAGCATCAGGCCCACTATCAAAATACAACTGAATTTGAGGAACCTGCCGGCAAATTTTCATGATCCATGGACCCAATGGAGAGCTAAAAATCGTCGAAAAATATTGCAAGAACTTATGATGTTTCTTCGAATGGAATCGTTCACACATTTCGTAGTTAGGTGATCAGCATCTTTGGAAGGGTCTTGTATCTCAGGTAACCATTTGTGTCATGTTTTCTTATTATCTTTCCCTTCTCTCCTGTAAATTCTGTTCCTCCTGTTTGTAAAATATCTTTTCTCATCTTGATAAAATCTGAGGGAATCTGCTGGCTACCTCCACTCAGATCAAAAAAAGGCATGGAGAGACGGTGAACTAAATTTTTTCCACATCGGCTGGTCTTCCATGACCTTTCGTGGATTACCTTCGCACAAAATCCTGCGTCAAAATAGGGGCAGAATCGGAAGACCCAGTCGAAGGCACCATACAATTACAGTTACAGCGGACGCCCACCCCAAACCAACCGAGGAAGCGGCGCTGAAGTCAATGGCCCTCGGCCTTTTTGGAACGGCATCCCGAGGGCAACTGGTTCAAATATCCATAAATATCCATAAATATCCAAAACAGCAATTAGCCTGGAACTCCTTGGGTATTTTTTCCAGCAAACTGAATCCCAACACCATCAACTCCCCTCCGAGAGAGAGGGAGAGATAAAAGAGAAAACAAGAGGGAGAAGAGAGAGACTTCCATTCTTTTCATCTCATCAAGTTTTTTTTTTTCATACACAAACTATGCAGCTCTAATTTCTCTCTTTTATATCTCTTCTTTTCCTGCTTTTCCCCAGTTCCAACCAACCTCATCCTTAAGAACTCCATCCCCATCCCCCCTTTTATTCCTCCTCTCCTCCATCTTCTCATCACCCTGATCACCTTTTTCCCCGTTTTAACGCCACAACCAATGGAAAACCACCAAAAAAATCCCCAACGAAGAGAACACCCATCATCCCATCCCACCTCCCCAAACACCACCTCAAGCAGCAGCAGCAGCAGCAGCAATGGAGCTGCATCCACAGCTAAAGCAGCAGCAGCAGCGGCGGCGGCGGCGGCGGCGCAGGTTGCATCTCCTCCAACTCTACAGCCCCCAACGCCGAAATCGATCCCGAGATCCATCGAATCCAACCCGTACCCAACCACCTTCATCCAGGCGGACACCTCGTCCTTCAAGCAGGTCGTCCAGATGCTCACCGGCTCAGCCGAGACCGCCTCCAAGCACGCCGCCGCCAACCCCAGCCCCCCGCCACCCAAGAACCCGATCCCGCCAGCCGCCAAGGCCACCGGCCCCAAGAAACCGGCTTTCAAGCTCTACGAACGCCGCAGCGGCCTCAAGAATCTCAAAATGATAAGCCCGCTCATCCCCACCTTCCTCAATTCCACCCCCATCTCGCCGGCCGCCGGCGGCGGCGGCGCCGCCTTCTCCCCCCGGAAGCAGCCGGAGATCCTCTCGCCGAGCATGCTGGATCTTCCCTCCCTGGCCCTCAGCCCGGTCACGCCGCTGATCCCGGATCCCTTCAACCGGTCGCCGCACCCGAACTCGACGCCGTCCCCGGCTATGTCCGCCGAGGAGCGGGCGATCGCCGAGAAGGGGTTCTACTTGCACCCGTCGCCGAGGACCACGCCGAGGGACGCCGAGCCGCCCCGGCTGCTGCCGCTCTTCCCGGTGACGTCGCCTCGAGTCTCCTCCTCCTCGGCTTCCTCTCCATGAGATCGCTGGATCCTTGTTGAGAATATTTATGATATCTTGGTGCAATTCGAATTTTATCTGTTCTTTCTTTTTCTGGAGAGAGAGAGAGAGAGTTGGGGCTGTCTATACGATTTGGTCTCTCTTTCTTCCTCTCTCTGATTCACTCCTCTGGTATTCTCTCTGTGATGCAAACCAACCAGCATGGTCTCAGAAGAGAATCTCTTGGGTATCTTTCAGTCTGATATCATATTTCCTTTAGCTATGGACTCAATGAGAAATTTTACTTTCTTATTTCTCTAGTTTTTTTGTTCCATGTTCATGTGCACTAATTTCTTTCAGGAGTTTCATACTGTTTGCAGGGAAAAGAGAGGAGAAAACAAAAAGATTTTAATCCTTAGCAACTGTTTGATATTCAATTTCACATGATAGCCAGATAAAAGTTTGGGTTTTTTTGTTTTCTGATTTTTCTTTTCTTTTCCATCCTGTTGCGTTTGCTTTTGCTTTTGCTTTCTATATCTTTGCCAATCTGCGTGCTGTGCTGCTCTATGGATGGAGAAAATGGTGAGCTTGGAGAAGAATTAGGCATGACTCTTCCCTAACCTTTCTCTAAAGAAAGTTATTAGAGGAAAACGCTAGTTTTATTAAATTATAAAGTGAAAGGAGACGGATTGGTGCCTGTCAGGAGCTGATTGGAAGAGGTGGTGCCAAAAAAAATTCTCCCTTTCGCTCACCTCCATGAGTAAAAGCGAGAAGCCAGGTAGGCGCAGGCTTTTCTGAGCTGGGCCCTCTCGAACCCAATGCAGACGAGCAGGGCTATATGGAAGCGTAGGGAGAAATTTTTTTCCATGGGGCAGTAAAAGGCTTTTACAAAACTTGGAAGTGGCTTGAAGGTGCCGTCCTTTTGTGCGCGAAACTTTAGAGGTGGCATCATGGTTCAGTCAACTCGGTAAGTGTGTGACAGTGGCAGGAGGAGAAAAAAGTGCCGGCTGAGGATGGCAGCTGTTGATGTCGCCGAGCACTTTGCTTGTGATGAGAGCCTATCATGTCCCCTGCCTTATGATACTTGGGATGAGCTTTTCTAGGATGCAGGAAAACATTTTGGTGTTCTTTCTTTTGATAGTTATGAAAAGTCCTCCAAATGGGACATGATCCGGTTTGTTGGGACCATCCATCCATTGTGAGACATATCAAATCACTTGCCTAGTCAATTAAGGCTGCAGTCAGGAAATTGGACCTGGAAAGTTGAGTTGGATCGTGTTCCCACTAGAAATTGGTCTGATCAAGATGGCGAGCTAGTAGAACTGCTAGAGGACTTGAATGATTGATCTTTCAAACCATAGAGATTGATTGAAGATCATGATATGCCTCTAAGATGGTGAGGTAGTGGTTGCTATGCTCATATGGCGATGACTCCTACATTGATTGCTCCTGAGGTAGTGCTGAGAAGAGAAGACCGTGCTCAAACCTTCGCTCCAATGTCGAATCCGACTTGAAACAGTCAAAGATGAAGAGAAGACCGTGCTCAAACCTTCGCTCCAATGTCGTATCCGACTTGAAACAGTCAAAGATGAAAAATTTCTCTGGCCGAAGAGTGTTCGACAGAGGATTCTCCGATGCTTAAGTTAGACGAGCTCTCAGAGAACAATGGAAGCGATACAAGAGCGGCGGTACAAGTGTCGGTGCCCATCGTCGAAGAATTCGGATGTGTAGATCAATCATTTTTGGTAGCCCATCACATGTTTTAAAGGTCATGCCCGCGCATCACGCTCTGAGTATATTGCCTGCATGGTTATGGAAACTACTCATGATCATGATCGAGATATCATCGGGGAAAGAATTTGAATATGGTGCGTTTTAATTAATTGATTGGAGGTTTCGTGATGAGTTCTGAATGGTCGGTCTACTATGTCGGCTGCAGTCGGTTTCAAAGTGTATCAAATGGGTTTACATGAAATGCACCTAATAACTTTGCAATTAATTGAACAGATCACCAGATGCCGTGTCAGCAGAATCACATGAACCATCTTGCTTTGACTTCAGGTTCCCTTGAACAGCTTTCATGTGATCTCCATTTACAGGCCCCCTTGATATGGGAATGAGACGCAATACTAATTTGTTTGCTCTGCAATGGTATATAAGCATCTCATTTATGTCCATCTACTCATTTTAAAAGTAGGTCGAATATAATGGGTTTAGCTCCTCTCCAATTTACATTTATATCTAGTCCTTATTTTTTATTAAAAAAGAAATACTTTGTCCTAAAAACTTAAGTTACCCTCTATTTATTCAAGCAGATCCCACCAATCAACTATTGGTGATTAAATAGACGAGCATAGATACTACAGCAGTTTGTTTTCCCCCTTCTATCAGTTTTTGTTTAATAGAATCCATTTAAATGTACCTGGGGCAATCCAAACCATCCATAAAGCACGCTAGTTTTACTAATGAATCTTCTTTGCCGAGAAATATGGCAGCTATGTCACCAGTAGGTTTGAACCCTCGATCTCTTCTAAAAAGAACACCAACCACTTAGTAATTTACTTGGAAACTCATGATAAGAAAAGCTTAAAAAAGCCTAATGGCTAATTAATCAACCTCATAAAATATAAATTGGCTGGCCTAATCAATCCTCTACAAGCTAAAGTATAGAGAAGTCCGCCAAGAAAGATATTGCCAGGAAATAAAACAACTTAGTGTGGACCACAGCCAGTTTTTTTCTTTACAAGAAAACAAAGAAAAGCCTTGACCCAGTCTTTCACGCCAGGATCACGAACCCCAGAGCCCCATTTATTTATACATTTTTCTAATTATACTTTTCTGGCACCTTAGCCCGTGCCATCTCTTCATAAGGGGACGGGAAAAAAAAAGAAGAAGAAGCATACAAATAGACCTCCTTGTAATCAAATTTCCAGTATATAAATATATTTGAAGAGGTCAATTTAATTCCAGATAGCTAGATTGGCCTGACACAGCAATTTGACCATTTGATTTGTTTAATAAAGAAGCAATACCTGCACCCTGTGTGAGGTGGGAGAGCTGTGACATCTCCTATTTGAAAGGGCAAGGAGACACCTCCAAGGCCTCCATCCTTGGTTGGCCAATGTGCCAAACTGGCCAACGCGTTTTAAAGTACAATAATGAGACGGGTGATACTTAGCAAACTCCCATGGGGCTCCAACTTGTATAAAACTCATGGATCTTCGAGCGTGGGAGGAGCTCAATGCAACGGCTAATGTATCTAAAAAAATATAAATAAATTTATTTCATTCTATAAATGGTAATTTCAGCATGATATCAGAGCAGAGGTCTTGAGTTCGAACTTTATCTCCATTTTTGGGATAAGTGGTGATTTTAATATGCTGGCCACGATCCATCGAGGTAGTCATCGTTTTTGTAGTTAACCTCTCCTCTTCCGGAGGTTATGTTGGCTAGGCGAGAAGGGAGATGGCCCAAGATCAAAGCATGGTTAAAATAATACCAACCTGCTTGTAACTTACGGCAGCTGCTCTTCTTTATCAACTTTATAACAGCCGTTCCATCATTGCTTATCTAATTAAAAGAATCAGGATTATGTCTACGAATCTGATAAAAATAATATTTTCATATTGAAATGTTTATGTCAGTCACAAAAATAACATGCCATTCAGTGAACAGTGATATAATTCAAAATATCTGTTGCTTTATAGTTATTACCCAGTACATATATATCAACCACAGTTTCTATTATAATGATACTCTGTTCTCAAGCCCATTCCAGTAATAGTGGCTGAGGCTGATAGTAGGAGATACTGGTCTTAATGACACATCATATCAAAAGGATTATGGCTTCTATTCATGCTAATTTTTCTTATTTCATTCTGCATGGTCTAGCACAGCGTGGGTCATGTTCATGACTTTTCATGACAATACAGCATGTAATCAAATCATTCGTTACAACTAGGACGATACTTTTAAAGTTTTAAATGTAATTTATATAATAAGGAATTACTAATTACGTTTTTTTTTTTTTGGTATAACAATTACTAATTACTTGGACGGCACATCCCGCAAGAGTGGTTAGCCCCCTTCCCACCCCAAAAGAAATATAAAGGTGAGAGAGACACTTTACCCCAAAGGCCTCTGTTTTTTTTTTATTTTTTAATTAAAGTTGCCCTCTTACCCGAACTCTTTCAGCTCGGCGGTCTTCTTTAAATATGGCCAACCTTTTCTAGTGTGACCAATTTCCACTTTCCAGCCAATTTACGCTTAAACATCGAATGCTTTAGCTTACCCACATCAGATACTTTAACAAGTAGCACCTAACCATTTGACCAAAAAGAAGCAGCACCTAGCCAGAAATAAGATGCAAGTGGTATCGTGGTAGCAAAGAGTGATAAATTTTGCAACAATGCTTGCCTTATAATCCAAGTCAGTTTATGGGAATAGCGTCATTTGCTTCTTACAGAGTTTTACTGTAGATGAGTCCCATATCAATTCACAAGATCGAAATGGTCCAAGTCTTTTGATTACGAGAAGAAGATCTAAGAAGTGAAGGACAAAATTTCATCATGCAAATCCCCCGTGGCCCTTGTAATGAATGATTTAAGGCAAAATACACCATAAGCAAATAGGAAGTCATAAAATTGAAATGCAAGATTATACGTTTTCATATATGACTGCTTTATAGTTGCAAAGATTCTCATGAACAGAGTTAGTCTGTAAGCATTATATACTAGTCACGAACTCGTTTAAGTCTACCTGAAAGAACTCGTTAAGATTAGCCAATAGAAACAACCTACTGTTCCTTAAAAATATTGCACAAGATATTAGTGAGAGGAGAAAAATCACAATCAAGCAAAAGAAAGTTTAGCTGTTTGCGCCTTGGAAAGTTTATATGGGGAAAGCCATAGTTCTTCTGTTGCTACAGGACTGCCTTCGAGCAACCAATGTTTCCCCTACAGAAAGTAATGTTCATCAAATATGATACCTCTATAAATATCGAATCAACTCAACCGCATATTTTCCTTTTCTTGTTGTTGTGATCTCCCCGATCTGAAACAAATAATCAAATATGATGTGCATGTACAATTATAAAAGAAGTCATTAATTCATAGCAAAAAGCATATTTTCTTGGTAATATAAGCTTTATAGCAATATGTTCTGGCATTCTATATATCTACTTTCAACATTCATTCAGAAAAACAACACACTTAATGCAGCAAATTGCAAATGAGAGGTTGCATTAGACAAAAGTAGTCTCAATACCGGAGAATATAATGATGCTGCGATGGAGTAAATGCATATAAACAACTCATGTCAATGAGGAGCAGAAGCTGATGCCTAAATAGGTCTGTGACTTGCCTTCAACCGCCCTTTCCCATTGATGGAAACAATATCTCCTGTCTTGAGCATCGCTCCATTTTTTATTACTGGCGACCAATTGACCCGCACATCCCCAGAACTGAAACAAGAAAAGTTGCATTGATCACATTATTGATGGACCAATAAAACTACAGAGACAGGCAGAGTTATGATATTTTTCCCCGATGAGCAAAACAAGGTGTTCAATTCCCAGAAGCTCCAAGAACTGTGCATCAACAGTTCTTTTAGGAAAAGTGTTGGTGCAAGCAGTGGGCGCTATGCAGAATGAACCCAAGGACCTGACCAAGCCTTCTCAAGGAAACTTAAACTAAACAAGATCTGTGGCAACACCATCAATGCCATTCCCAAGCAAGATGAAGGTGCAGGCCAGGTTTCTGTCAGATGGTTGTGCATATCCCAATGGTATACACAAAGGATGTATCCCTTCAGAGGAATATATAGGGCCTGTAAAGCTGACCCCAAGGACCTTGGAATAAACTCATCATGGTAACAATGGTCCCAGTTGTGGTTCTTCCAACAATGTGTACTTTCGAAATTCTGGCAGTTTCACTCCTTTGCAAGAGAATATTAGATGTAAAGGATCGCATTCACTTACAACATACATCAATAGATGGAAAAGCAACTTGATCCACAATAGTTGTGTCTCACATAATCAACAAGATTAAATAATGATATCAATTGTTGTAATATGGTGAGACTGTATAATTAAAAGTCTTTATTGCATGAACAAGAAAAGTCTTCATGCAGTAGGGAGAAAGATAAAATTCTATAAACAATGTAGAAAAGCTAGTTACTTCTAGGCACATATCATGTGCAGTTTTTTACAAAAATTCCTAACACTGTTGTGGTGGTTTCTAAAGCAACGTGGTTAGAACTTGAGCATCGAAGAATAGTGAAGGAAGCATGATTGCAAATGCAATGGGAGGAGACTTACCCCCTTCAATAGCAACTGAAGTTATCGGACTTGAAATTTGCATTTGATTGCTTCAGGAAAGACAGGCTTGAGAAGGTCATTGCTTTTTTGGGGGGAGGGTGAGTGGGTAAGTAAAGGCTTTATTATTCACTGTTAAGACTGCTGATTTCCATGATTTCTGGGCTCTAGCAAAGGGAGGGCTTACCTGAATACTTTTACACCCATTGAAGCTGCATTCAGTAAGAATAATCAGGAAGCAGCTCAACTTCATAAGGGATTTACAGATGAATCAAATGAAACATCAACATGTTAGATACTCATGAAAAAACTAAGGCAGCAAACTTAGCAGACCATCATCATTATAAGTGGAGGAGACTCCATGGATGGTAAGACACTCACATATAAGATTCCAAAAAGTAGTTGGACCATAATAGGGTAATTAACTAGAGCACTTACTAGAAATGAGGTGGCCAATGGAACTGGTGGCTAAGATGCACTAGAGTGACTAAATTTGCCTTCAAAGTTCTATTGTTCAGAACATAAAGAGATAAGATTTCAATAAAGCATGATTTGTGGGGGGAAATATAAGAGTCCTCCTCCAGTATCAAGGTTAGATTTAGGGAAATCTCTGTACAGACAATCATTCTGAGCACCAAAGAGGATTCAGATTCATAAAGTTAGATTTTGGACAGTGCTGCTGTGGCATATCAGCAGATACAAAGCTAGGAAAAAGTACAATTATTAAAGCATAGAGTAACTACTTTGTTATGAATGATTGCAAAGATTTGTGAATCAAACAGGATCTAGCACTTTATATGAACAGATTATAGCAATAATTCATGTGTATGAGCCTAATAGATATAACAAGGCTTGCTGGCAAATGTTAGTGGATATCTTCATTTCTGAAATGGCGGGCTAAAGAGTTAAGGGGTCAAGTCTTAAACACCTATGACTTCCCTTACAAGAAATTTGTCCAAATTTAAAATTCTAAGAATCCAACGAAAACCTATATCACAAGTTAGACATTTGATCCAATCATGGAGAAGGAATTCATTCCTTCAACCTGCCCAACTCGAATCTATAGAATAGAAGAATAAAGAATTGGCGAAAGTAGGATCTAAATCAAATTTCTTTTACTTATGATTAATAAAATTGAGTTACAAGACCTTTATTTATAGTAGAGAGGTCCACCCTTGCAAAATCCGGATCCGATTTCTCTTCTAATAGGAAACGGTTACAGTTTTTCCAGAATAGACATAACTAATGGATATAATCATGAGAATCTAAAAATTCTACTAGAGATAGATCTTGACTCTTATATCAACTTCGTCTTCAAGTGCGTCGCACAATTCTTCCTAGATTATGCGATATTCCTGAACAAAGTGCTTCTCGAAAAGAAAAATTTTACTTTGACCAACCTGTTTTGAGGCCCAAACAAAGAAATTTGCCTCTAATATCTATGTCAAACGCTCTAGTGGTGAATGCAGCATCATATATCTTGAAGAATTACCTAAAATAAAAAAAAAGAGCATCTCTATTAGATGCCTCGATGTCGTATAGCATAGCTATGGCTTCCAGGCCTACTTGTAGTGGTCATAGTGTTCCACATTGTATCTGGTGATCCTCCTAGATCAACATTGGAAAGAGATGACGCAAAATTAAACACCAAGATGCACTTCTAGTTTTCTACTTAGCTTTTAGTTCAAGTTATAAGCATATGACTTTAAGACCTTAAGATATCATGCCGGCAATAGTCTGGCTCTAGTGGCAAAGCCAAAAAATTTATCCAGAGGGGGCACGATTGTCAATCCCTAGATAATTGTATCACAATGATAACCTTATTTGTCATAAATAAATAAAAGCATCTAGGTTTTTTAATTAAAAGTGTTGATATTTCCTTCCGCAATTATACTCAATAGATTCTCATGTTTCAAAATTATTGCACAATTTTCTTCTAATTCTATTTATTTTATTTTCTTGTAGACAAAGATTTTAATTACATTTATTTCTCTTGAAACATTAAGTATTTTAAAACTAAAGCTATAAAAATTATGAGATTCATATTATTGACTTTAAGTTTTGTAGCAAAGAGAGGAAACCAGAAACAAAAAAGAGGAAAATGTACATACATCACAAAGAAAGCACAACCTCCAATTACTTTATTTTCTTAACAATGGATCTATCTCAAGAAAAAACATAAAATCCTAGAGCGTCTTTTTCTGGTAATATAAAATCCTAATATGACAAGATCCTATATGTCATGCAAAATTAAGAAAACCCTAAATTAGTTAAACCAGCTACTTCGCTAACCTATATTTGTTATCTATCTCCCTTCCTCTTTTTGCATTTGCATGAAATCAAATCCCCATCAATTCCAAACTGCCTCTATAGAAAATGTCTTTGTGCATACTAAAAGTTTAGTTCATAAATCATAAAATATGGATTTTCCACAATCTTAGAGCAAAGAGAATAAAATCAGATTTAAAGGAGATTCATCACCTATGAACAGGGGTGAGCAGCTCTAAGGGAAAATGTGTGGTGTATGGGATCTAGTTACCTATGGATCTTAAGCGATTGGTCCCGAAATTCAAAAAATAGTGCCTAGGAAGGAACTTTAGTAAATCAAACCATGCGTACCATTGACTCTAAGAGAGAGAGAGTCATGGGATGTGCCACATAGATGTGGTGTAGGGTTGATACACCACATAAAGGTCGCATAATAAAACAGAACTTTAACTAAAGTTAGAAGGTTTGTTTGGACTTGAGGGACATGCAGAAGGTTTGTTTGGACTTGAAGAAGAAGGGGCACAAACACACAAACAAGATTATGATTTTGGGCACGAACCAATAACAGCTCTCTGGGCCTATGTGGTTACTTTCCAGTCAGGGTCAGGAGGGCACATTCCCCCTTCCCACCCACCCTCCTCCGTCCCTGGCCTGGCTCAATTACTAATTTAATGATTATAGCTATGACAGGGGATTTGAGACTAGAGAATGCAGCATTAAGAATGCTAGAAATAAGGGCCTTTGTTCATTGTGAAGGTCTTTTGCAAGATAAAATTAAGATAGTACATAGAGGTCTGGGACTGGTTCCAGGGTGAAGGATTGTAGTCAGTGTTAAGCTTTTGGTGTAACAGCAAGCCTCAAAATATTTTAAAGTCGAAAGGGTTTCAAGTACTATGTCAAGTTTCATATTCTTCAAAAGCTCGGGCCTAGTTTATTAACAACAATCAGAAAATTCTATTATCTCAAATCATGCAAGCAGGGACAAGCGGATGCAAGTTCCTAGAAACTTCATTTAAGATGATTTAAAATATTCTTTGAATTACAACAGTTCTCTAAATATAGGTCATCAATTTCACTTGATGATATTTTAGTTAATCGAAATTGTTCTGATGGTATCAAAGTTTTACCCACTACGAAGGACATATCTGCAGCAATGTATTTTGGTAATTATTTATGAGGCCAAAGGTAGTTAGATACATTATAGGAAGATATTCATTGTGAGCTCATCTAGGAATTTTATAATATGAAGTCATGGCCAGTAGATCTACCAAAGAACAAACTAAAACACATGAACCTAAAGTACAGTTAATTATGTTTTAATTTTTTTACCACTATATTGTCTCCACCATATGAAAGCATATGAAAGCAAGTTTAAAGAGTTTCTAGGGGTTCGTGCAGAATTATTACATATTTTGGTAGCTTCTTTTCTGCATCAGTGGGGTAGAATTATTAATAAAGTTTGGCGGATAATCGGGTCCTTCTAATATCTCTACTGGTTGTCAAAACCTCCACTAAGCATCATTACCAACAGGGAAGAATTGAAGCTAGACTTTCCATTCAAATGAAACTCGTTTCACATATTTTTACAGAATGGGTTTTCATAAAATTTCGTTCTTAGAGAACATCTTCATAAGCATCATAGCCATTTAAATATAGTGATTGGAAAAAATCAACAAAAACCTCAGAATTACTTAACTCCTTACGCTCTACAAAATGGATCCAACAAACAGTATCGTGTTGGACTAGTCACACCTCCAATTTGACAACAATTTAGAATCAAAAGGCCTTAGATTTCTAGTCCCTAAATCCTTGCTCTTAGCTAGCATTAAACCTTACTCTCATGGACAAGGAAAAACTTGCCAAGTTCATCCTCACCACTTTTCCAAAGGAACTCCCTCTAAAAGTCTTAATGCTGTTTCAGGGCCCTCATTAGAGCAGCAAAAATGAAAACAGGTGGAAAGGCACAGAGGGCTATATAAAAGGTATCATCTCATCAATGATTCCTCAAAAAAATGCAGTCATCTTCCAGGAACAGAGAGCCCAAAACCTGAAAATTCATGTATTCCATTGCTGTGCTGTCCATTCCAGCACTTGATCAGACTAGGAGACAAAAGTGATTTGCTTCCGCAACATAAGCAGTCATAAAGATAGCATCATGTGAAAAATAAGATCAAACAAAGAATACCAGGTTATGTAGCATCATTTTTAATAAACATCACATATCGTACCTGATCAAGTTAACAAGTTTCGAACGTGATATCTTGAATCCTGCACTAGCTATTGCATCAACCCTTAATGATGCTTCAACAGTTTTAAACGATTTAGTCCTACAATTAGTTACATGGAAATATATGAGTTCCACCAAGCATCAAAAGGATTAAAGCAAACATAAAAAGAAATAAGAAACCGATAGACACTTCCAAAGCTATTTCTGACCTTGGCGGCTCATACTCCAAAGCAAGCAGTGGTATTTGTTTGCAAGTGACAGGAACATTACCAACCTACAAGAAAAATATACTTAGTGACGAGCTATGTTTGTTATCATTCCAAGAGAGAACATTTGCTGGCTTCAAGAAATTTATTTTCATCTTCACGAGTTAATGATCATTGTTAACAGATTTTTGTTATGATGTAATCATGCTTTAATGGTATGATCATGAATGTTAAGAACTGAAAACTTATGCTTTATGTCATTGATACTTAGTCTTGCTTCCTTACTGATCCTCTATTGCCACTGCCAAAAGGAAATAACTGAAAGATTCAAAGAGTCTGGCCTTAAGAAAACCAGGATATTCACTATAAAACAGCTGCAAATCGATGCATTCTTCTCCAACCAAAGAAAATATAGTTTACCGAACCTATAAATTATCCATAACCGAGGTGACTTCTTGGTTGTTTTCGGAAGATGAATTAATTATCAAGATTTCTTCGGATTTTTTTTTAAAAAAAAAACTTGCCAAACAAAAATAACTCTCACCACCTAAATGTAGCTTTCACCATGTTTTCAAGCCAACTAAATAACTTCATAGCTGTAATGATATACCTCCCACCTTATCCAGTGCTGATATAAGAAACTCGGTGAGTTCTGGAACAACAAGGACCTGAGCCCCCTTTTCTCCCTGGATAAAAGTGAACAAGAGTGTACTTAAAGTTTACCAAGCCATTGACACTAGATACAATAAAAGATTAACCATGCCCACAGATATATATACCTGCAACAATATATCTCCAACCTTCTCTCTTACAATCCCAGTGCCAAGAATCGCGCCAAGGAAGTCACCGTGAGAACAAGCCTCAAACCCAAAGTTTCCTGAAATACTGGAAACATCACGCATTTAGCCCAACCTTAGAAACATACAGATATTTCGTACAACTGAGTCGAGAAGACCTCAAAGCAGCCACCACATCTGGGTCGGTTGTCATGGCGTCCGAGTGTCCAACAGAAATGCGACATCGTTCAGCCTACATAAATCAATAAAAGACTTCCACACCAAATTATAAATTGAGTTCAAAGTTGTTGAGTAGCAAGAGATTTGATACCAACCTGTGGGTAACCACCCTGAGCTACTGCTCTGATACCAGATAACTTTTCTAGTGCCGACATCGACTCTTTCACAACCGGCGGAGTGAGAAAGTCTGCATGGAGAACCTCGCTTCTTGATGAAGCCCGTCTTGCCTGTTACAATCAGGAAAAAAACGATATCAATATATTGAGAAATTTTTATGATAGTTAAAATGGCCATTGAACCTATGCTAATAAGAATTCGAAATATAATCACATAGAAGAAGGATACCATATCAAGAATGTTCTTCACGGCCTCGGCGACATTTTTGTCACCAACCCCATGAAGCAACGAGTCAGCGGCGGGCTTGAGTGCATGAGCTATCTGGCATATCCCTGCGATGCCAAGTCAGTCGTGCTATTCTATATATGCATGGTGTTTATCTAATTCCGGATAACGTGCTGGGTATTATGGGGCGAGGGATGGGGGAGAGGGAAGAGGGGGTACCTCGGGAAGGTGAGCGGGTGAGAGTAGCGAGAGGAAAGGGCTCTCGGGTTTGCAGGAGGAGAGGGCCGGCGAGTAGTCGCTGGGCGGCTCTGGCCAGAGAACGCCCCATGGAGATTGGGACGGCGGCGAGGCTCCCGGCGGCCATGGCCATTATGCGGGTGGTGCTGGGCCGGATGGGTGAAACCGGAGACAAACATAAGGATAGCTCTTCTTGGGGCCAGCCGACCAATTATCCCCCATGGCTTGGGCGGCGACTGCGTCGGCCCAAAATTTATGGCCCAGTCATAGGAATCTAAAACCAAGGAAATATACAATAAGTAAGGCTGAAATTGGATCCAATTAGATAGTACTACATTTATATCCATATATATAGATACGAATATTGATCGGTTGTAAAAATTTATATTTATATTTATTTTAAATAGATATGAATACAAATTAGATATTGAAAGTATGGATAAATATAGATATAAATTGGATAATTAAACTTTATGACTATGGAATAAAAAATATTACCAAGTGGATAATAAATCAAGTTAATAGCATGTTAATATGGTCATTTTTTTAAAAAAAAGTTCTTAAGTACTATATAAAATTAAATAAGGTTACAAATAGAATTGTATATTCGGATAGAATAGTTGTTTATCCATAACAATATTCATTTTTCTTTGACGGATATGGATACGAATATGGATACTAGTCAGATGCTCAAATTTTTATTCACATGCGAGTAGATTTGGATATGAAAATGGATCCGAACGGATATTATCTGACCCATTTTCATCCCTATCAATACGTGATGGTATTCTCCTGTTCTCTAAGTTGTATTATGTATCGCACTGAGGGTTGGCTTGCAAGACTGCTAGGTTAGGTTCATACCTACATGAACCTAGACCCAAATTGGCTCTACATCTAGGATTTACATTGGATGTAACATATTGCTTGGTGGATCAAAATCAAGTTGAACCATCATTATTAAGTCCATTTGAGACAGTTTTGCTTTGACCCAAGGGAAAGGATATCTCCACCCAACAAATTGTTAAACCTTTTCTTGCAAAACATATTGACCAAAATTGGGGGTTGTTTGGACTCCTACAACTCAATCCACCTCTAAGTTAAGCTGTAGATATGGGTCGGCCTCTCTATTTGGCCATCTGTTTCAATTGCATGCTACAAGTTGAGATACAAACTTGTCCCGCAACTAAAATAGGTGTAGAATGAGCTTTAGCCACTCCACTCTTCCCTAAAATACCCTCATCGTGCTATTTCCGTTCCCTTGCAAGACCCTCTACCCTTACATCATGTCCTCATCGTAATCTATCCCTCTCTCTCTCTTTAGGACTCCTAGCCCCCTCAGCCCCCCCGGCTTCAGCTAGGCTTCCTTCCTCACGGACATCCTTCAGAACATCCATATCAGTGTCGATTGCCCTCTTCTTCTCCCTACATCTTGCCCAGCCACTCTTTGCTTGTTGTCACCAAATCTCCTTTCTTCATGCTCTATTGGACCTCCTCTACTTCACCCAAGCCCCACCATGTCGAGATTCATTGCTAAGTCCTAATTCTATTATTTTTGTTTAGTTAGTCATTAGTTTTAATGACTTTAGGATTCTATTTCTAGTTTTATTTTACTTAGTTATCCATTCTAGAATAGTTATCAAGTCTTATCTTTTAGTGGGTGTTGGTTTTTGAATTTGGATAGGAATCAAACATGCCATTTGCATGATGCTCTATTTAAAGGGGTTTTTAGTGTCTCCTTTAGTTTGGCATGAAAAAAGAGAGAATGAGAGAGTGAGAGTTATCATTGGTGAGGAGTGAGAGAGTGTTTTTTTGTGTGGCTCAATTTTTTAATAAAAATATTTTTTCTCTCCTAATTATTTTTTCTAGCGTCTCTTTTCTATTTTTTATTTAGTGTTTATCCTAGATCTTGGGCCGACACGATCGATCTACTCTACGTAGCGTGCTATTTTACATGGTTTCAGAGCGAGGTTGAAGAGTGGTAGAGCGATTTATGGCTTTGATTAGATTTATTCAGAGTGCAGTTTTTAGAGCGATGGCTTGATTGTTGTTTGTAGCTCAGCATGGTTGAAGGGCTTCCGATAATTTGCTGTACAGTGGTGCAAGCATGTGGATTATTATTTCAGTGATTCAAGAGGTGAATCATCATGACTGATGCTACTATCTTCTCTCTTAGTGGGTTCAACATGCCTGATCTCACCAATATCAATATGGCTGCTTTTGCTACTACCGCTTCTCTCTGTAAGTTGAACAAATCCTGTTATCTAATTTGGAAGGCTATTATCAAGTCATATTCGATAAGACAAGATTTGTAGGATATTTTAGATAAGTCAAACACGATGCTAATAGATACTCTTAATGATGAGGTTGCAAGAAGAAAGTAGAATCTGAAATCTAGAAAGGTGTTGTGGATATTCAAGTTTCAATTAATAGAGAAAATTATCTTCATATCTAGAATATATAAGAGCCAAAGAAAGCGTGGGATATTCTTACGGTTGTTCACTCAAATTCAAGTAAAGTGAGATATCATAAATAAGAGTTGCCTAAAGAGTGAATTTTGGTTCCATGCTTTCCCGAAAATCTGGAAGAAGACTAGAAATAGTTTAAAGATGAAGATCTAAAGTAGGAGAAGCTTGATTAGTTAGAGACTGGATCAAGTTCGGAAGACTCAGAGGATAGCAAAATTGATCAGCTAAAAAATCAACCAGTTTTAGGAAAAACCTGGAGCATGAGGAGCTTGATCAGTTGGATATTGCATGAAGTTTAAAAGGAATCATGATTGAAGAATCGGTTCATTCTGAAGTTGCTCGGGAAGAGTTAAAGGGTGCTTCAGTTGATCCATCCATAAAGATCTATACTGAGAAATCAAATAATGCAGAAGAGTCTTGTGTCGAAGCTATCTAAGATACGGATATTTTTTATGAAGATTTAGTCAGTCATGAGGTTGAAAATCTAATTAATTTTGAAGTAGTGTTAGAGATCAAGCATGAAGGAGGCGTGTTTGGTGGAGATGATTCATGTTATGCCTTGGTATCCGACAAGGTTTTTGGTATATCAATTAATTTTGAAGCTACTCCAAAGTTTAAATTGTTAGAAGACTCTATGTATGAAGATTTGGTTCCACATGTAGGAGCAAGCTGAATGTAGATAATTCAAGCTGCTCAAGTGGAGGTGATGGTTGATGCTTATATTGATTGCAACTGGCAACTTCATGTTCACGTTCTATAGAATCTTGACATAGTAACCATGGAGTCAATGTTGAGAAGTATTGAAGGACATCATTTATTTTGATATATATGCATCGAAAAGAACGAGCCAACAAAAGAGTTATTGCTCGAGCCAATAAAGAAGTTCTACTATTTAATTATTGGTTCAACACGTTATTATATATTGTTGTTACTGCGCCAATATTGGTAATGGCTGTTGTGGTGTTTCACAACATCGACGAGTTCAATGTTGTTGGCATAAACTTCAAATGAGTGAGAGTATTGAGATCCATTGCCAAGTTCTAATTCTATTAGAATTTTTGTTTAGTTGGTCATTAGTTTTAATGACTTTAGGATTCTATTTCTAGTTTTATTCTACTTAGTTATCCCTTTTAGAATAGTTATCATCTTATCTTGTAGTGGGTGTTAGTTTTTGATTTGGGTAGGAATCTAATATCTCACCCATATGATACTCTATTTAAAAGGACCATTGGTGTCTCCTTTAGTGTGGCGTGAGAAATGAGAGAGAAGGAGAAAGTGAGAGTTGTCATTCTTGGTGAGGAGTGAGAGAGAGAACCTTATTATGTAGCTCAATTTTTTAATAAAAATATTTTTTTTCTAATTATTTTTTCTTTCAACATCTCTTTTCTATTTTTTATTTGGTGTTTGTTCTAGATCTTGTGTCAGCACGGTCGATCTACTCTGCATAGCATATTGTTCTACATATGATGCCCTCAACCAACCCGTCATCGTCAGATCTCCCTCTCTATGCTCCACCGAACATCTCCCAATCCTCGGTGCCCAAGGCCTGCACTACTTCTCCGTTGTCGCCAAATCTGCTTTTCTACCCTGCCTCTTCCCTTTCTAAATCACTTGCCAACCGTTAAAGTAATATCACTAGAAAAAAAAAACACTCTAAAAGGAAATAAAGTATAAATAAAATGGGACCCTATATATGTTACTTTTATCTCTAACGAAATCATGATGTCCCATGCAACTTGATCCTTGTCTTACGGCCTTCTATTTTGGGATTTTGATAGTAACTCTAGAGGGCTCAACCTTATTGCTTGAAATTTTCATTGCATTATTGAAATGTCAAATACCATCAATCCTCATGCCATATGGCATACTACTTAATATGCCTCAGAACTGATCACAACCGACGTGGCAGACCGATCAATTAGAGCTCGCTATGAAGCCTCCAATTGATTAGTCAAAAACTACTACATGGTTGATTTATGGGCATGTGGGGAACCCTTCGAAGTCTCCTTCCAGCTCGCGATACCTCGGCTACGATCGCAAGCGGATTTCATAACCATGTGGATGACATCTATGAAGCATGATGCACGAGCGAAATATCCATACATGACCTTCGAGATGTGCGATAGGCTACTAAAAATGGCCGATCCGTATACCCAAATTCCTTAGCGACGAGCGTCCATCCTCGCCTATATAAATACTTTCCAAAGGACCCTTCTAGTAAGTGTTTTTGAGCCTTTTTATGCTCTTGTACTGCTGCTCTACTGCTCTCAAAACACTTTCATTATTCCCTAAGAATCCGTTCGACTTAGGCATTGGATGGTCTTCCAACAGATAATATTTGGCAAAAAGACTTCTTCGCCTTTGTTGTTTGAAGTCTGATTTGGTGTCGGAGCAACGAGCACAATCTCTTTTTCCTCGCACCACCTTAGAAGCAACTAGTATTAGAACCATCGCCATTCGAGCATAGTGATTGCACCTTGGCAACACGGATGATGCTGGCCAAATTTTTGATGTCATCGTTAGAATGTTTATTTCCACAGGATCGACCTGGTATTTTTTCTAGATTTTAAAATTATATCTTTTTAACTGATACATGTGGTTAATAGAGAGTTTAAAACATTAGTGTAGGAAAAGATTAATATAGCCTGTTCCTGTTATATTCTTGTCGTGCTGACGACTACAAGCCAATCCATGAAGCCCCACCTATCAGTACCTTAACAACAAACATTTTACTGAAAATAATTGAATATCTTCAGTATGTTCAACATGCTATTTTCTATTAAATTTATGGATGTCATAATGACCAACAAGATCGTTCCATACCATATCACTTATTATATTTTAGATTTATACACTGATTTCACTGGCAACATCTTCATGGTTCATGGCAGGTTTCTATCCTATCTTTGCTATCAGGATCTATTCCTTTCTGTTGCTGCCGATGATGGCCGTGAGTGTCGACCCACCATAACTTATGTTCAAATCCGTTGAGCCGCAAAGTGTTTGCCTGACTGCCGAAGGGATGCAGCTAATGCGTCATCCTCCCAATCCAACATCCAACTTTTCTTAGATCATTTCATAATCCATACGCGGCACGTTGGTCTCAAACCGAGATCGAGTCCGTTGGAAACCGGCTGGCGTTGACGTTGAGCCAGAGATAACGCGAAGCCCATGGCTGCCGTTTCTTTTCTTAAACCGTTACAATTTGAATGACACTAGGGACGCGTTTGAGTACCAAGATAAGGTCCGTCAAGACTGAAATTGAACCAAATACGGATGAATACTAGTATATTTATATTTATACTTATTTTGTTTAACGAATATAAATACTTGGATGCAAAAATTTATATCTATATTTATTTTAAATGGATACAGATACAAATTGAATACCAAAAGTATGGATATAAATATGAATATAAATTGGATAATTAAACTTTATAACCATACAGAATTAAAGATATTACAAAGTGGATGATAAATCAAATTAATAGCATGTTAAAATTATAAATTGGATAATTTTTTAAAAATATTCATGAGTATTGTTACGGGGGAACTTAGCCACCATGCCCCACGTGACCGGCACGCGCGCCCAGGAAGACTACGGCTGCCCCTTGATCCAGCAATCCGACCTCGGGTCGGATATCTTCAGCTCCGCAGCCCGACCCCGAGTCGGCTGCCCCTTGATCCAGCAATCCGACCTCGGGTCGGATATCTTCAGCTCCGCAGCCCGACCCCGAGTCGGCTGCCCCTTGATCCAGCAATCCGACCTCGAGTCGGATATCTTCAGCTCCGCAGCCCGACCCCGAGTCGGCTGCCCCTTGATCCAGCAATCCGACCTCGGGTCGGATATCTTCAGCTCCGCAGCCCGACCCCGAGTCGGCTGCCCCTTGATCCAGCAATCCGACCCCGAGTCGGCAATCTCTCGACAACAACAGACTGTTCCTCTGAGGCACGCCGCGGCCCCCTGCTCCACTACTCCCTGCAACGGCCGTATCCGGCGCTGCCCCACGATCCCCTGTAACAGCCGTACAAAGCGGAGCTCCACTATGCCCTGCCATGGCTGTACCCAGCACTGCCCCACGACGCCCTGTAACGGCCATGTCAGTGGCAGCCCCATCGTGCCACACGATGACGAATCCCCGGAAAAACCCCCCAGCCTGATATATATGAGGCTGGGGGAGAAGGGGGAGGGTAAGATATATCTTCCAGAGTATCACCTCACCTGCTACCTTCTCCTTCTCCTTCTCCTTTAATCTCCTCTGACTTGATCGTCGGAGGGCCCCCACTACCCCGGTGGTGGTGCGAGGCTTGCTTGCAGGTTTCACGGCGGAGGGCGGAGCGCAACCAAAGCAACTCAAAGGGAACCCCGTTCACACCGCTGTGCCAATCGTTCTCGGTTTGGACCACCAGCAACAGTTTGGGCCCCCACTACCCCGGTGGTGGTGCGAGGCTTGCTTGCAGGTTTCACGGCGGAGGGCGGAGCGCAACCAAAGCAACTCAAAGGGAACCCCGTTCACACCGCTGTGCCAATCGTTCTCGGTTTGGACCACCAGCAACAGTTGGCGCTAGAAGGAGGGCAGGATCTCAGAGCGATCGTAATGGCACGGCGAGGTGGTCGTGGAGCTTCCAATGCTTCCGGTCGCGGGGCCTCTCGGGCCACTGGCCGGGAGGCCGCTGCATCTCCAACACGCTCTCAGCAACACTCCACCGCCCCACCGCCCATTCAGATGGTCGAAGCCGCCCAGTTCGACCAGCTAACCCAGCAGGTTCGCACCCTCGCGGAGGCGGTGCAGAATCTGCAGGGTGCGATGTCCCGGGCGCCGCAGCGGGCTCAGGAGCCGCTGCTGCCTGAGCGTTCGCCTGTCCTCCTCAACCCGCGCTCCTTCCTCTCCCATGGGGAGGAGCGCCGGCGCGAGGAGGATTCTCGAGCACGATCTATTCTGCCGGGACCTTCCCATCGGAGCTGCGCGGGGTACGAGAGGCGGGCCCGGGCGCGTTCCCAGACCCCCCAGTCCTCGAGGAACCCGCGCTCCAGTCGGTCCCCCACTCGCCGCTCCTTGTCTCCCACCCACCGGTCGCGCTCCCTGGACCGGCGGGTGGACGATCTCCACCGACAACTCCAGGTCCTGAAGGGCCATTCCAAAGATCCCTTCGCCGACTTAGATATCTCCTCCCAGCCGGCACTTGCCTCGAGGATCCTGCGAACTCCGAATCCCCCGGGGTTCAAAATGCCGGCGATCGAGCCCTATGACGGGGCGGCAGACCCGCGGGATCACGTCGAGAGTTTCAGGACCCTTATGCTCCTCCACGGAGCATCAGATCCCCTTCTCTGCAAGGCCTTCCCGGCAACCCTCCGTGGCCCGGCGAGGGCGTGGTTCGCCGGGCTGGAGGCTGACTCAATCCGGTCTTTCGACCAGTTCACTCGCCTCTTCATCACTCATTTCGCCGTCAGTAGCCGGCGGCGACTGGTCTCCGACTCCCTCTTTGACGTCCGGCAAAACGAGGGAGAAAGCCTGCGGGATTATCTTACCCGCTTCAACAGGGCTACGCTGGAGGTCCGGAACCTGAGTCAGGAGGTAGCTCTTTCAGCCCTGAAGCGTGGCTTCCGGAAGGGCAGGCTCACCTTCTCCCTGGACAAACGCCTGCCGCGGAGCTTCCCAGAGCTGTTGTCCCGGGCGAACCAGTATGCGGACGCCGAGGAGGCGGCCGCCCACCGGAGCAAGGAGGCTGCCGAGATCCCTCCAAAGCTTGGGAAGAAAAGGCGGAAAGAGGCACGCCAGAGGAGGAGCCCGACGCCCCAGCGTCGGCGCAGAAGCCCGTCGCCGGCGAAGAACCACGGCGCCCCACGCCCTCGTTCTCCGCCCCGACGTTTCAACCGGTACACCCCTCTCCTGACTCCCCGGGCCCAGATCCTTATGGAGATCAAGGGGCGGGAGGACCTCCCGGCCCCGAGACAGATACGAAGGATCCCTGGAAAGAGGCCCTCCCGGGCGTACTGTGAGTACCACCGAGACCACGGCCACGACACAGAGGACTGCTTCCAGCTTCGGGACGAGATCGAGGCTCTTATCCGTCGGGGGCGTCTCGGTCGATATGTGAGCGACCGACGTCCCCCCGCAGACCCGCGTCCGGCCGACCCGGCTCCTCCGGAGCCTCGGGAGCAGAATCGACCCGTTGCGGGCGTGATCCACACTATCACTGGGGGCTGCTCTCGGCCCGTGAGGAACGCAGGGGGCTCGACGGAAGCGTCAGGGACGGCCGTCGTAAAGAGGCAGAGGGTCGGCAATGTAATCACCTTTTCTGATGAGGATGTAAAGGGGGTTCAGACTCCCCACGATGACGCCATGGTGATCTCCCTCACTATGGCAAACTATGATGTAAGGCGTGTTCTTGTGGATAGTGGAAGCTCAGCTGATATTTTGTTTTACGAGGCCTTCCAAAAGATGAGCTTGTCCAGACAGTTGTTGCACAAAATGTCCACCCCCCTCGTAGGATTCACCGGTGACGCTGTCCCGGCGGAAGGTGTCGTTGAGCTGCCTGTGACTGCGGGCGTCGCACCCGCAGAAGCCACGGTGCGACTCGGGTTCTTGGTCGTCCGTGTTCCCTCGGCCTACAACGCTATCCTCGGGCGACCCGGGCTGAACGCCTTTCGCGCGGTGGTCTCCACGTACCACTTGCTCATGCGGTTCCCCACGGCGGTCGGGATCGGAGAGGTCCGAGGTGACCAACCGACCGCACGGCAATGTTTTCTAGCAACCCTCAAAGGGAAGAAGCCCGTGGAAGCCCTAAGCGTCGAGTCCCTTGATGCCAAAGACGAGGTGGCCTTGCGGCAGGGGGAGCCGACCGAGGGTGTGGTCGAAGTCCCCCTCGAGGAAGGCCGCCCCGACCGGGCGGTCCGGGTCGGCGCCAATCTCGATCCGGGAGCTCGGGCCCGGTTGGTGGAATTCCTCCGAGCCAATACCGATGTATTTGCCTGGTCGGCGGCCGATGTACCTGGGATCGACCCGGAGGTCATTTCTCACGCCCTCAACGTCGACCCGACCCACCGACCAATAAAGCAGAAGAAGAGACACTGTGCCCCGGATCGGATCCGGGTGGTCGACCAGGAGGTAGACAAGCTCTTGGAGGCAGGATTCATAAGGGAGGTAAGCTACCCCGAGTGGCTGGCAAATGTTGTACTTGTCCGGAAGGCGAGCGGAAAGTGGAGGATGTGCGTCGACTATACCGACCTGAACAAGGCGTGCCCTAAGGATAGCTTTCCGCTTCCGCGAATAGACCAACTGGTCGACGCGACTTCCGGGTATCAGCTGTTGTCTTTCATGGACGCCTTCTCCGGTTACAACCAGATAATGATGGCCCCACAGGACGAGGAGAAAACTGCCTTTATAACAGACCGAGGGCTGTACTGCTACAAGGTAATGCCCTTCGGTCTGAAGAATGCTGGCGCCACTTACCAGCGCCTCGTCAACAAAATCTTCAAAGAGCAAATCGGCCGGAACATGGAGGTGTACGTGGACGATATGCTGGTGAAGAGTCGCCATGCAGACCAGCACATCGCGGATTTGGAGGAGACTTTCACCACCTTGCGGAAGTTTCGCATGAAGCTGAACCCAGCGAAGTGCGCCTTCGACGCTTCGGCCGGGAGGTTCCTCGGTTTCATTGTCAACCAGCGGGGTATCGAAGCCAACCCGGACAAAATCAAGGCTATCCAAGGTATGTCCCCTCCGACCAAAGTAAAGGAGGTTCAGGAGCTCGCTGGAAGGGTCGCCGCGCTTGGACGATTTGTGGCAAAATCGGCCGAACGCTGCCAACCATTCTTCAAGGTGTTAAAATGCCCGAAAGACTTCCACTGGACGGCCGAATGTCAAGCAGCATTCGACCGGCTCAAGGAATACCTGGCGTCTCCTCCCCTACTGTCCAAGCCGCAAGAAGGGGAGATGCTCTACCTCTATCTGGCGGTCTCCCCAACCGCGGTCAGTGCGGTGCTGGTTCGGGAAGAGGCAAAGCTCCAGAAGCCCGTGTACTACATCAGCCGGGTCCTACGGGATGCCGAGACGCGGTATACGAAGGCTGAGAAGATCGCCTTCGCGCTGCTGACCGCGACCAGGAGACTTCGCCCCTATTTCCAGGCCCATTCTGTCACCCTCTTAACTGATCAACCACTACGACAGATCCTCAGCAACCCCGGGAATGCGGGACGGCTGGTGAAGTGGGCAATAGAACTCGGTGAGTTCGACATCCACTACCAGCCTCGACCCGCCATCAAGGCCCAGGTGCTCGCGGATTTCCTTGCTGAGTGCACGGTGCAGGAGACGGAACCTAGACCGCCGGAAATGCCCAGCCTCGACCTCCCGACCTGGACGCTTCACATCGATGGGTCGTCGAACCCCGAGGGTGGAGGAGCCGGGCTGGTCCTTACCAGTCCTGATGGAGTGATAGCCGAGTATGCCTTGAGATTTGGACTTCCAGTGACCAACAACGAGGCGGAGTACGAGGCCCTAGTCACGGGACTCAAACTCACCAGGGAGCTCGGCATCCGGCGTTTGAAGGTCTTCACCGACTCCCAGCTGGTGGTCGGGCAGGTCCGTGGGGAGTTCGAGGCCCGGAGCCCGACCATGCAGAACTACGTCCGGAAGGTGCAAGCACTCATTCCCGATCTCGGCAGCGTCGACATCCAGCAGGTCCCCAGAAGCGAAAATGCTAGGGCCGACAGGTTGTCCCGCTTGGTGAGCGCAGAGGCGCACAACTTGTCGAGGGCAATCTACCTGGAGACCCTGGAGGCCCCGAGCATCGGCGAGGCTGGAGCGGTGATGGCGATTGATCCGGAGCCGTCTTGGATGGACCCGCTCGTCGCCTACCTCGCCGAAGGGATCCTCCCTGAAGACGAAGATCAAGCTCGGCGACTTGTCAAGAAGTCCGCCCACTACGTACTCTATGAAGGGAGGCTGTATCGGACCTCGTTTACCGCCCCCTCTTAAGGTGCCTCCGCCCCTCGGAGGCGGCCTACGTCCTCGGCGAAGTCCACGAGGGCATTTGCGGATCGCACTCGGGGGCTAGGTCCTTGGCGCACAAGATCATGAGGCAAGGCTATTATTGGCCTACCTTGTTGGAGGACTCAAAGGATCATGTACGGAAATGCGACGCCTGCCAGCGCCACGCCAACGTCCAGAGAGTCCCTTCTGTCCCCTTGGCACCAATCACCGCACCCTGGCCCTTCGCACAGTGGGGAATGGATATCCTCGGACCATTCCCCGTCGCTTCAGCCCAGCGGAAATTCTTGATTGTTGCAATCGACTACTTCACCAAGTGGGTGGAGGCAGAGCCGCTGGCCACTATCACGGAGGCGCAAGTCCGGAAGTTCGTGAAGAAAAACATCATTGTCCGATTTGGGGTACCCCGAGTCCTCATCTCGGATAATGGTCGGCAGTTCGACAACAAGCATTTCCGTGATTTCTGCGAGGAGTTCAGGATCGAGCATCGGTTCACATCCGTGTCGCATCCTCAAACCAACGGTGAGGCCGAGGTCACAAATCGGACAATCCTCCAAGGAATTAAGGCGCGAGTCGGTCGGACAGGGCAAGCTTGGGTCGAAGAACTCGAGAATGTCCTTTGGGCGTATCGGACCACGCATCGGACCCCTTCCGGGGAGACACCTTTCAGCCTAACCTATGGCACGGAAGCGGTTGTTCCCGTGGAGCTCGGACTCCCCTCGCCCCGGGTGGCCGCGCACCGACCCGAGGCCAATTCGGAGCAACTCCGAGGGAACCTGGACCTCTTGGAAGAAGCAAGAGAAATGGCGCAGGTTCGGATGGCGATGTATCAGCGGAGGGTGGCCCGATATTATAACTCCAAGGTCCGACCGAAACTTTTCAGAATCGGAGATCTGGTGCTAAGGCGAGCCAAAGCATCTCAACCCGCGGAAGGTGGGAAGCTGGCGCCAAATTGGGAAGGCCCGTATAGGGTTCGCTGGGTAAACCGACCCGGCTCCTACCAGTTGGAGGCCCTAGATGGTCGAGAAATTCCGAGGAGCTGGAATTCCGCTAACCTGCGGGCGTATTACCAGTAGAACGACAAAGCCAGAAAGACAGTTCGAAAAATGTACAATTCTTTTCATTTCAATAATTCCTGGTTACAATGGCGTGTTCGTGTGATTACAAAGAATTCCCAGAGGGGGATTGGGGAGTAAAGAAAATAAGGAAGAGGTGGGGACTCCGTAGAGTTGAAGATCCGGGATCCCGAACCCTCCACCCGAAGCAGCTGCAATCCCACCGGGCGTGGGTGCTTCTCCCCGGAGGCGCCGTCGACGCCTCACGCAAAAGACGAAGAGCCGGCACGGACGAAGAAGAAGTGGACGAAGGAGGAGTTCACGCTACCTCCAGAGGAACGCCACCTCCAAGGGATATTCCGGTCCTCCCCAGGAGAAGGGGAGGGAAGGAATACAAGGGAGAAGAGCGCGAGGAAGCGTGATCCCGGATGAAACGCCTAGAGCGGAGTTCCGCCGGGGAGAACCTCCTTGTTGATCCCAGATGAAACGGCTAGTTGGCGGAAGTCGCGAGGGGCGCGCCTCCCGTTCCTCCGGCAGGGGTTTCCCAGCCACACGCCGGAGAGGAGGTCCACGATCCATGGCAACCTGAATAGCTCCGGCTTGGGAGGCTCCACCGCACCTGCACTTATATTTATAGCCAAACTGTGGCCCCCCGGTCGTTCCGATGCGGGTGGCTCCAATAAAGGCGGGCGCACCGAATCCGGAGCCGTTCCAGCTCTCGAGGCGTATCCTCCCACGATCTCCTAAGCATCGTTCTCCTTAATTGCATTCTTCATGCAGGACACTCCGGGCGGTGTGTATCCCACGGCCCACGTATCTCCGCTCGCGCCCAGGCCGCATCCGCCTCGAAGAGCGCGCGTATCGCGGCCGCTTAACTGACACTCCTTGCAAGCAGCAACTGGCGATTCGATTTCCCAAGTAACGCCTCAATTAGCATTTAATACCCTTCTGGTGTTCCCCAGGCGACGCTTGGAGAATAGGAGAAACACGATCGTAGCTGGCCACGGAGAAATTCCGTCGAGCGGCAAGCGACAGGCACGTGGCCGACCAATGAGCGGAATTTCCTGAGGCCTAACCCTCGGATGCCTGGCCTAGCGCCGGAAGAATTTTCTGAGGCCTAACCCTCGGATGCCTGGCCTAGCGCCGGAAGAATTTCCTGAGGCCTAACCCTCGGATGCCTGGCCTAGCGCCGGAAGGATTTCCTGAGGCCTAACCCTCGGATGCCTGGCCTAGTGCCGGAGGAACTTCAAGAGTCAGGAGTCGGCGAGACGCTACCAAGAGTTAAAAAGAGGAAGGACGAAACTGAAATGAGGAAACACTTTGTTTGCATTAACTTTCGTTGCATCAGGGCCGAGACCCATACAACATAGCAAAACGCCAACATACAAAGAAAAGAACAAAGAAAAATACAGAGGGTCAGCTTGGAGGAACTCCTGGGTCGGGGACGGCGAGCACACCCGCAAGGGGTAGGGAGACAGTTGGAGAATCAGCAGGCAATGGCATCGAAGGGGAGTCGAGGAGGGAGACCCCACTCAGGTCAATTTCGGGGTATCTAGCGGACACCCTCGCCAGGCCTTCATCGAAGCCTAAGACAAAGGAGTCGGACCCCGCGTCCGACATGTCACGGATGAACTCGGCGGACTGACGATAGGCCTGTACCGCCTGACGCCCGATTTCCGCGCTCTTCTCGGCCAGCGCCGCCTCCGCTCGCTCCGTAGTCTGAGCTTTCGCCTCCATGACCTTCGCCACAATCCGGTCGTCCGCCTCGGAGGAGACCCTCAGCAGATCGGCCCGAGCTTCCATGTGCTTCGCCTCGGCAGCAACGCGAGCAGCCTCAGCCTCCTCCAGGCGCGAATGAAGCTTCTGGTTGCTCGCGCGGGACTCCTCCAAGGCCGATTCCAATTCGGCCAGCTTGGCTTCAAGAGATCGGGCTCGGTTGCGGGCGTTGTCGGCTGACTGCTGGGCCTTCTCCCACCTCTCCCGGAAGTCGGCAGCCTTCCGGGACTGCTCTTCGGCCCGCTCCTCCGCCTTCCTGATCTCGCCTTCGAGACCCGAGGCAACCTTGAGTTGCTCCTGAGTCTCCAACAGTTGCCTCTCGAGGGCGGCGACGCCGAGTACCCGCTCTTCGGCCACCTGGAGCCTCGTCTCGAGGTCCCTGGTCGTCCTCCCCGCCGCAGCCTGGCCTCCCTCCTCTACAGCTTTCAGTCGGCTCTCGGCCCTCGCCAGAAGCCTCGCCTGTTCCTCGTGGCTCTCCTCCAGACGGATCATGTACTGGGCGAGCTAAGAGATAGGAAAAATGAGGGCGTCAGGCGGGGATCAATAGAGCCTATAAATGACGAAAGCGGCCAGAAGAACACTCACCGACATGAGACAGACGCAGCTGGCAGCCCCGACGTCAGGGATCCCCATCTGCCGGACCCGCCTACGGTCACTCTCCAGCAGCACCGTCTCGATGAGGTTTCGGGCGCCGGCGAAAGTGAAGGCTGACCCCGACTTCGCCCCGGAGCCGGACGGTGGTTCTGCGGCCTTACCCTTACCCATTGCTTGGGGGAGAGTCGTGCTGACCGTGCTCGGGGCGGGGGCCGCTCCAGAAATCGACAGGGTCCCGCTCGGCCGGGGCCTCGGCGCGCTCCTTCTCGTATCATCCGAAGCCGACCGAGTCGAAGGCCGGGCTGGGGACCGATCGCGTCCGACCCGGCCGTCTCGGGCGCGCCCGGGTGACGCCTCCGGAAAAGCGGTAGTCTCATCACCGGAGGGCTGATACGGCGTCAACTGTCGGTCCAAGCCCGCGGCGTCCCCCTGACCGGTGGGTCCGGACCCGTCTGTCGGCGTCGGAGTCGCCTGCTGGCGGGACTTCTTCGCCGGTGGGACCCCGCTCGGAGGAGTCCGTTTCTTCCTCCGGACCGCTTCCAGTAGGGACGCCCTACTGACAGCCGTCGCCTTGTCCGACCGCATGACGTCGTCGATTTCTGCAAAAAGGATGAGATGGTCGGAGACTGAGAAACTGATGGAAAGAAGAAACGAAAGAGGAGAAAAGAGCTAAAAAAGAAGTGGTGGCGGGCTCACGGTCGGCGGGGACCGAGCTCAGACCGACGTTCACCAAGGCATCCTCGGAAATAAGGCGGGCCACCGGGGGAAGCCGGCCCTCGGCAACCAGCCCCCTCAAGACGGCAACGCCATCGGACTCCTCTCTCGACAACCTCGATAAGCCGATCAGGGACTTCATCGGCGTCTCCCAGGTTGCTCCGATTCCCCAAGAGGGATCTACGTCAATGAAAAAGAAACGCTCCTTCCAGCCGTGAATGGAGGAAGGAGCATCCTTGACGAGGCCGCACCCTCGCCGCGCCGCAAAGCACCACCACCCTCTGTCCCGGGGGTGGCCGCTCAGGCCGTAGCATTCCCAAAAGACGTTCAGGGTGGCGGAAACCTCGTGCATGCGGCAGAGAACCTGGAAGGCCGTCAGGGTACGCCATGAGTTCGGCACCAGTTGCGTCGGCGCCATTCTTAAACCCCGAAGCACCTGCACGACTAAGTCCGAGGGGAGAAAGCGGAACCCAGCCCGAAGGATGTCCTCATTGATGGCGACCTTCCCTGGAGGAGGATGGGACATCCTCTCCTCAGGCCCCGGGAGCGTAATGTTGCTGGCTTCGGGAAGGTGGTACCGGGCCACGAACCTATCTAGGTCTTCAGGGACCAGCTCCGACCGAATGCCGTCCGCCCTTACTTCGTCCATCCCTAATGGCCAGTGAACCTACGGTCAGGACGGGGTCAAGAGGGGGGAAGGCACCGGAACGACTGGAGTACACTAACACGAAAGGAGAAAGTACGGAGAGCCCTAAATTGAAGAGTGGGGCAACTCACCGGAAAGGGAGGAAGAACGGCTCCGAGAGCGTCAAAGGAGGAGCGAACGAACAGTTCGGCGGCAACGGCAGCGGCACAAGGGAGAAACTTGAAGATGCCTGTGAAGAGAAAGGCGGACGGGGAAGGGCCCCCGGTTAAATAGGCGGAAAGGCGGGTGACGCCTCGGTGACGCCAGAGGACGCCTGGCTGCCGAAAGTTTGTTCGCGCCCCAAAGGCGAATCGACGCCATTAAGGAAGGATGTCCGCCGAAATCCGCAGACCGCCAGATCAGCGACAACTGCCATACGCCATAAAGAAGGCGGAAAGCTCGGAGCGCGCGCGCCTTTCCGAGGGATGGCGGCAATCTCGAAGCATCACTCCCTTCACCCGTTCCCCACCTGGTTCCAGGCTCGGGAGTGGGGGCTACTGTTACGGGGGAACTTAGCCACCATGCCCCACGTGACCGGCACGCGCGCCCAGGAAGACTACGGCTGCCCCTTGATCCAGCAATCCGACCTCGAGTCGGCAATCTCTCGACAACAACAGACTGTTCCTCTGAGGCACGCCGCGGCCCCCTGCTCCACTACTCCCTGCAACGGCCGTATCCGGCGCTGCCCCACGATCCCCTGTAACAGCCGTACAAAGCGGAGCTCCACTATGCCCTGCCATGGCTGTACCCAGCGCTGCCCCACGACGCCCTGTAACGGCCATGTCAGTGGCAGCCCCATCGTGCCACACGATGACGAATCCCCGGAAAAACCCCCCAGCCTGATATATATGAGGCTGGGGGGGAAGGGGGAGGGTAAGATATATCTTCCAGAGTATCACCTCACCTGCTACCTTCTCCTTCTCCTTCTCCTTTAATCTCCTCTGACTTGATCGTCGGAGGGCCCCCACTACCCCGGTGGTGGTGCGAGGCTTGCTTGCAGGTTTCACGGCGGAGGGCGGAGCGCAACCAAAGCAACTCAAAGGGAACCCCGTTCACACCGCTGTGCCAATCGTTCTCGGTTTGGACCACCAGCAACAGTTTGGGCCCCCACTACCCCGGTGGTGGTGCGAGGCTTGCTTGCAGGTTTCACGGCGGAGGGCGGAGCGCAACCAAAGCAACTCAAAGGGAACCCCGTTCACACCGCTGTGCCAATCGTTCTCGGTTTGGACCACCAGCAACAGTTTGGGCCCCCACTACCCCGGTGGTGGTGCGAGGCTTGCTTGCAGGTTTCACGGCGGAGGGCGGAGCGCAACCAAAGCAACTCAAAGGGAACCCCGTTCACACCGCTGTGCCAATCGTTCTCGGTTTGGACCACCAGCAACAAGTATCATATAAAATTAAATATGGGTACAAATAGAATCGAATATTTGGATACGGATCGAATGGTTGTTTATCTATATCTATATCTATTTTTTTTTGACAAATATGGATACGGATACGGATATTAGTTGGATGCTCAAATTTCTATCCATATCCAAATAGATTTGGATACAAAAACAAATTCAGATAGATATTATCTGATCCACTTTTACCCTTAGGTCTCCTCCATGTGGCACAAGACGATTGGTGGGACTCACGTAGGATCCAATCCATTCTTCAGTTTGCCCAAGGCTTTTTATGCAACTTTGGAGTCTGGTGCTTAGGCAAATTATTAGTATTTTATTAGAGCTAAAATCAGATCGGATACGGATCAGATACTAGAATATCTATATCTATATTTGTTTTATTTGACGATTATAAATATAGATACGAATGTTAGTCGGATGCAAAAATTCATATTTATATTTATTTTAAACAGATACGAATACAAGTCAGACATCAAAACTACTGATATAAATGCGGATATAAATACGGATATAAGTCGGATAATTAAATATTATGACCAACCAATTAAAGATATTACTAAGTGGATGATAAATCAAGTTCATACCATATTAATATAGTTATTTTTTAAAAAAATTTATGATACATAAAATTAAATAAGATTATAAATAAAATTAGATATTCGAATATAAATTGGATAGTTGTCTATCGATATTTATATATATATTTTTTTGACTGGTCTATGCTCAAATTTCTAACGAAGATTAGATCCAGTTTCTCCCCAATGTTTTATCGTCCGTTAATTTCGGGGGAATTCCATCCAGAGCCGTGACATCCACCTAAACTCAGTCCGTTGACGTGGCAAATGAGTTAAAAGCTTCGTGTCCGCCGTGCGGACCGCCTTCCGCTGGTGGTAAAAGAATAGAAAAACCCAACGGAACGGAGGGGGAGCCAGAGACCGCAGTCGCCGTCGGTCTCCCACCTCGAGGAAAACGGGAGAAAGATCTCTCCACCCAATCCTCTCACCCCCGACCATATTCCATAATTAGAAAATTCTCTCCCCCTATAACCTAGCTTCCTATATATAGCTCTCCGCCCTTTTCTTTGAAAGGGGAAGGCGACCCCTTTCTCCTGCCGATCTCCTCACCGCGGATAGATTTCTCTCTCTGCCGTGCGATCTTCGACCCAAGGTAAGGATCCGCCCGCCTTCGCCTCTCATTCGATCGTCCGATATCTTTCAGGGATTCTTTTTCGTGTCTTCTTGGCGAATTTTACATTAGATCGAGTTTTCCGAAGTGGAAGTCGGAGATGGTACTTAATCTCGTGATCCTTGCTGGGTTTGATTCTAAGTAGTTTTAGATCTGTGTGATGATCGCGGTTTTGTTGGAGATAGGGATGCGGATTATCTTGTAGATGTGGTTGTTTTTGTTTATTGTTGTTTTAGTCTTTGTCGTAATCTATTTGATGATATCTGTAGGTTTGAATTCTGTTGGTTAGGTTTTTTTTTTTTTGGTATATTGACGCCTTTTGAATGATATGTTGGTTCTTTATTTGATGTTCTGATTGTTTCTTGCAAATGATCTCGTGGATTGTGATATATATATATATATATATATATATAATCTTTTGGTTAGAATGCGTGCCTTTGGAGAAAAATAAAGATGAGGTCTTTGGGTTCCTGCTCTCATAAGCAACAGGAGACGAAGAAAGTAGAGATTTGCCTATTCTACGATGTACTCTGTTGTGGATTTTTGTGGTCAGAATTCTTGAAAACGGGACAGACGTGAGAGACCTTATTAATTGAATTGTAATAAGTGCAGCAACAGATTTGAATCACATTTCTTCTGTATACATTATAAAGCAATACATGTGAGATTTGGCAGGCCCAACAAGTAGCTTAATTTAAGGGATGAAAGCCGGTAGGTGGAAAAGCGGACATTACATTGGTTGATTGCACAGGGATTTGACATAATTTTTAGGCTTCTAGTGATGGTGGTAGGGCTACAATACTTCTTATGTGAACAGATGACTTAAGCTGACTATAGGCCCCCAAAGAGTCATTCAAGGAGTGAAGAATAGAGGTAAGTTTCAGGGTTTCCCTGAGAAAACATGAAACTTAGAAGTTATTTGAGTTAGCACTGCCAAGTATTAGTAATTAGGTTTCCAGGGTAAGTGATATGTTTGCATCTTATTTATCTAATTAAAATTCCATTGCCGACTTGAGATTCATACACTGTGTGGCTTATAGTAAAGCTAATGACAATGACCATTTTAACATGCCAAGAACTTAAACTTCCTATGACCTAAGCAATTAGATCTGTTTTTGGTCTGAAGGTGTGCACAACCAAAGCAAGCTCCTTTTTTTTTTGGGTGATGCGTGTATGTTTTTTTTTTGTGTGTGGTGGTATGGGTGGGGGGATGACAGAAGAGATCACCGCACATTTCAGTAGAAAAAAATCGAGCTCAATTTAAAGTAGCCTTGATCCTACAAAAAAAAAGGAGTTTGATTCTTGCAAGAGTCCTCCATTCACAGTTCATTATTTACTACTCATGCTTTCGACATGAAGATTTAGATCGATCATCTAAATGGTGCCTATTCAATTACACCTTTCATTGTAATTTGAGTTAAGTATAGGAAAGTAGTTGTTTTCTATGTGCCAATAAAGAGGATTGTGAATTAAATTGTGCATATTTGACAATATGTTGGGCATGTATCAACTAAAAAACTTATGGATGACAGCCCATACAGTGATTTGATTTCTGAAAGACATGGGGGGACAGTTTGGTCGGGAATGAACTTCCAGGGCTTATTCTTCTGTTAACCTGAATGTCTACATTATGGAAAATTCCGGTGATGTACAGAAGCTGATGGAATGAAGGTAATTCCATTTACTTATGTGGCAAAAATAAGATACTGATCATGAAGGATGCTTTGAAAAATCATATTTGTTGACATCAGACATCCAATATGCGTGGACCCATAGACTATGATCTATAGCAAGGTAATCTTGATGTAGACATGACAGCTTACTGAATCTTTAAGCAACCATCAGCCCTTTCACTCTAATTTACTGGAAGAGAATCTGCATTCTTAATATATAAAATTTAAAAAAACAGTGCTGAGTAAATGGTACTGCTGATTATGCAAATAGTCTTCAGTTGCAGGAGGCCTTCCTGACTGTGGGTTTCTTGGTTATGGCTCAGTCCCTCTGGAAATGATCTAAGGTAGTCACCACTATGTGATTTTATATGATGATCTAGTGTAACCATATAGATGCTGGAGTTTTCTTCATTTGGACTCTGCATATATGATAAAATTGTGGATGCAACTGCATCATTACCTTAAGTATTAAGTTTTCTAGCTCAGAAGTAAAGAGCAACTCATTATTCTTTAGCCATGTGACTTTTAACATCTGTTTCAAAGTTCATCTAGTATTAATATTTCTGATAGTTAGTGCTGACAAATCATTTAGATGTGTACATTATTCCTGTGTGCATGTACACATACACAAGGTTGTGTGGATATAATAAACGAACAAATGGTGGAAAATTTGGATGAATGTTTCTTTTAGGTCTTCACTATAGAAAAATCTTGACTTGGCTTTGTCTTTTTGATTTCCTTTAAATAAATAGCTGTTCAAATCTAACTATCAGTTAACTGGATCTATTTGTTTTCTGTAATTTATGCGGACTAAATCCAACTACTACACACTTTCTTAAACTTTTTGCAGAAGCCATGGGTGTGGAAGTATTGGGAGCTGATGTTACATCAGGGCAGGTTAAGGGTATTGAAACGAATGACACTTTTCTTGCTGAGATGGACGGTAAGACAAAGGCAAATCTTGGTCAGGAAGCTGGGGAACCAATTAAATCTGGTCTGGGTGATAACTCACATGGAGCAAAAGAAGAGACAAAGGAAGGAGATCATGTCACAAATGCCAATTTCCCAAAGGATGCTGTGGACGAGTGGCCTGCACCAAAACAAATCCATTACTTTTATTTTGTTAAATTCAGGTCATATGAAGACCCTAAGCTGAAAGCGAAAATTGAGCAAGCTGACAAAGACATTCAGAAAAAGAATCAAGCCCGATTTCAGATAACTGAAGCATTAAAGGTGAAAAGGGTAAGACAAACCATAATGGATTTTATGCAACACTTGCAATGCCCTTTTTTTAATTAGTTATAAATGTGAGAGATAAATGTCTTTTGAGCTTAACTCTTCTAATCATGATAGTCTGGTTCATTTGTCATGTTTGTGACTATAAGAACAGATTAAATTAGTGACAAGTAGTAACTGATCTGATACAAACGTTCTTATTTTCTGCAGTCTGAACGAGCAAATGTGATTTCACAGCTAAAGCCTTTGACTGCAGAGGACAAACAATACAGAGCAGTTATGGATGAGAAGAGAAAAGAGATAAAACCACTGCAGACTGCTTTGGGCAAGCTTAACAATGCAAAGAATGCTGTGAGGGAGAAGGGCATGGGTCTATGCTCTTCAGAAGAAGAACTTAATGATCTTGTAAGCTCAAGATATCTCATTGTGTTGGTACATTATATACTCTTGGAACGTGCGTGACACTTTCTTCTCTGTGACCAAAACAGATTAAGAGTCTGCAATATCATATCAGTCATGAAAGCATTTCCTTAGATGAGGAGAAACAATTGATGAGGGAAATCAAACAGCTTGAAGGAACAAGAGGAAAAGTGATTGCTAATGCTGCTATGAGGGCTAAGATTCAGGATACATTAGGTCAAAAAGAAGCTATACAAGACCAGGTTAAGGTAAGCTCATGCTCCTATATTTAGTATATGTTTCCCTTTGAAGCTTAGTATTTTTAAAGTATTTTATATAATATCGAAATCTGCCAGTTTCAATAATTTTAAAAACCTTGTTGCAGCTAATAGGTGGTGATATTGATGGAGTTAAAAAGGAGCAACAAGCAATTAGGGCAAACATTAAGCAACTGGAGGAAGAACTGAAGGCCATAGATGATGAGATAAGTTCCTTGCAGGAGGAATTGACTTCAGTGACTGAAAAAAGGAACAAGGCATTTGAAACCCTGAATGAACTGAGAAAAGCACGTGATGAAGTGGTATGTAGATGGATTTTTAAGTTTAGCATTCATATGACAGCATGGTACTGTACCTGTGAGGTATTCTGACCTATCTTAGTGTCAAAAAATTGTAGGCACAGATTTTAGCTTTTCTTTAAGAATTAGATTCATAGGTTAGATCCTTTTTTTTCCTGTTATTTTTACATCGGCCTGATTGCTGCTGGGCTCCAAACCTTTACTTATATATATTCTTCTTGGTAACTGAACCTTTTTCTGATTTTTGATAGCGGACAATTGTGTTGGTTCTCAAATTCAGAGAAAATATTGGTGTATCCAGTAAACTGCTATTTCAAAATTATGAAGCTCTCAGAAATATGAGGTATCTATTATAGTATCGTCAATTCACTTTTGGGAGGTTCCCAAATAATATCACATATTGACAACCTTGAAGATAGACTTTGGAAGATAGAACCCCAAACCACTTAAAGAAAATATAAAGCTTCTTTGTAAACAGCATAATATCCAAGAGAAGAAAACACCAAATATGGGTAATATTGTCATGAATCTTATGTATAAACAATTTGCATCAGGTTACTGCACTCTTCTCTCCCTAACTTCTAGAGATTATTTAAATTGCATTCCTTATTGGAAGAATTTTCCTTGAGTTGAGGACCTTAGCTGCAAACAACCTAAGATAGCTATGCCTAACACTGCAGATAATTTGATAACTTTCCACAGGTTAGATATCATAAGCTTTTCTTTTTGTCCTTAATCACGATCAAGGGACATGTGATGATCAATGCTCCCATATCTTTTTGTCGTTCTTGATTTTGTGATTCTTAATCTTTTCTCCATCAGTTGCTGTGCTCGCATATTTGGTGTGTCTCTATAATGGGTAAAGTCATAATCTCCTTGCATGATACAATCAAGGAGAAGGAAGGTACTCCTTCAATCCATTCTACTTGAATCTCTCGAACAAAATAATGATCAATAAGAATTTTAAAAAGTGAGGCTTTGAGCCTTTTACTTTTATTAATTTTTGATAATCCATAAATTATGACAAATATCATGGGTGGAAAGTAGAGTCTATACTCTTCATTTTTATTTTGTTTATTAGGACTATGGCAGGTGAAAATTAGAGTCTATACTCTTTGCTTTCACTCCCTTTATTTGCAGTCCAAATTCATGACATATATCCTCTGTTTATATAAGTAAGGTCCTTGTCTGAGGAGGAATCTTCTTTTAGCTAAAGGAGGAAAAGATGGAACTTCTCTACTACTCTGTGGAGGTCTACTATCCTTATTTGAGTGTTCTCTAGCTAGACGAGGATGAAATTCTTCCTCTTTTCATGCTAGCGAAGTCCAATCCAAATCAAGTTGGATCTCTCCAAATTAAAAGTAAATATAAATTACCCAAAAAAATAAACTATTTTTAAATTTTTAAATTTGGGCAGAGCTTGATCTTGATTCCTATATTAATTTTGCCTACATTCGCATCACTAAATTCTTAACAGTTTAGAAATTATGACTTCCCAAAACTTCGATACTCAACGAAGTTTTGGATGTTGTGGATCTTGCTCCTGAAGCTTATTTAGATCTATCTAAAGTGACTAGGTTGCTTCATGATAGATTAGATGATACTCTTTAAAAAGACCTCCCTGTTTGGGAAATTCAGCTCGTACTACATAGAAGTGGAGCTGCGGAAATGCCTGCTTCCCCATTCTATGGCTGAACTTTTTGCTTTTTGCTTTGAATTCGTCCTTTACCATGACGTATCCACATCTTTTAGTGTCAGCAGAGCAAACTTCTCTTCATCTTTAGATGTTGGAGCCAGTTTTGTGACAAGAATTACAGGTGTTGAAATTGAAGGCATCAATTGAGTCATAAGCTTTATGAGTTGTGTAATTTTCTCCTCGTGCAATCTTCTCCTCGTGCAATCTTCTCCAATTTGGTTGAGACAAGACAACACATCATCATCTGCGTGTCCTTTGATGTATTTCCAGAACCAAAAGCTTTCTCCTGTTTGCTTACACTACTTGCATGTTTGGACGGTATACTAGAACTTAATAGAGTAGGGATCCTGGACTCTGATATCAACTTGATGCAAAGAGGAAGAAGCAAGAAATTTCTTCAAGCCGCTCAACTTGAATTTCTTTGAGAAATTTAGAAAATAGAAAAATTAGTGCAAGTGGAATCTAGGTACCCTTTTCTTTCTTCAAGTTGGATTTCTCTTCTAGTTAAAAATTGTTACAGCTTTTTTTGAAATGGATATGATTAGAAGAAATAATCAGAGAGATGCCTGATCAAAATTTTTTCTGAATTTTTTTTTTTTGCTTTTATTGACTAGTTTTGTGAGGCTCAAATGATGTAATTTGGTCCTGATTGCTCAATGCACTGCACCCTTATGAGATGGCACCATGTGGTAAAGCTTAAAAAGTTACCTGATTTAAAAAAAAACCTCAACCAGATAGTGTACAAGCAAGTTAGGGCCTCTGAAAGTTTAGTGTGTGATTTTAGTTTTCCAATATGGTGGATCTCTCTCCCGAGCCATGTTTGATCCTCCCTATAATGGCTAGAGTGGTTCACATCGAGTTTGATGATCATCCTGGATCAGGGTTCCATCTATTTGAGGGATTTAGGTCTTGCTAAATGAGCATTCGAGATGGGAAATACCTCACGATTGAAACTTGCTAGGAAGATGAGCCTTCCGGTTGATCCAAAAATATTGGATCCTCCCATGCTTTAGTCCTAGGACCTTCCTCTCAATAACACGGTTTTTGTCCAATGGCCTTTCCTGCTCCACTTGTAGAACATCCGCAGTTGGTGGCACTGCTTTTTGACCTTGGTCTTCATCTAACGTGGAAGGGTGCAAAGAGTCTCGAGAGACTCGAGTTAAGTGGATCGAAGGAATTCCATCTCTCATATTGGATCAAGTTGGTATGAAAGCTCTCTTTGTTAAGATTTTAGTGGATGAAAATTATAGTCTATGCTCTTTATTTTCACTCGCTTAATTTGCGTTCTCGAAAACCGTAGCATATATCATTTATTTTTACTTGTGAGGTCCTCCTTATTTGAATTGGAATTTTCTTCTAGCTAAAAGAGGAGAAGATGCAACTTTTCTACTAAGGTCTACCTTTTTTATTTGAGTTGAATTTCTTCTAGCTAGAAGAGGATGAAAACTTTCCTCTTTTCATACTTGTGAAGTCCAGCTTAAATTAGGTCGCATCCCTCACCTAATTACAAGAGGATGCAAATTATAAAAATATAAAATTGTACAAAAATTCTTAAATTTGGGAAGTAGCTAGATCCGAACTCTCATATTAACTTTGTCTTTAGTTGCATCGTCAAATTCTTTCCGGATTAGAAATTATGGCTTTCCAAAATTTTGGTACTTGACTAACTCCTAGATTTGGTGGATCTTGCCACCAAAGCTTGTCCAGATGGGTTAGATGATCCTCCTAGATCATCGCAGCACCAATGATCCTTTTTTTTTTTAAATTAAGATAGACAACTTTGAAGGAATATATTTATTCTATGTGGTATTGCTAAATTTTTCACTCTCATCTCTCTACAAAACCTCTTCATGATTGTAGCATTATGTGAATGTGAACAATGAAACACAATTCTCGAATGAACTCTGGTTATCAATGAGGTTGTCCCCTTTTTCTAATAATTTTTGTCAAGGATTCATGCAAGATCAATCTCTGTACTTTAATCTCTTCTAAACCTTGAATAGTGGTCGCTTAATATGGACTTGGCATAATTCAAGAAGGTCAATAAGTTATAAGGAAGAAAGGATTAGGTTTAAGAAAATACCAGGGATATAAAAAATCGAAGGCAAAAAGTTATAAAAATTGATAAATATGTGAATGCCATGACATGAAATGCGGAGATAGGCAATGGTTATTTGGTTCTTTTGACAACTGGAGATATCATCATCAAGACCTATGATACTTACATATTTCCATGGCTACTATTTATAGTGCTCGAGTTTTGGTGATGTCAGTGCATACATCTTGTAGGGCACCTTTTATTTCGGAAATGCTTATTATAAAAGCCTACAGCTTATAGGCTTCAGTATATGTAAAGAACTAGGACAAAGTCTACAACAAGAGAGCAGAAAGCCTCTCATTGTAGTTTGTGTTTATTTGGTTCATGCTGGGGAGTGGGCTTTAGTGATGCTTTTCTGCATGTTTTTATGTTTTCTTGATGCTTGATGGTGCTGTGCTGTTATCTAATTCCACTTGGGCATCATGGATGCAAAAATGCATGTTGCCTAAGTTAGGCCATGGCTAATAATTGTCTTCATATATGTTCTTTTGATTCAGAATGCATGTTATTATCAAAACCGTGCACTCTTGAACAAAGCCAAGGAACTCGCTGCAAAAAAGGACGTAGCAGCATTGGAGGGGCTTTTACACAGTGAGGTCAGCCTCATTAATATGTTCATATATCATTGAGCTAATTCATGTTTCTTTTAGCAGGGTCATAACTTTTCTTTCCTTTGATGATAGGTTGAAAAATTCATGTCACAGTGGAGCAGTAATAAATCCTTCAGAGAGGATTATGAGAGGAGGATATTGCCATCGCTTGATACTCGACAGTTGAGTAGGGATGGCCGAATGAGAAATCCTGATGAAAAGCCCATTCTTTTGGAGGCCACACCAACCACTGAATCCGAGACAGTGACTCCACTGAAAGCAAATGCAAAACGAGCAAAGGAGGATGTCAAGTCTGCTGTACGGTCTGATATTGCTTCTACTCAGAAGGCCCTCAAAGAAAATATCATTGGACCGATCCAAGTAGAACTGAGAGAAAAGGTAGGTGATTTGGAGGACATAAAAGATAATGATGGTACTGAAAAATCCCAGAAAGAGCTGTCAAAGTCTTATGAAATTGATGCTGCAAAGTTGAGGGAGATGAAAAGAGAAGAGGAGATTGCAAAAGCTAAGTTAGCCATGGAACGGAAGAAGAAGTTAGCGGAGAAAGCAGCATCAAGGGCAGCAGCCAGAGCCCAAAAGGAAGCTGAAAAAAAGCTCAAGGCTAGTCTCTCCCTCTCTCTCTCCCTCTCTCTCTCTGTGTGTATGTGTATGTGTATGTGTGTGTGTTTGTGTGTGTGTGTCAAGTACTAATAAGGCAACTACTTGGAAAGTCTTATTAGCTGATGCAGCTGATATCTCTTTAAAAAATACCAGGAGAAGGAGAAGAAAGCTAAAAAGAAGTCTGGACCATCAGTACCTGGTATATCCGATGAGCAGATTGAAGCGGATCCAAAGATTGTGGAACCAGAAGAAGCTGATGTACAAGTAGATGACCCTGTTCCAGTGAAGGCTAAAGAGCAAAAGGAGAACGTTAGGTACAGGAGTTTAGTGAAAAGTCATAATAGGCTTCCAAAGGTCATTCTCAAAAGGAAAAAATCACAATCATATTGGTCATGGGTTGTTCCTGCCACAATATTAGCTCTGGTGCTCGTGATAGTTGGGTGTTACTTTTCTTTCGGGAGAAACTGATGTGCTCGATGAATGAGCTCTGATGTACCAATTTTGCATTCAGGGCAATCAGATAACAATGAACTTATCATTTTTGTTCTCTGGTAGATGTACTAGGCACTTTATATTTTGAGGCAATTCTGTTGTGTTTTTGAAAGTGAACTCAGCTGGTCTCAGTTACCTTTTTGAGGCTTGTACTCTATTTATAGGGTCCGATTTTAAACAGATGTCTGGAGAACTGAAATAAGATGTTTGAGGGATATTGTCATTAGAATGTCATATCCATTCATGTGGTTATCAGAGAGTTATTTATATTTTTATGGATAATGAATAATCCTCATTGTCAACATCAGTAATTTCAGCCATGACTCCAAGGGCAACTGCAGTTGTTTAATCCCATGTTGATCATTGTGCTGATTCTTGTCATGTGCATGCTGCTCTGTCGTTATATGCATCAATGCTCGATTCTCTTAATGATCTATTCCTGCATGAGCCAGGCAAGAAATATGCACCGAAAAAGGACTTCCTATTTATTTATACTTTTTTTATGCATGCAAATTTGAATCTGAAGGCTTAAACAATGTTATTAATAGTTTTTCCTGCTGGAACTTCATTAGATTACCAATGGGCGGAAGTGATCCAAGCTCATCATCTCCACCACCAACCATGCAGCCTGCTGGAACTTCATCTGCCATTCAAGCACATCAGCACTAGGTTCTGGGATAAGCTGGTGCTCAGGCTGTGAGGTTCTTCTCTTGCCTTGCTCTCTTTTGACCTGTGAGGGATAATTTTCTGCTTGTAGTTGGAGCTCTTCCAGTACAAGCCTTTCCTACCATTTCATCTGATGAAAGGGTGGCGATCATGTCACCATTCAGCTCAAGAAAAACCACATCTCAATCCAACAAGCAACAGTCAAATCTAAAATGAACTAAAACATGGTTGAAATTTAATTAAGCTATCATATCCTGCAGTTATACATCAACATATTAATGGCTGGTCTAAAATGCTCGGCACAAATCTTACGAAAAAAAATTGGCTTGTCAGGATCACATACTTGGCGAACCGAGCTCTTATTTCCACTGCTGTCAACGTCGCATTACATCTTCCGGCCTTCGCTGCCGCCTGTAAGTTGAGCAAAAATGCTTTAGATCAAACTCATTTGAGTGCGCCCATTAAAGTGGTGCCACAAACTGGACTTGCAGAAATACTACCAAGCTACTCTATTACCGTTGTATTGCTTGCATATAGACCATGTTATTATGAGCAGGGTTATCGAACAGGGCTCGGGCTTAAAACAGAGAGGGTAAGTGGATGGACACGGATTTTGGGGCATGGACTTACCACCCATTGCGGTACTCAAAGCATGCACATGTTAGCGAAGTTTATTTTAAATGGCACGGTTAACGTGGTGCTGCATAATTTGATACAATCTTCGAGAAATCTAACGCAAATCAAGTATAAATTAACAGTGGACCAAATATGACGAGCACATAATGTAGTGTATTTAATGGATTGGATCGTAGAGAGAGAAGCAAATAGCAGAAGGGCAAAACTTGGTCATTAAACTAATTATTTTATTTAGTTAATCAAACTTTAAGTTCTACTAATATTAAAAAAGAAAATGCTTTGTTTTGAGCCGTAGAAAAAGGTCGGCATTTCGAACCTTATAAAACCACCAACCGCTGGGGGGGGTTCATGTTGAGAGAAACAAAGATTTGTTTACAAAACTAGAAAAATTGAAGTAAAATATGTTAAAGTTAGAAGGATTTACTCTTACTACTTGTAAAGTGAAATCTTACATACTTTTAATTAGCCATTGGTTGGCCATGGTCCTGAAAACCAATATGGACACCGGATCCTCTCCAAACGAGGGTTGGATAATGTACCAATCACGAGTGTAATGTTCATTAGCACGATAATTATTATGATTGAGTGGACCCTGCATCGTACATGGAAAACATTTTGAGCGGGGCACACTCAATCGCAGCAGCCATGCTATACATGAATGGCTATGATTAATAGATTGATCCTCTCAAGTCCAACATTTAAATGGAGAGGATTTCGTCTCTTAAGAAATAGCTATTTGTTCTTATCTTGCCATAAGCCCGACCACAACTAGTCAAAGTTTTTGGGTTGGATTATAACATAGAATCAAGCTGCCTGTTCCTGCTCCCCTTGTCCTTTTCATGTTCCACCTCCAGGCTCTCCTACCTACAAGCTTAAGTTTTTAACCGGGTTTTGACTCGTAGACATTTCAAATTAAAAGAAGTTAATAGAACCTTATCAAAATTGTTATAACTTAGACACACAAATTTGTCCCACTGATCACATCCTTTTATATATCAACCCAAGATGCTAGATTCATTTCATTGGTAACGCATTTATCTATCTTATGAAAATACATTGGCTCGTCAGATTCACATACTTGGCAAACCGAGCTCTTCTTCAACCCACTGACGGTTGTTTCTACAACATTCACAGTTTACATTACCATCTAAATACTATTACATTCAATCTCTCACCCTGTCATCCATCTCAACGATCAATTACATACGGACCCTCCTCAGGTGCTCTGAGGCAGCTCCGACTCCAAGGATAAACTGGCAAGCTGCGATACGGCAACAGCTAGCTAGCGAAGAATGGAGGAGCACCGTGCACTTGTGGGCACCACACCATAATTCATCACCTTGGTCATCTGGATCAAGAAATGACAACTATTCCATCTGTCGTTCCTTTCATCATGGCTATGTATTATAATTCGGCAATGGCACCTGCATGGGCGAAAGAGAGGGATGGTGCAGGTTAAAGCTTGGGAGCAGAGGATGATCAGACCAGGCGAAGGAGAGGAGGCATTGATAGACTTGTCGTAGCAACCTGAAGTAGATGATGACGCCTTCTACAGCGATGGGCAGTGGGAGGCATTGATGCCGTACCATCTTCTGGAGTTTCGCTGCCACCTATAAAATAAGCAAAAATGCTTTAGATAATCTACGTTTGAGTGCCACAAACTACTGGAGGTGGGGTTACCATGCTTCTGCATAATTCGACACGGTTTGGGGGCATTCTAATGCAAATTAAGTATGGCTTAAGTACTATATTGAACGGATTGGACTGTAGAGTATAACAAAACAAGAAAAAAAAAAGGAAACTCAACCTTGAACAGAGCAAATATCAGAGGGGCCAAAATTGGACATTAAACTATTTTTTTAATTTTAATTAATTGTACTTTAATTTGACTAATATATTTTTGCTATATTAATGTAATATTAATATAATATCTTAATATAATTAATACAATATTAATATAATATAAGTGAGGGTTTTTTCATCAAGAAATGGTATGTTTATATTACCTAAACTCGATAATTCAGTATGAGAAAATATAAGATCCATCATCTGCTGGTATTTGTATTACCTTCTTTCTTAGAAAAATAAATATATGACCCACCATTTATTTTACTATCTCTCTCATCCATTTTTCGTACCAGACATGGTAATTTGATATATAAGATTTTATTTTGGTATGCTAGATTACCCCTAACCAAAGAGGCCCATAAATATTTATTTAAAAAAATAAAAAAATTAAAAATAAAATATGTTAATTTAGAAAGATTTAGTCTTACTACTTGTGAACTGCCAAACATCTTCTTTCATGGTTTGTGGAATTACATACCTTTAATTGGCCATTGCTCGGCATCATGCTAAGATCCTCTATTGGCAACGAATCCTTCATTGAAAGGATAACTTTGAGCTGGTTGCAAGAATCCCTGATTCATTCTCATCTCCTTCCACCATTCGCGAGAAGATGGTTGGAATTCGATTAGAGCCGCATAGAGGGCTATAAGGTACCCAGAAGGGTTTGCTGGACCTTGATATTAGGTATGGATGGTGTGGGACATATTTGGAGAGGTTAGAGGCTATAATGATACATAACTTTGGTTGTGGGCATGTTGATACCCACCGAGGCAAGGGATTTGGAGGTTGTGGTATCATTGTGATAAAAGGTTTGCTCCGAAATGGGATGGTGACCCTTCCCATATGCTCTCCTTTATAGGCATCCCAATAAATTCGACGTTGCTCTCGATTCATCGATAATTTTCTAAATTTAGATCATGTCATTAATATAGAAGGTTCGAGAGAGGTACATGTTCATGCATCGAAGGTTCTAGTTGTTTGAAATTAATTGTAATCCAGCTGTCAAGGTTTGATAACCTCATGACCTGTACCCATTGTGAGGCCCAGCCTCGTTGGAGGCGTCCCAATAAATTCAAAGTTGTTCTCGATTCATCGATGATTTTCTAAATTTAGATCATTTCATTAATATAGAAGGTTCGAGAGAGGTACATGTTCATGCATCGAAGGTTCTAGTTGTTTGAAATTAATTGTTGTCCAGCTGTCAAAGTTTGATAACCTCATGACTTGTACCCATTGTGAGGCCCAGCCTCATTGGGCCGGCCTGACGCTAAGTGAGGGCCCGAAGGCCCTCTTTCCATTCAGAACAGGGCAGAGCCCCAGTGAACCATGGCGGCAGAAGAGAAAGAGTCCTCCTCCACCACGAACTCTGCTAGAGGCTAGGATAAGCCTACCCTTCACTTCTATTTAAGCCATCGGCCCTCCCTAGTTCTTCATTATCAGAAGATCCTTGCATAAGCTGTCGTCTTTATCTCTTTTCCTCCCTTGATTGCCGATGGCCTAAGCTCCTTATGCTCGCCGGAAAATGCATCCAAGCCTCACCAGAATTAGAGGTATGACCCTTAATCTCCTTCTCCTTTGTTTCTCCATTCACCAGTCTCATCGTTGGTCGAGTTTTTGCCGAAAAATCTATGAAAGAAGGGGCTATGTTCATCCCCTATTTTCTGATCCTAAAACCCCAGTTGTTCTTCTTTTTCTGGCCTCCTCCGTTGCTGACGCTTATCATCGGAGATGGGGGCTTGTCCCCTTTGATGCCTTGGGCTGTCATCGGAGCCCCAACGTTAGAGATCTTGAAGGAAGAATGTGAGGGGTCGAAACTCCTATTTTCGGCCTTTTCTTCCTCTTCTTTTCTCCGTCGGTCGCCCTGTCACCATCATCGGTCACCTCTATCATTGGTCTTCTCGCTGTCGACCGCCACGATCACCTGATCTTGGCCCTCAGTGAAAGTGCATCCTAGGTTCTTCGGTGTTTAGCATGCTAATTTTTTTTTTTTGAAAACTATGGCTGAACCTGATCGGGTTGCCTACGTAGTTCTTTTTAAGTTTCAAAAATACAGCGAAAAAATAAATCAAACAATTTAATTCATGCTACTTACAAGATCAAATCTAGAAATCAACACATTAAGAACACATAGGATTATGCCGGAATCGTTTAAACAATTATGCTAAAACTTTTATGCATGATTAACTATCAGATCTGAAACTTAAGAACTCTATTCCAATTAATCTCTGAATATCCATCGAATGGATTCTGGAGATATCTCCGTAAGGAGCCCCAAAAGAGGGTAAAACCTCGGAGAATCGGATCTAGACCTTGACACCATAATAAATGATTAATGTTAGATTAATATCTTTTATGATGGATGAAAGTTATGGATCTGATCCTTGACTTTGCAGCCACGCACACGAATGGCCTCTACAAGAAGTACACACGAAGCCATGAAGGATCTTCTTCCGCAACAGTGCTAGCAGCTGCAGAACACTTGAAAGCTGAAATCTGCTCGCCGAAATTTAATAAACTCTTGATCAATCGTCTTAAAGCAGATGGAGATGAAGTTTGTAAGTAAAGTAGAGGACTCAGATCTAATATTGAATCTTCTAGATATTCATCTTGAAAACCCTATCTAAAATGGAAAGAAGAGGAGGAGGAGGCGTGTGAGGAAGAAGGCTGCCATGGATGTGTTGCCGGCGCCCATGTTTTATCCCTTTTAATGGCCTCCGAATTTCATGCAAAATTCGAAAATTATCTTCAGAAAACATCCTTTAGTTGGCGCATGCAATGGAATAGAAACAACCCAAATTAGATCTCAACCAAATCTGATTTAAATTCAAATTTTAAACACATGCGCAAGAGGGGAGGAATTTGAAATCCATGCGGTAGAATTTTTCTTCCTCTTCTCGCATATATTTCATTTGAAATTCGAATTTAAATAATTCAAAGGTTCACACACTAGCTTGGAAAGTTATTTGATGCATGAAATCATTTAATATATTGCTTAATGTTTGAATTCAAATTCAAACAACAAACAATGTCGCCATGTGTCAAGCAATGGATCCATGCGCCATGCAATAATTTTGGTTTATTTAAAATTCATAAAATCCAATTCCATGTCACCACTAATTGCCACATCATCTGAGTCTAATCCCCTTGGGTTGCACCTAATCAAATTTGGTCAAACTCATATTAAAACAAAGCAATTTGGTTGAACCCAATCTAATCAGGTCAGACCCTAATTGAGCTCAAATTGAATCCAATTCAATTTTTGGCTCATGCAAAACTCAATCAAATTGAACTAATTACTTTGTGTTGGACCTAATCCAATTAGATCAATCCCTAATTAAGTGCAAATTAATTTAAAATTAATTTGATCAGCTTAAGTCCTTTTTGGTCTTGACCTAATCCAATCAGGTCAAAACCCTGATTGAGCCCAAAGTTGAATCCAATTCAATTTGGCTCATCCTTAGCTCAATTACTCAATCAAATTGAGTTCATTAGCAATCTATTTACTAATTAATCCTTCGATAGTTACTTTAATTATTTTATAAGATAATTTGCCAATCGAATTGACCAAATTATCCCCGAATGATTCTTAATTATTCATCAGCCTTCTTGATCAATCAGGAATCTTCTATGCGTGTGACCTCATAGGTTCGAACCTAGGCCGGTAGTATAGGAACGACTTCCTACACTAATTGATGTGACCATCTAGCAATGGTACCCGATGTCCGGATAGGCCGAATATATGCGAAGCAAATATTCTAAAGTCCTGGACTATGGTTACTGTATAATTCAATCCCTTTGACTCCTAATGCCAGGATGACTTAGAGCTCACTGTCAACCCTATAATTAGTACATCCATTATGTGATTAACTTTAGATATCCCGTGACTCCTCACTGGGATTACCCTGGCCAAGGTTTTGCTAAATTAATCACAAGACATTATCTCCTATTTTCAGGAGGGATCAATTCCATCTTGACTCATAACTGACTACGCAAGTACCTGACTGCACCCAGTGACCTTCCGTCACTGAATTAGAAATCCAGGTAGTCTGGTACCAAAGTACAGTGAGTGTTTGCTAGTCACAGGTTGCGGTCTCAGGTCAGAGGGCCAAACTTATACCTATATCCACTCGGAACATCTCTCGATAGTAGAGTGTTTCGAAATTGGTCACGTTCAGTGAAATGCACTTCTGCACTTCACCTGTATGACATACCAGTGTCTCCACACTCCTTGGTTAAGAGGACAACCAACGTATATGTCACACAACGACCTAATCTCGATAATGCTACCCTCATAGTAACAACATATCATTTGGTCGCGAACAAGTTTAAGGACTCAAAGATAAATCCTTCTTTATCATAACATAAGTCCTAAGGACTTCATCATATAAGAGTTCATTTGAAGATGAAATGATGAATAATACCGAATAATACTTTATTAATTTGTCAATTCATTTACAAAATTCAATCATCAATATGCTGACGATTGACATTTAGGATACAAATTCCAACACTCAGGCCCTAAACCACCCCATTATCCGGGCGGTAGGCTAGCCTGTTACCTCGGCATTATCATATCTTTTTGGAATTTAGTCATCATTGACTTTCATTGAGTCACTTAAATCATGCCCAATTTTGATCAATTTAGTTCACCTTGTTCAGGCTAACCCATGCAGTCGGGCATCGCTGCCTAATTGACATTACCTTTTATTCATCCTGATTTGGGCATGAGGTCGTATCCCCAATAGTATCTTAATTTTTAACTTTGTTTAGCTTCTAAGATAGTCATAAAATTAATGATATTTTAATGATATTAAAATAGGTAATCTTGACTCGTCTAACTGGAGTAAAATTTTTAAAGAGAGAAGAGGTAAGTAACCTAATACTTCAAAACATGTTTTCTGAATGTTTAGTAAAATAATAATAATTTGATTAAATTTGATTATAATATCTATTTTATACTTAATTAAACGGGTCAGGCATGTTAATGTTATGATAGTAATTATTTTAAAATATGTTATGTGTTATGTTATGAAATCTAAAAAATATGACTGGACAAATTATGAAAAGAATATTTTATATGTATGTATTCTTAGCATGGTTATTATCTGAACCCATCAATGAGGATTATTCGTTGATCCTGTCGACTTATAATTTGAGAAACTAATTTCGACACTACACCACTAGTGATTAGAATAGTGGTATTTAGACACCATACTACAGATAGTCAAAAATAGTGATGTTTGGCACTTTGTGCGATCCATGCCACTGGGGTACGTGATCATAGCCTTTTATTAGATTTTTAGTATTAGTTTATAAAAATAATAGTATATTTTAAAAAGAGATATATATTATTCGAGAATTGATTTATTTTTTAGTTAATATCTTGCTCTTTAACTTATTCTTTTGCATGCTTAGACCCTACTTTGGGGTGTTACGTTACTTACTGGACTAGTGTACCTCATTATTATATTTTTTTCTTTTTTTTTTCAGATTCAGATGCATGATTGCTCGAAACATGATAAGTACGCTAGATCTTTTGAAAATACTTTTAATTATTAGAGTTTTAGTTAGATTAATTAGAGTAATTTATTTGATTTATATTAATAGTTAGCAAATATTAACTTATGTCACTGTGGAATTATTATAAGAATTATTTGGATAAGTTCTTGATTAAGTAAATTTTCAGAAATTATTTTTTTTTTAAAATGACTACAGCCTTGTATGCTTGTATAGTCCGCCATACAAGTATGCGATGTTTGTTACACTCTGGGTTCGAAGCGTGACACCATAAAGATTAATATAGCATCAATGCCAATTGCCCCTCTTGCCTAATGATGCCTTCATACTTTTATTTACTGATCCACATGTTGTCCCTTCCTAGGTTTCATCCCTCGCGCTTTATTTGTACTTGAGATCGGGTGTGGGGGAATGAGTTCATATCCTCCCCAAACCAGGGTTGGCCTCGAGAGAGCCAGACTACCAATCACAGGTGCATGTGTATGGCATGATAGCTATGATTGAAGGAGCCCCAACAACGCGTGGACAACATATCAAGGGGCCCGCTCGATCCAGAGCCGGCCCGAGCCCTAGGCGACTGAGGCGGTCGCCTAAGGCCCCGGGCCAATGGAAGGCCCCTGGGAGGCTGCTGACCAAAAGAAAGCAAAGGCCCCATATAAAACTAAGATCTGGAGCTGGCTACGAGTCTTCCCTCTTGATGGAAGGGGGATGGAGAGTTTCCTGGCCTGCAGAGGGGCAATTTGGGAAGTTGGGGACGATAGTTTTGTTTTGGGTGGGGAGAGAGAGAGAGAGAGGAGGGATTTGGTTGGCTTGATAGACGCCTGAAGCCACTCTTATCTTTCTTCCCTTCTCTTTTTTGGTTTTGGTCTTGGTTTTCCTTCCCTCACATTACTCCTGATCCAGCTGGGCCATCCGGAAGAAAGATAGGGGGATTGGAGATGGACTTCTTGGAGGGTGGAGATTCTTTTAGTTTTCTCCTCTCGATTTCTTCTCCCCTCTTGGGTGGTAGAGAGAGAAAAGGAGGGAGGGGGTTGAATGGCTGCTGTGCTGTGATGTTGCAGTTGCCGCTTGGGTACTCACTTGAAGGGGAGATGGTGGGATGGGACTTTTATTAATTAGATGGAGTGAATTTCCCATAATGACCATACTTTCTCTTATAGAGAGGTTCCTTTATGGACAAATTCTTTTCTTTACCTTGACCATGAAGTGCCATGGGATGACCTTTTCCTATTCGGCTCTTGCTTGACATGGTAAACAGTATTGCCAAGCATTATCTCAGTTATTTAATTAGTTTCATGGCCCTTCATTTGGAGTAATTACTTTTATTTGCTTCCATTCAAGAATTATATTAAATTGAAAAAGCTTCTTGTCTATTTCTGTTAGATTCATGTATCTTTGTTGAAATAGTGTACTTGATAGCTATCTATTTATATATATATTTTTTAAGTATTTTATATTTATTAAAAAAAAATTATTATTAAAAAAAAGTAGCCTCGTTCATTGGATTCGCCTTAGACCCCAGAATGTATTGAGCCGCCCCTGACTCGATCATGGCAGTCATGCCATACAAGATGGCTACAATTAGTACACTAATCCTCTCCAATCCGATCTCGAGAGAAAGGAACTTGAACTGATATATATATATATATATATATATATTTTAAGAGGGTATTCACGTAAATTTAAATATTTTGAAGGATATCTATACAAAAAATCCTAAAAACTATTTGGTCTTATACACTCATGGACGCTTTGACACGCTAGCCCTAGTTTTTGTGCTCGAGTTCAGTATAGCATCAGAGCCAGCTGTTCTTCTAATTGGATAGGAAACAATTCTTAGGTTGTGTACTCCCAAAAAGCCTAAACCAGTCACTGGGCCTCCCTTCCTTTTTTTTTTATCAGAAAAAAAAGATGAATGCAATATGTATGAACTTAAATTTTAAAATATAAAGCACATCCTAAAGCGTTCTCCTTTGAATTGTTTAGAACCCACCTCTTCCCAATCTCTTTTCTCTCATCTAAAGCACACGATCCAACGGATTAATATCCTATGACTTATATCACTCCTAAAATTATATTACTATATTTAGAAATTAATATCTACTTATGCCCTGGTGGCCTGACATGTTAAGGTGTTTTGACTCAAACCAAATTTCATCCATTGGCAGGTCAAGGTCAGTTGTCCCATATCTGAGACGCGCCCAATGATAAGTCGCGGCAGCCCATGCTGGATTGGGTTAGGTGGACGAATCCGGTTTAGAATCGCCAACTGTATGTGCACGCATGTAGAGTTCCATCGCTTCCTCGTACGATGGATGCACGCCAAAAGTTTTCTATCGGGGTTTAGATTCTAGAATGGAAATACCTAGCCTGATATAAGGTTGGGAGCAAGCAGAGGCCAATACATTTAGGAGCTGAATGAGGCATTTTTTTTAATAATAAAAAAATTTAATAAATATAAAATATTTAAAAAAATGATATGAGAATAGATAGCTATCAAGTACACTATTTCAACAAAGATATATGAATTTAATAGAAAAAAAATCTTTTTAATTTAATATAATTCTTAAATAAAAACATATAAAAATAATTTCTCTAAAAAAAAAAGCATGAAACTGATTAAATAATTGAGATAATGCTTAACAATACTGTTTACCATGCCAAGCAAGAGCCGAATAGGAAAAGATCGTCCCCACCCAAAACAAAACTACTGTCCCTAACTTCCCAAATTGTCCCTCTGCAGGCCAGGAAACTCTCCACCGCCCTTCCATCAAGGGGGAAGACTCGTAGCTAGCTCCAGTTCTCGTTTTATATGGAGCTTTTGCTTTCTTTTGGTCACGATCAGGCACAGAAATTTTTCTCTCTCTCTCCCTCTCTCAATCTTTTTGCTTCTTCGCCTCTTGAAGGCCTTCCATTGGCTCGAGGCCTTAGGCGACCGCCTCGACCGCTTAAGGCTCGGGCTGGCCCTGGGAGCAAGGCGAGGCAATCACTTGGATTGGGTCAGCTTTTTCAGGTTGGACCAATTTTTTGCCATGTTTATTGAAAATAATAACATTCTTGCTATATTTTCTTTTTAAGTATATTATATTTTTTATTTTTTAGGTAACATGTTTTTTTTTCAGTGCCATTTTGTCGTCTATTGTGGTAGCAGGAACAATTTTTTTTTTTTGGTAAAAACAGATATTTATATTATCATTGAGTAAATACATCCACAAGAATTTCTACGTAAAATATTTAAAAACTAAAAAGAAACCAAAGAAATGGATGTCCGTAAAGAAGGCGGAAGTCCTCGTGTAAACATCTTTGTTTCCAAAGAAGTAGAAACAAAAGTTTTCATTACTTAGCTAACCTAATGTACTCCCATGCCTCACAACCATTTTAGGCTAACTAATGCAGTTAAGAATTTAAAGCATTAGACATGGAACCTGCTAATGAAAGTGATGCATGGATGGCTCCGATCCTCTAAATGATTTTTTTTTAAAAAAAATATGTGAGTTAGCAAATATATCCATGCTTTTTATGTTTACGAGTCTATTTTATTTCTCGACCAAGATAAAATAAAGAACGTATTTCTTAAAGTAAATTGATGCAACAAATGAGCGCAGTTTCCGGCACCACTTAGAATTTGATCGAACTAAACCGCCGAGAATCTGGCAAGCGACCTCTATAAATACGTGTCATGGCTCAATGCTGGCGGTCACGGCAGCAGTTTTTACGTGTTTGTATTGCGAGAAGAGAGGGATGGCGGGGTTGAAGTGTTTGGTGGTCGGTTTTCATCTTCTGGTGCTTTTTCTGGGCTCTCTTCCTTCCCCTGCCAAGAGTCCTAATGAAAATTTAGCCCCAGCAGGCTCGACGCCACAACCTGAGCCGCCGGCATCAACTTATGATGTATCCGTACTAGGTTTTGTCCTATGGAGATGCAAGCTCCCGGGCTGTGAGAGAAAGCATGGCATACGCCCTCCTAGAACAGCGGTTCATTCTCCTCTCCCTAGTTTGTTCCTGCCCCTCCTCAGCCTCTCCTCCTCCTTGCTATGGCTGTTTGATAACTCCCTGCAAGAGGCCAGTTAATGCTTTGGTATACTTTCTACCTAGAAAGGAAAAGCTTGCAAATACCTCCCATTAATTGTAAGCCTGAACTTGCTTGTTGCAAATACACTGGGCCTAAAAAAGAGATTAATGCCAACAGGATTCAAATATGTGACCGGAAATTTAGATCACATGGTATCTTGATGCTACTCTGGAAAACGAAGCATACAGAAATTAATTCAAGTACACATGCAATCCGCCAAAGTACAGCATACGGAATAAATCCTGCTTCCAGCTTGTATAGATCGCAGAGCATGGCTTTTTTTATCATATTATGACACCTTGCCGTCTCCACCACACAGTCCATGCACGCACTCACTTTATGCAGTCACTTGCCCTCTCTTTGTTAAGCAATTGACCCGTCCAAAACCCGAACACCGACGTCTATCTAAAAATCTTATGATATTAGTATAATATCGTTGCCCACGTCTTGGATAGCAGAGTTGGTGACAGCGTCTGGACCAGGACGAGACCACACCGCCGAGAATCCTGGCTAGAGCTCAGCATAAATAATGCTAAGTAAGAGACTCTTTCCCTGCCTCATATCTTTTGCTTGGCTTTGCTTTGTAGTAGAAGAGTACTCTGAGGTGCCGTCAGGGTAACAAGGAAGATGGTTGGCTATAAGAGCTTCGTAGCACGTCTGATATTTGCAGTGATCTTTCTAGCCTCTCTCTCTTTGCCAACCAATGGCTCTGTTGACCCCAGCAGCAGGCTACGCCAGCTCCCCGGGATGCTACCTAAGTACTGCGGTGTCGCAGTAGAGGGTGTTATCTACTGCAAGTGCCAACTCCCAGGCTATCTCGAGTCTCTGAAAGCTTCACCTCTCCCTGGTTTGTTCTTACTAAAATTTTTTCTTTAAACATAGCCCATCTACAACAATACATTCTTCCCCGTAGACCTTGTTGAGACAGGATTTGGATTAATTCGATGAAGAGGCTTGACACCTTCAAGTCATAATAATTAATGCTTGTATTAGATTTGTAGCAACGGCAGAAAAAAAATATTTGCGTCTCAAAGTATTATTCCAAAAAAAAAAAAAGAGTGACACTATGAATGTTTTAATATCTTTATTCGTACCAGTATAAAACGCCTTGTATGATTTCCATTCACTTTCCTCTTCCTCTCCATTATTATTATTATTATTTATTTATTTATGCTGTTGCAGGTGCGGTGGCCAAGTTGCTGTGCTACGATGGCAAGCAGAGGGTATTGATGAGGGGAATTACGGATGTTAGAGGATATTTTCTGATCCGAACGACCAAGGTCTCGAGCTCTATGATCCCTGCATGCAGGCTTTTCTTGGCGAAGTCGCCGTTGCCGGGCTGCGATGTGCCAGGACAAGGCAAATGGAGGGGATTTCCTCTCAAATTCGAGAGAAACATTTCGATGGGGTCCGCTCAACGAGCCCTCTACACCGCAGGCTTCTTCAAGGTGGGCCCGGCTAGAGCTGCCTCGTGTCCCCACCACCCTTGATGTCCAAGGGGGGGCTCCAAGCCTTTTGAGATGCGGCGTCCCACAGCCTAGTATGTGAATTAAGAGAGTTTTTAGCGTCATTGCAGTTCTTCTTCGTATGTGCTATGAACATTTTAGTCCAAGTGGCTGCTGCATTGTTATAATTAAGGACTAACAGCTCAGTTACCCTTAATCAACCTTTCTCTTGTTAAGTTTCCAATATGTTCCTAGGGTTCTGATTACCGTGCTGATGTTTTGATTAATTTAAACATTTTGTTGAGAGTTTCTAGCGTGAGCCAAAAGAATGGAATATGGAGCAAACAGCTGATTTACAACTTGTTCTACTAATGGGCTTAGTACCAAATCTAGTGCAAGTTGCTAACAATGGAGAAACTAATAAGTTACTATTAGCAATATCTTCGTCTCAGCTTCATATCAAACCATATATTAAGAATCTATAATTTAAAAAATCTTGAATTCCGAATTTTGAAAATATGTAATTTCTCAAATCATGAATTCTTGATATGTGGCTTGATGCCATAGGGCAGAGATGAAAGTATTGCAACACTACGATCATGCAATCTTGTAGTGTGAGATTTTTATCTTCATATTTTTCATTTTTAGTTCCCATTATATGAATTTTGGGAAATATAGGAAGGGAAGTTGAACTATGCTATAGTTATCACTGTCTTAGACCTTTTGAGAATGCGTTGCCGAAGAAATGAATCCCGCATCTTTGGTTGCTACATAAAGGGAGGATGTGATTGCTAGGACTAATTTGTGAGCGTCTGAGCTATAACAATTTCAATAGGGGTCTATTAGCTTATTTTAATTTGAATCACAAGTAGTTGTGCTCCAATCGTGTACAAAATCGAGCAAGGGAAGAGGGGCAGCGCCCTGTCCTGCCTCGGTGGCATCTTCTTCTGCTATAGGGCTCGGTGAAGCTCGGCCAAATCTAATGGCCGACGACGATGAGCACTGGAGAAAGAGACTGAAACAGGGCACTCCTGTTTTAGATAAAATTCTGGCGATTTGCCGGCTCAAATCAACATGAACAATGGCTAGAAGACCAGAAAAGATAGATAAGAAGACGTTAAACACTTACTTCAATCTAGCGAGGTGGTCTGACAGCTTCTTCGACGAAGATCGAGGGAAGAGATTCGAATAGAAAACTTGAAATTTGCGGTGTTGTCTCAAGTGTTCGTCGATGGAGCTCGAAGGAGGAGGCCTTAAATAGACCGAATTCCGGTCTTATCCGCTGGTGATTGAATCAGTTCCGGATTCTCGGAGCTCGGCGGAATCGGAGAGGAACGGATTCTTCTTCCCATCATGAGTAACAGACTCACGTTTGAATACTAGTGGGCCTGGCCTCTTCTTGCCGGCCCACTAGCCCAAAACGAATGGGCCATTGCAATATGCTACACGAGGCTCATTCAATTATAGCTGTCATGCCATACATATACACCTATGATTGGTAGACTGGACTATCCAGTCCAACCCCGGTCTGGAGAGGATCCAAACTCATTCCTCTGCACCCCCTCTCATGCTCATGTTAAGCCCCAAGGCTGGAATCCAAAAAGGGACAACATATGGATTAGTAAATAGAAGTATAAAGGCATCAATAGGCAAGAAGAGGACAATTGTTATTGATACTATATTCAGCTTTATAGATAGAGGTCGTGAGGTTCATGAACTTTTACCGCTGGACTATAATTACTTTCAAACAACTAGAACCTTCGGTGCATGAACATATAACTCTCCCGAACCTTTGCAATCCATACATACAGCAACATCTTATGTGGGGCCTATCTAGTCACAGCCGTTGCACCAATCCATGCTAACCTTCTCCGATTCAGGTCCAAGAGACAATCTCAAGTCACTGTTGTTAGATCCAAAGCCCTTGCTCTGAATGTCCATGATCTCATTGTTAATTGACAGCAGGATACTTTTGGTGCTCATGTTGTTAGGATGATCCTAAGCAATTTTGTTGTAGCAATATAGAGGATAACACTCATTTTCTCATGAGGTTCCTGGTTCCTATCTTAATTTGGATAGCAACTTTGGGAGGCAATTTGGATCATATTGGGCTAGCAACCTCCAGATTTGGCTTTTTTACTAAAACCACCTCGTGGTTGGGCAATGGTCCACTTGGGTGATCTGCTTGGCCCACCATCGTCCAAGATGGTGAGGGTGACATGATAGCAGTGCCGTACAGTTAACGTAAAAATAGAAACTAAAATTGAAATCTACTGCAACTCTCTAAAACCGAAATAGAAGCTGAACCACCGAGGTGGTAGCACGGTTAGAGTGGAGCTAAAATTTTATCGGAGTGGCCTAAGTTCGAAACGCGCGGGCATCGATTAAATGTGGGTACCGGATGCCCCATGCTCGATTTACCCGGTGAAGTCGTCATCTGGTCTGCCGGTACTTAGGTGGTGCTAGTGTGACGTACTCACACGTGGATGGAGCTGCTACGTTGGTGGGGGTCTAGTGGGGGTTGCTATGCGGGTGAGGTTATCCTCACCCCCTCTTCCCTTTTGCCTAAGAAGAAGAAGAAGAAAAAGAAATAAGAAGAAAAAGCAGCAGCAGCAGCAGTTCAACAATTTGTGAATTAAAAAAATTATAAAATCCATCCAAAAAAAATACTGAAAATCATTTATTTATTTGCTTATTTCAAAATTTTCATATATAAATAATCAAATTATAGATATTATCCATAATTTCATAATATAATTAATACCAACTCATCTAATAAATATATCTGATAATAATAATAGCACAACCATCCAACAATTTAATAATTCAAAAATAATAATACAACTATCCAACAAATATAATAATCTAAGTTAAAAATAAGTCCAACTATATCAAAAAAAAATAATGATAAATTTTCAAATACAAGTGAATTTTGATTAAAAAAACAAGCTCAATTAATAATTTATCAAATAGATGGTCCAGATTGGAAGGATAGTGGGTTGAGATTATCTGATGGCTATTCTTATGAAGTTAATAATTTGAATTCAAACTAAATATAAAGTTATTATGATTATTAAATATCGTATATGTTTAGTTTTGGGATAGATTTTAGTTTGATGTTCGATTCGATTTTGGATTGGAAAAATAATAAAAATCATAAACAAAATTATAAAAAAACTGAATAATTTTTAATTTTTAAACTTATGACCAAAAGCATCCCTATTCAGTATGGGTTAAAATTATTTTGTTCCATTTGAGAATGGATAAAATATTCGGATATCAGTTCGCATTGATATAGAATAGCGTGTATTCGGATAAAATAACGTAGTAGCTTGTGTTTTGCAGGTGGGAAAGAGTGCACTAAAGAAGAATTTTATTGTCCATTGTATGGCAAGACCTCCTCTAATGGACCCTATATGGGATCCCTGGAACCAATATAACAAAGAGTTATTTAAAATCACTCATGGCTCAGTGACTTCTCATGGCAGTTGTGCTGGAGCTAGGGCTGTCAGGTATCAAGCAATCGGCTCTCAACCTTATCACACGAGGAAGCAACAAATGTTGCTAATTAGGTAGCTAATCATGTCCAGATACGAAGTTTTGGAAGTTGATGATCCCTATTGACTTGGGTGCCATATTTAGCACTTGATTTTTACCGCTCCTAACCCATGGCAATGTATTTTTTAGGTGAGTTTTCTTGTTGGTCCTATCAAAGAAGGTGAACAAAAGAAAAGCAACATCAAAGCAATTACGAGCTTGTTGAGCCACCATTAAGGCTCTCGCAAGTAAGCTGAGACATTGAAAATCTATATTTGTGCACATGTAGGTGGCAATTCTAATCTGCATCCATTTATTCAACCCAATCCATCCTGGACTAGCATGACTCGTTGGGCTTGTGGGTTCGATACGAGTCAATTGACCCTGAAAATGGATGAAGTTGGCTAGAGAAGACTTGTTAAACTGTTAGGTCTCTGAGAGTACAGATAGGTATAATTTTTAAAATATAATAATGTAATTCTAAAAGTGATATAAGCTGTAGGATATAAATCCGATGGCTCCTGCTTTAGATGAGAGAACAGAGATTTAGAAGAGCTAGGTTCTAAACAATTTAGAAAAGAAAATGTTTTAGAATGTATGCTACGTGGTGCTGAAACTAGATCGAATATAAATATATCCATATCTATATTTATTTTGTTTGACAAATACAAATATGAATGCGGATATTAATTAAATATAAAAATTTATATCTATATTTGTTTTGAACGAATATAAATATAAATCAGATATTAAAAGTACGAATATTAATATAAATATAAATTCAAGAACTAGTATATTGCCTAGCTTATTGTGCTCTTCTCTTTCATTGGATATATTGCAGTACATCCCGACCATATTTGACTGATATTTAAATCTCATTAAATTATTCATCCATCGATCAGATTATGTAGAATTGCATTAAATTGCATAAACCTATATATGGTCCTGTGTCGTCTGAAAGGAACTTAGCTGACATCTGCTTGTTTTGGAGCAAAACCGCCGATCTGAGGCACCCTACAATACTAAATTATAAAATACTTCTTGGGCCGTTTGTTTTACTATTAAATCTAATATACGCTGCCATGCCGTTACGAATATTAATAGTAGCCGCGGTCCTCTCCACCAGAAGATGGAATTTTTCCCCTCTATAATAAAATGAATAGTAAAATCCGTGGCTAAATCCGTGTGCACCCACGTCCCACAGGGGCCCCTCCGGGACAAAGCCCAAGCCCTGGCCCGAACCCCGTAAGTAGCACCATGGTCTACGTATACAAGCAACATAGCAAAACCTCGGGATTTCCACGCCTACAGTTTGTGACACCATTTCAATGGGGACACTGTATTCATGCATGCACTCTCAGCATGGCACACTATATGAGACCATTTTTATCAGTTCGAACCAGCGGCAATGGTGCAAGGGCCGGCTATAAATGACCTCTCACAGACCAACCTATTTCAACGCACCTCTCACTTTTTTTCTTTTGACTTCATTGGGAGGCAGCGAAGGCTAAGATGGCACGAAACTGGATTCTAGTTCTCTCTCTTCCTCTTCTGGTCGTCCTTCTGGGCTCTCTCCTTTCTCATGCCGAGGGCGTTGACACGGCGAAAGCAACCACCCCTCCACGCCTGCCCATCGCTGTGGAAGGCGTCATCTACTGCAGGTCATGCAAGCTCCCCGGCTACGTTGAGTCCATGGATGCCTCTCCTCTTCCTGGTTTGCTCCATGCCTCCACCTCCTCCTAACCTTCAACCTCAAGTAGGCACGAGTCTCTCTTTTGATCACAAGCGTTCATCTATTCTCATTTTTCCCTTGTTGGCATATATAGGTGCTGTTGCATGGTTACGTTGCAATAGTAGCGGACCTGGCGTGACAGTGAAGGGAACAACAGATAAAAATGGCTATTTCTTGATCCAAACAAACGAGGTGACGAACTATGGAGCGTACAAGTGCCGAGTATTCCCCGGATCGTCGCCGTTATCGTACTGCAATGTGCCAGTGTATCCTGCAGACCAAAGGTCTGGGGCTCCCCTAAAGTTTGAGAGGATCATAAAGCTGGGTTCTGGCCAACGAGCACTCCACACTGCGGGGGCTTTCGCATTTGCTCCTGCGAAAGGGAGATCTTGTCCCCGTAGCCCTTGACGGATCTGCCATCGGACCTTGAGATAGAATGTTATGCCGATAAAAAACTGTACGTAGAAGCAACGGTCTCCTGGATGAATAAGTGTTCGATATGTAATCGAACCAGTCAATGTATTCCATATGATTTCTTGAATGTGTTTTTAGATTCTTCATCAATAATACCGTTGTCGAAGGAATAATTGGTTGTACCTTTGTACGGTTTCATAGCTTAATTAAATTTCTGTTATGTTCGTCGTGCTGCTTATTTTGATAAGAACGTTCTTTGTGCTGCTTGATATTTGGATGGGGACGTGTTTTTTTTTGGAATATTTGAAATAATCGACTAAAAAGTGTTGAAATATTTGGAAAACAAAAGAAAAAAAAGATAGAAAATAATTTTATTTCTCTATTTCCTTCATATTCAGTACATCTCACTAGTTATATATAATTATGTACATACTCCATACATGAAAAATAATATAGGCTGATACAGGATCTCATTTTTTTGGAATATTTGAAATAATCAAGTAAAAAGTGTTGAAATATTTGGAGAACAGAAGAAAAAAAAAGATAGAAAATAATTTTATTTCTCTATTCCCTTCATATTCAGTACATCTCACTAGTTATATATAATTATGTACATACTCCATACATGAAAAATAATATAGGCTGATATAGGATCTCACTAACAATGAAAAATATTATAAGTGATATAGATTGTTATGTGATCCCTAAAATTACTCTAATAGGATTATGCTAACAAAGAAAACTAATAAAGGTTGCAACAAACCACGCTGATAAAGAAAAATATTATTAATGATACAAATTATTACGTGATCCTTAAAATTATTCTAGCATCCCACCTCAAACTAAAGATGGTACTATACGTGCTAACTTGAGTTTGAAAACTAGATTGCGAATGTACCAAAAAACTGACATACTAGATGAAGAGCTGGAGTAGTAGCTCAAAAGCTGATGCAACAGATTAGGAGTTGACATAACAACTCAAAAACCGATATGGCAGAATGATTTGTCTGACTAACGTGACAGACTGACATGCCTATCGAGATGGCTGATTAGCTTATCTGATGATTTGGTAGCGAGAAGACATAAAGAAGATGAAAGTTGCAGTGATGATAGATCTCATAGAGATCGAAGGCAACTGAAGCTCGATGATGCTTGTAGACGAAAGCACCATAGAATAAGAGCAAAAGACCTCGAACGGGATGATGAAGGAGTTAGGGGTAGCTCTAGTCCCATCCCAGAGTTGAGGATACCGCGGTTACCCCGCCGGCCGGATCCCTTTGATGTGATGGAGTTCGAGTACTATCGCGCACTAGATGAACCTATGGACCGACAACAACGCATTTATGATAAAGGCCTTCATGGCCACCACCACCAACCTCCAGGGCTTCCCTTGGGCGCCGCCACCTCGACGAAGGAACAAGAGCATCGGAAGCGGGTGCTCAGGGAGCTTAACTCCCTCATCTCTGATGGCGTCGGCGTGACCTCGTCCGCGAGGCTATGAAGGAGGAGGTCGCCAACACGGAGGAACAAGAGCACCAGAAGCGGGTGCTCAGGGAGCTTAACTCCCTCATCTCCAGTGGCGCAGGCGTGTCCTCACCCGATGAGGCTGTGGAAGAGGAGGCCACCGACATGGAGGAACAGGAGCACCGGAAGCGCGTGCTCGAGAGCTTAATTCCCTCATCTCTGGTGGTGTCGGCGTGTCCTCGTCTGACAAAGCTGTGGAGGAGGAGGTCATCAACATGGAGGAACAGGAGCATCAGAAGCAGGTGCTCAAGGAGCTTAACTCCCTCATCTTCGATGGTGCCGGCGTGTCCTCGCCCGACAAGGCTGTGGAGGAGGAGGCCACCGACATAGAGGAACGGAAGCATTGAAAGTGGATAATTAGGGAGATTAACTCCCTTATCTCAGGTGGCGCCGACATGTCCTCATCCAACGAGGCTGTGGAGGATTGGATCCCACGCTCACTAGACCACTAGAGGCTATCGTAACAAAAAAAAACTCCTTCGATCAAATGGATATAGCCGGAGGAGGAGAGATTGGATCCTGCTCTCACCAGATCGCCATTGTCCGAGCAGAATCGCCCATAGTCGTGGCACATCCGAGGATCCCCCAAACCAGCACCTTGGTCGGGGAAATCGAGAAGAGAACGAAGAAACGACTTCTATGATTAAGAGAACCCTAAATCGAACAGCAGAGGTACCTAGATGGATCAACCGGAGAAGCGGCGGGAGGGCTCCATCAAGCCAACCAAGACCGGCGAAGGAAAATGCCAGCGGTGGGGCAGGTGATGATCCTAAAGCGAGAAGAGCCGTTGGACGCATTCAGGAAGCCGAAGGCGGCGGCGGCAGCGGTGTTCAGGATGGGGATGATGGGGCCGGACTCAAAAATGGTCCCGAAGTAGATCGGTATGGGGGTCTAAAGACTGCAGCGGCGACTGCGGCGGTGTATGCCGAGTCGGCCTTCTCAGTCTCGCTGTCACTGAGCTCGCTGCCACTACCGAGCTTTTCGGTGAAGAATGAGGAGGAACTGGTGATCGTAGACTACACTACCAAGGATCCATAGAGATTTGAGGGGTGGAATCAGATGAAAAAAGGATGGGGAGTTAGGGATTCCCTATCTTCACTCTCTATTTCTCCAGAGCTCGGAGGCGAAGAGGTGGGCTTGGCTGGTGTGTGAGGTGCGTAGACTGCGAAGGAGATGTGTTTGAAGGCCGACATTGTCGCAGTGCCGCTGAAAAATGGTCCCGACATGGGAAGAGAGCCATTCCATGCGAGGGCGTAGCTAGGAGGGGCGACTACAGTGCCTACACAGGCCCGGACCGACATCTCTTCGATCGCAATAAAGATGAAGAAAAAGAAAGGGCTAATTTTCTCTCAAATTTGAAGAAAGAGGCTTTGAAACCTGCCGAGGCTAGAGCCCCGATTACCCCCCCTCCCCCTCCCCAAACGAGGCAGGAGAAATAGAGAATCTGCGAGCGATGACGACCGCAACAAAGATGGAAGAGATGATGGTAGCAGGTTATGTGATCGGTGGCTCTGATACCATGTTAAAGTATTTGGAGAAGAAGAGAAAAACAAAAGTAAAAGACAGAGAGAGAAAAATGATTTTATTTTTCTGTTCTCTTCATATTCAGTACAAATCAGAAGTTATATATACTTCTGTACATATTCTATATATGAAAAATAATATAGGCTGATATAGGATCTCACTAACAATGAAAAATATTATAGGTGATACAGATTGTCATGTGATCCCTAAAATTACTTTAATAAGATTATGCTAAGGAAACTAATAAAGGTTGACACAAAACCACGCTGATAAAAGAAAATATTAAGAGT